>NW_015090846.1:2094648-2175961 GCF_001431845.1 Calidris pugnax | reverse complement strand
CCTGCCACAGGGACTCCAGTGGCACCCAGTGCTGTCCCAGCGCCGCCGCATGCACCGTATTTTCCATACGACCACCAACCTGGGCCAGGTGTACTTCCTGCACATGGAGAGATCTGGGAATGCAACTGCTCCTCTTTTCTGGGGTATTACCTGCTGGATTGGATTTGGGACCCTTTCTTGGGAGTTTGCTCGAGGGCTTATTAGCCAGCAATTATGAAAGTGTAGGCACTGGCTCCCCAACATCAGGAATGATGCCCATCAGCCAGCACTGCAGTCTGTGCAGAGATCGTCGGTGTCTTCGTGCAAATTCTGCTTCCCCACCCCCTGGGGACAGTGGCTGAACCCTCAGCCCTCGGGCAACAAGTGCAGAGATGGTTCTGTCCAACAGCAGCCAGACTGCTCACCGAGTTCACACATAGTCCAGAATTTCTGTCTCCATTTCATTTTCACTCCCATCAGAAGGCTTGAATTCCTCTTCCTCCTCCTCTTCATCATCCTCATCCTCTCCGGACTCATACGCCAGCTGCTCTTTGCCATCTTCACTGCTTGTTGTATTTGAAAAAAGAGCTTAATGGGGGAGAAAGGAAAAAATACACTGTGATGCCTCTCTCAGTGCAACCTGGGGGTGTTTGCAGAAGAGTTCATAAATCATGTGAGAGGAAGGCAGAAGCCGGAGGGACACAGCTAACGTTGCACAGCTTAATAGAATTTGATCAAGCCCAAAGCAATCTGTTTCCACGCTCCTGGAACACCAGCAGAACAGCAGCAGATCTGCAGTGCAGGGTCTCCTCTCCTGGCTGATTCTGCCCTAATTCTCTGGGATGCTGCTTTGGCCCAGTATCACGCAACAATAATTTACTCCTTTTTCAATTAATAACATCAATAACAGTAAAATGCCACCATCAGATACATCAGTAAGAATAAGGTCTTATCGCTGTGCAAAGACATTTAAAACCTGAAGGCTGTGACACTGGGAAGATGAAAGAGAAAACCTTTACTCCCAGCCATTCCTAATCCCAATCCATGTTCATGCTGCAGGACAACAGCCTCAGCTCAATAAGCTACAACATCAAGTGTAGCACAAAGGAGGAGGTAAAACAAGGAATGCTACTGCCCCAGCGCTGACTGCAACATCCCCACTCAGCCCACAACGTCTCAACACCATCAGGAAGGTCGCACTACCCTGCAGCAGTAGGCAGTAGGGCAATGACACACTTTGATAGTCAGAAGCGTCCTTACCAGGTCTTGTGGATCTGATGATCTGCTTTATCATCAGTGACATGCTGTCCCGCAGGTCGTCACTCGTCTTTGGAAGGCACCACCCGTCCCGCTCTGTGCATTCGGACTCCGTGCCGTCGTTCCGATGGATGATCTTCTGCAGGCTAAAAAGCAGCAGAAGGGAAGGGAGCGTTAGCCTTCTGCCTTCAGGTGTGGGCTTCAAATGAGAGAGTCCATGGCTTCCTTCCATCTTACTTCACTGAGGTGGAATAGCTTATTTGGTTATTCACATATTTTTCATATGGGAAAGGAAGGTCATGTGTGAAAAGTCTGTTCTATTTTTATGCAGAAGCTAAACACCTTTTAGGTTTCTGGGCAGGGTAAAAGAAGGGAATGGACTGGATATAAACAATCTCCTTTGAAATCTGGCTCTAACGGAAGACTCAGCTGCCAGTGTGTAATACCTTTCCACGTTCAAGTCACAGAGCTGGTAGAACATCTGCCGATAAGGGGGTAAGGCTCCTTCTTGGAAAATGTAGATGGATTCCTAAGAGAAAAGAAGGGAAAGATGAATGTGCATTTTATGGTGTAACAGGACAACTCTTGTCATAACTGAAAAGTACTTCTGATGGGCTGATTCTAGAACAAGGCAACTCCAACACAAATCGGTTCCAAGGCGTAGGTCTGCACATGGAAAAGATGAAGCTGAATGAGGAAGGCAGCAAAATTTCCCTGCAGCCATAGTGAACCACAGAGAACACACTTCATCTCTTCAAACTGCAGCCTGTTACCGCGTAACAGTGGACCATAGGTTTCATTCTAGCAAAAAGGAAATAATAAAAGATTGCTGTTTAAATGTTTATTTTGCCCTGCTGGATTTTTCAGGATGGCCTGATAAACACATGGTGATTTTTTTTTGCACTTCAGTGCACAGCAGGTGCAGTTCTGTAGGGACAGGTACAACCAGCAGCTTCCCAGGTAAACCTGAGGACATCAGCTCACTCACAACTGTCCCCTTAATGACCGACAAAACAGGAAACACCCCTTTTTTACTAAGCTATTTCAAGATTCTAGTAAAAGAGAGTAACACTTACCTTCAGTTTATACCTGCTGGAAGCAGGCTTTTTTGTGCCGGCTGCACCGGACGTACCAAGCCCTTGTTTCAGATCGTGTACACTGACCGTATGGCTCACTGAAAGACAAAAACAGTCCCTAATTAGGGACATCTTTCACTCCATGGCATTGTACTTTCACTCCTCTGTGTAATTTGACTTTATTGGTCAGCAAAATCCTGACCAACCCAGCAACTAAGCACGTCTCGCTCATTCTTCGGAGATGTTACTGGACAGTCACAGGAAAGGTGGTGAGTTTGGTGGCTTTTTCTGCAATGCATTTGTTTATAATTTTAACCTTTTCTGCTCTCCCTTGACAAAGGAAAGACAACAACTCTCCCCTTTCTCTGCACCATCACCGAACAGAAGTGATTGCTGAATTCCACCAGTGTTGCTTGCAGAACTCCCTTCTGTCTGCTAATAAATGCTGCAGCTCAGCCAGACATGCATCCAGGGACTCTCACGTTTCCCAGCAGGAGTCTCTCCTACTGGCTTTAACAGCAGCACCATATTATAACCAGAAATTAAAGTCCAATTTTGGCTCAGCTGGAACACAGGAAGACCCTTCAATAGCTATCACTAGGATGGAGAAAACAAAGCAACAGAAGAGGCAGACAGCCCTCCTGCTGGCACGGCGTACCTGGCTTCTTGACAGTGATGGGCAGGCTGTAATTATAGGTGCTGCGTTTCGCTTTCACGGGCATGTCATTAGGGGCATAACCTAGAGGTGAGAAAAGAAAACCAATGATGAACCAAGGGCAAGCACCCTGCAGCACATCCCTAGCTCAGAACAGAGGTGCTGGACTGGTGTGTGAAAGGCAGGGTGGTCTTTGGGATACGCTGGGCTGAGAAAGGTGGGGAGAGGAGAGCTATCAGATCAACAAAAACTGGAAAGAGGGAGCTGTGATCTGATCTTAATGACTGGGTGTCAGCTCTGTCATGGACTTATGCAAACTTTGCCTTCTGCAAAATCAGAGCAGGGGAATCCTCTGTCCCAAAGTCTGAGACCGCAGTGTCCTGCACAAGATGTTGAGATCTTTGAGGAAAAGCTACTGTGTAAACCTCAGAATCTACTGCTCAGTGCCTCCCCTGAACGAGAGGGAAAATGGTCAGGTACATCCACTTGGGCTTTGAACACAGAGAAAAGGAAAGGCAGCAAGGTGTCCGTTGGGTAAGGAATGTGCCAAATGAGGAAAGACATATTGCATACTACAAAATAAAGCGTTAGAGGAGTTTACAGAAGAACTACTGTAAGCAATGAACTCAAAGGTGTCATCTTCATCAGAGCACAAATATGGCAGAAGAGTTTGAAAAACAAGTAAAAAGAAAAGTACTACCAGGATTAACCAGAAAGCAGAGAGAGCGTCTCTGTGGTTTGGGCCCTTTTACCATATTTCATTCCACAGCGAATTCGGAAGTCCAGTACTTGATAAATCTTTGCTTCTGGGTGTTTTCTGGGGTCATACCCAAACCTAACCCATAAGCTTCTCCAAGGACCTGTTAACTGCACAAACACACATCGGGGAAGATGGTTACAAAAACATCAGTACAGTTTCTTAGAAAATTCTTGTATTTCTCTCATTGCCCAAAAATTGTTTCTTTTACCAGCTTCTTCTGCACTTGCCACACCGATATATATATACTGAAACCTGGGCAATCAAAGGCCAAATATTTGCATGCTTTTACAAACTAACTTGCAAGGTCACATTAATGAAGTGTTTGTTTGGAAAAATTCTGCTACCATTTCCAGCTGGAGAGTCAACTGGAGTGTCAGACTGAACAGCAAAATGGAACAGAACCAATGGAGTGAACAGTTCCATGGTTTTAACTTTTCTCTTTACATAACATGCAGCTCAGGTATTCAGTGGCGGGACCTCAGAAACCGTGAAGAGCCAGGAACACCCAGGAGATGTTCCCTTGTTCTCCCTCCCAGCAGCCCTAGAGAGGCACAAGGGCAGACGTAAAAACTCACCATGTAATAGGCCAAATATGGCAACAGAAGTTTCAGCTTGTCGGGGTGGACACTGATATTGGCTTTTACTGCATTTCGAGACCAGACAGGACGGACTTCAAAGAGCTAAAATAACAGAGGAACAATCACAGAAACAGTGATAAGTGGGCTACCAATGGCAGTTCAGATTTCCAAGTGGACTTTCTTTTGTACTAAGGGCCTTTGTCCCTTAGTGTGAGCTATCAGAATGGTAAGGACTAAGGCACGTACCTTTCTCAGCTCTTCCTCCACCTTTTTATCCACAGGGTTGGTGCACACTTTCTTCCAGGTCTGTACAGCAGCATCCAGGGGTTTAGTTGGGATTTCTTCATCATCAAAGTTCACAAAGATAGCGTTGTGCGGGCGACGGGCCCTGCTGAGGCCAATCAGGTTCTCACCAGACACCTGGGGGTTGTTGTATCCCTCCCTAAGAGAGAGGGAAAGGATCGGGTTTGCTTTCTGCCTGTGGCACACACGGATTTGGGGCCTTCAGGGGAATATCCAAAAATGGAAGGCTGTGCCCCACATTTCAGAAGGGACTCAGCCATGTGAGCAATGGGTTGGTTTGTCTTTGGCTGCACCTCCCTATGGATTTTGGAATCACATGCTGGTACCATAAAAGACTCCTGTGACACCATTGAGGAAAGAAAACTTACATTTAAAAAGTAAACCTGCAAAGCTACATCCAGTTGCACAATGACAGACATCTCCTGTACTATGTGAAGAAGACCCTTGGGTTTTTATACTGCATGAAATGCATTTCCAGCACTGAAGGCTTCACCCTCTGCATTTGCTACTACTCTACAGTAGTTACTGCAGCTCAGTGGGGTCCAGGGACAAGGCAAGATAGAAATCCAGTTTAGATAATTTGTTCTCTTTTTAAATGCTGATGAAGGACTACAGTGAGAAAATGAAAGATGTTTCTTGTGGGAGATCTCACAGACTGTTTTTCTGGGAAAACCAGCTGTGGGCCAGGAGGTAACAGGTCCAGTGAGCGCGGTCACAGGAACATATGGCATTGACTCCTGCACACTCCAGCCCACGGGAAGCAGGCAGAGAGTGGGGCTCACTGCACCCCACGCTGCACGTAGAGTTCAGGGGGGGCAGTCATCTTCCCCAGATCACCAGGTCCCTTCCCCTGGGAAGTCCTCAAGCAGACTTTTGCTGAGGTTTCTGCTGCCTGGCAGTCTCTCAAGCTGCCTGCCTCTGTTGTGCCAAATCCAGAGGGATAAAACAGAACAGGGCAGCAGCTAAAACAGGTGAAATACATGAATGATGTATTTAGTGCTGCTCTGATGCTTCAAGAGCATAGACTCTGTAATACCACTGAAGTCAGAATGGACTGAAGGCACCTTCAACTGATAAAAAAGGAAATCTTAACTCAAAGACTTTTCTGTTAGAAGTATGTATCAAACCAGCGAAATGTTTCATCACCTGTCCATTCCAAAACCAACATAGCTATTTACTACATTATGAGAAAAGGCACTAACCGGTGTTGTATATCTGGCCGATAAAAATAGTCAACAGGAGTGTCCAGACGTGAGAAAATTGGTGGTGGGATGTAGAGAGGTAATTCTCTGTTGAAAAATTCTTCCTTCTCTGGTTTGAGCATTAGGACTTTGTCATACATGGAGGTTTGTTTGCCATCAGGACCAGAGTGCATTGCCAGGTACTGAAAATCAGACATTCCTGTGAGAAACAGAAGTTGAAATGTTGTTGAGCAGAAATCCGGTAACTTTATGCAGTGATTTATACAGCAAGGAGACCTGATTGTCCTTCCAGTCCTAAATTCCTATAGGGAAACACTTCCCCTTCCCATCAGACATACTCATCGTTAAGCCACGTGGACACAAATCCAAGTATCACCTTGAAATTTGTAAACGGTGGTGACAGTCCCAAGAATTTCCATTTCAAACTGGACTTCCGGCTGGATTTGTTCTTCGCCATCCAACTGCTGCTTCTTCTTCTTGGTCCTCCTCTTCACCTTGAGCAGCATGGTGGAGGTGGGGAAGCGATTGGCACACACGGGGTGGCAGTAAGGGTCCTTGGGGCGGAAATACAGCTCCAGCCTTTTCGCAGGGTCCGCATAGATCTGTGGCAAGGGCAGGCACAGCCTCCGTTAGCATCACACCTGGGCAGCCCTGCTCCCCTGGGCTCCCTTTGACACCAGGCGCCGGACCAACACTTTCAACCATGGGCACCAGCCGTTTCTCCCCACACCACCTCAGCCACATCAATCCCTGCTCCACCAGCACACGATGGGGACCCACAGCTGCTGCCATCCTGCCTGACACCTCCCACCCATCTCCCGTGGACAGCAGCACCCAGGTGAGCGCTGTCACCCCAAACCCACACCTTGGGCCTGTGTGAGGCCTGCTGGGCCCCTGCAGCCCGGACAGGGGGGTCCCACAATGGGGTGGCTCCCTGGCCCCGCTCTCCTTCCCTTCTCTCCCCTTCCCCTGCCCCACGGCCTCCAGCCCCCTCCCCAGGGCCGGGCTTCCCGCCCCACAACCCCTCTGCCTGGAAAACATCCACCAGCCCCCGGCCTTCCCCTCACACCCCGGCCTTCCCCTCAGCCCCCGGGACCCCCCTCACCCGCGACACCCCCTGCTCTCCTCCCAGCGTCAGCAGCATGGCCCCGACGTCCCGCACCAGCCCCGGGTACTCCACGCACACCATCCGCGGCGTGCGGGGCAGCTCCAGCACAGCCGAGCCCCGTTCCCCCCACTGCCTCCCCGCCGCCATCGCTCTCCCGCCCCGCTCCCTCACGACAGCTTCCCCCCACACACACACACCCCGCGGCACAAAGGTTCCGCCGCAGAAAGGTTCCTATAGCGGCGGTGTCAGGGCGGGCCGGGCCTGGTGTGGGGGAGCCGGGGTAGAGGAGGAGGAGAAGGGGAAGGAGAAGATGGAGAAGGTGAAGGAGAAGGTGGAGAAGATGGAGGTCGCCGGGCCGTCCTGCTCCTCTTCCAGCCCGGGCTCGGAGCTGGAACTCCCCGGCCCAGCCCGGCCTCTGCCAACCAGGGACCTGTGCCCATAAACCCTCACGGAATAAACCGCCCTCCCTTGCGTTTATTTTCCCCTCGTTGCATTTCTGAGGTGAAACTGTACGGCAACAGTTCACCAGTTGGTTGAAACTAATGATATTTAAGGTCCCTTCCAACCCAAACCATTCTATGATCATGTGTAGGTAGCGCAGAGATGTCTAGAGGACAGGTCAGGATTGGGCCTGTCCTGCTGGGGATCACACAGGCAAGGAGGAAAAACAAACCCTGAGCCAAAGGACTAACAGAGTGTGCCAAGCCATGGCTCCCTGTGTCATCAGCTTCCCTGGGACATGGCTGTGCTACGGGCCAGGGGAACACGCTTTGCTCAGGGACTGGATGTCACCTGCTGCCCAAACTTAATGTTAGGGACAAAATCCTGTCATGGCAAAGACATGGAGAAGCCAGAATCGCTCAGTTACAAGCAAGCCTTTAATGAATTGGGCCAATCTTTAAAAGGTGTTTTCTTCATAGCTCCATGGCAAGTCATCAGCCACGGAGATGTTGGCAACCTGTGGCAGACTCCGATAGACTGTGTTCCAGAAGGTCACATACCGGGTTTTCAGATTCTGCTTCACAGAGTTCTCGCTCAACTTGTTGTTGATTTCCAGGTAGTAAGTGGCCTCATTGGTGTAGGGCGGCCAGTTAACAGGTACCTTTGAATTCCCTTTGTTGGGATCACTGGGGGAAAACGAGAAATAGAAGTTCGGTTTTACCAGGGCAGCTTATGGATGCAGCAAGGTTCAAGCAGTTTGGCAGGGACCTCATCTGCTTTAAGTGGTGAAGCTTTAAGTGAGTGCAAAGAGAGAGTCTAATGTTGGAACAAGCAATAGCAATTCTGCCTGCTAGGAGTGACTTGCTGACCTGCAGTCTCCTCCCTTGGTCCCCACCAGCATCATCCTTTAGCTGCAGACAGGGGCTTAACTCCTGTCTGAACACCAGGACTGGGAAACAAACATCATAATTAAGTTTAAGCAGAGTTCACAAGTTCTGGAAATACTTCTGCTGTCCCCAGGTGTTCCCTGGATGAGGAGGACCCAGAGCAAACTCCACCACTGGGAGGCACAGAGCCAGGCTTGCAGCAGAAGTACAGACAGAGAACATCCTGCTTTTGGAAATTGCTGCTGAGAAGTTAATAGGCAAAAGCAGCAGGTTGAAGTGCTGCAGCAAGCCCAAAATATGGAACTGGAATCACTCACCCTGTCCTGGCAAAGTTGGTCCAGTAAGCAATCATGGCACTTGAGACAGTCCTGTGCTTGGGCAGATAGCCCAGGGGAGTGGCAAAGGGTTTCCCAAACACGTACTGCAGGTCATCAGCGTGGTCTGCCCCTACCCAGCTTGGGTAGACGGGCATTCGGGATGGCTGGGAGAACACGTAGCTGTATGTCTTGGCATTCCTGGGGAAATAAAATAGACTTGCTAAGCAGCTGCGAGTGGAGAGCAGAGAAAGGGGTGCAGATTCATAACCATGCTCCCAATACCGGCAGAGATACGGCTTGGAAGATGCTCACATACATCTAATGGGTGATCTCACAAGAAAACATCCTTCTGTCTGGCAATTTTTAACTTCCATTTCTGATTCTCACCCAAACCCTCATATCATCCAACTGCCATATCTTGTGGCATCAAACATCTCTAGGACGAAGTCTGAAGTTTTTAGGAAGCAAACACTTATTTTAATGGAAATTTTAAACAAATTCCTACTGTGACTCCCTTTGCAGCATTAGAGAAACAGTGTTTGTGTGAGCCATGTGTGTGTACTCAGTACCAAAACGCTTGCCTCCTTCACGTTCATCCCTCTTAACCCATTCCTCAGCCCCATGTATTGGAAAAGCAGCATTTTGGCCTCCAGGTGGGCTTTGGGCTCCTGCCAGGGCTGAGCTCCTCACCGGGCATTCTGCAGGTGCAGATTCAGTGCCCACTGTGTGGGAACCAGGAAAATGTAGTCAGTAATCAGGCCCACCACTGTCTTCTTTATGAGCTCCTGGCTCGGGCTGTCGCCCCATGTTTGCGTGTAGATACTGTATGTCACGTTGGCTCCACGCTCGCCTCTGTCCACAGTAAGTCCTTTGACCAAGTTATAGAACTCCTCCCTGAAAAGACAAGTAATATCACCTAATTAGAGACCAGCAGCTTCAAGTGAGGCTGGCCTCATGGAAATGGAGCTCAGCTCCTGTTGATGTTTACATCCAACCCTGTGATCAGCAATGGTTTGTGGTATAAAAGCCAGTGATTTCATTCCTACTTTAGATGGAGGGCATGTGGTTCTCAGCTTTATCAGTGGAATAGCTTGTGGCCAAATTGACCACAAGCTCCTCCTGTCTGTGAAGAGGAGTCTTACGGGATGGGCACCCAGCATGTCTGGTGTCTACCTGCTCTGGACAGAGAGCATGAGGGCTGCCAAGCCTATCACTGGTGCTGAGTTCAGGAGCACCTTAAATATATATGGGGAGGCTTCCCCACTAGCTGGTCCTTTCTCTTGAAGGCTTTGGACTTGCCAACATATGCCCTAGGCACCCTGGCTTCGAGTGACATCCTGTTTTGAAGGTAGTGCCCTGTCCACTTGGGACAAAGTCCTTGGAGTTTGGAGGCTACATTAAAAATAAGGTTCCTCCTGTTAAAGGATGTTTAAGAGCCCCCTTCACTTACGGAGTGACTTTCGCAAATGGGCGGTTGATAGCGGGTAAATCAATGCCAGCAAAGAAGTGTCCATCCATGTCATTGACCCCAGCAATGTAGTCAATCTCAGCAGCATTGGCAAAGAGGTTCTCTGGCATGTCTGGAAGGAAGTCTCCATCGACCACAGGAGAGAGGGCCAGTGTGTGAACCAGTGGAGCTGCAGCAGGAGACAAAACCAGAGTCCATTAGGAGATGAGAAAAGACAGATGTGTGGCCTGGCATATCCTATGGCTTGAGGAACTGTGAAAGGAATCAGCTGAGGTGAATGAGAGCTTGGGCAGTGACTTCAGCACAGCCACAGGATCACGTTTGGTAAACCTCATGCCTGTAGGTGGGGGAGAGGAACTAGAGATCTGCCAGCCGAGTACCAGCAGGTAACAGCAATTCCTCTCCTCCTTTCCCTGGACCATTCCCAAAAAGCCCCCCCAAAGACATGACAGAGCAGAACTTTCCCTGCCCACCTCATCTGGCTGCGCTCACTCATTGCCAGGACAGCCAGCTCAGGCCAGTGCAGCTGCACAGCAGTTGTTGGCCACTCTCTGTCCTGAGCAAGGCTAAACACTGGGGCTATTTACTAGGAGCATGAGCAGAGCAAGCAGAGGAGAGTCTTCTTGGGAAAGAAATTCTCACAGGCAGCAAAAGCAGAAGCATTCCCTACCTGCTGTGAGAGTCCTACACTCCACCCAGTGACTCAAATGAAAATAGCAGGGTTGTGGTCAATTCTTTGTGTTTGTAAGCTGTGTTCTGGAATTGCTCTTGCTGCTTTCACACAAGAAAAAGCCCAAACAGCTGTTTTGGAGCCAAAGCATGGCTCTTGGCTAAACTCCTCTGCCACCACTGCTATTGCACGATGAACAGCATTCATCAGCACAATGTGCACCTGCCTGCGGAAGGACAACTGCAAGATCTGTCATTATTGTCCCCTTTCTGAAGGGCACAAGCACGTCTTCAACATTCCTGGCCATCACCCCAACCCTTCCATTGAAGGCATGGTGAGCCCTAGGTGTGTAGGGGACCACAGCGTGGGCCAGGGAACTTACCGGGCAGATTGGTCAGCTGCAGGTGGTAGGCCAGTGTCAGAGCTTTGGGGTCGGCGGAGCGCAGGCAGTTGGCCAAGGCGGTGGTGTTGTCAGTGTGGCAGCCCAGCTTTTGTCCAAGCTGCAGGAGGTGAGAGAGAAACCTCCCAGCATTACCCTCTGAAGCCAGGCTTCATTACCAGCCCCACAGAGGCAGAGGCTGGTTTTATCTCACAGCAGCCTGTTTCCAAAGCTCTGTGTTTGGCAGCATGGCTTCTGCTGAACCCCTTGCTAGTTATGCCCTTCTGTAGGGAATCCTTTTTTTTTGTTTTCTGTTCCCTTAAGCAAGATTTACACGTTACCTTTTTAGCCCAGGCGAGTGGGTCCCTCTGCACGGCCCAGCTGCAGAGACCGACGCCGCTCTGGCTGATGGCTCTCTTGAACAGGCCCTTGTTCTTTGGGCTCAACGTCTGTGGGGCAAAATAGAAACAAGAGGGTTTTGGGTACAAACTCCTGAAGAGCCCATTGCCTGCCAGACCCGGCCGATCGCCTCACAGCTTCTGCAGTAGGGCCAGGGAAGCCACCAGCTCTCCTGCTATTTGACAGTCTCAGCAGTTAAAGTTAAAAGGTGGTATGATGAGAAAAGGAGCAGAGTAGAGGGACACGGCAAGTAAATGCTATTTCACCAGAGGTCCCAAAAGCGAGGACACATGCCTGCAGTGATGAGACTGATTAAACTGAGGAAGGAGGAGTGGCTTTGAAGCAAAGAAGCTGAGCATTGCTGTCCCCAGGCAGGAGAGGATGTTAATTGGGCAGCATGTGCAGAGGAAAGCAATGGAGTGCCCAGGGGACCATCTTTTCCATTTACATAGAAGAGAAGTGGCTCTGGTGGGGTTCAACAAGGACAACACACCTGCAGGGAGACACTGGCGGCACCAGCTGATTCGCCAAAGATGGTGATATTTTCTGGGTCACCTCCAAAAGCCTTGATATTCCTCTTCACCCAGGCAATAGCCATGTGCTGGTCCTTCAGCCCATAGTTCCCTGGGCAACAGAGAACACCCACCATTGAGCAAGGGCACAGCAAAACTGATAAACTGGGGACCCAATATGGGGTCCCCTGAAAAGGGAGCAGCTACAGTACCTGGCAAGTTTTCGTCTCCAGTGCTCAGGAAGCCGAGGGGCCCCAGACGATAGTTGAGGGTCACTACAATCACGTTGCCCCGCACGGCGATCTCCTCACCATCATAGAGGTAGTTATCAAGGAAGTTGGCTCCCTGGCCCCCTCCTACAAGGAAGGCGCCGCCATAGATCCAGACCATCACTGGCAAGTTGGTGGAGACTGGGTGATGAGGAAAAAAAGCAGTGTAAGCCACAACATAGCTAGAAGGCACTACCCATCCATCCCCATACCCACTCGCTGAGCATCACTCCATATGGGCATGAACAGACACAATGCTTTGCAATAGCCTATGGCCAAGAAAGTCCACACTCTGTAGAAGAGGCTGAAACTCCCAGCAGGCTGCAGCTGAGGGACACTGGTTGACATGGTGCCTACCCTTCTCTCTGAAAATCAGTGCTCCTGCAGTTGCCCGCTATGGGAACATAGTTGCCAAGAAATGCTCCAGAGCAATTTGTCCACAAAAGGCAACTGAGGACCTCCTCCTCAGGTCTTTGCCAAGCACATACCCTGTCTCTTTCCTTGAGGGATCCAGATGTTCAGATAGAGACAGTCCTCGCTCCCGCGGACATCAGTTTGTGTGAGTGTCATCTGCATGCAGCGGGGTTTGAATTTTTTTGCCTGCAGTGTTCCTGAGAGGAGAGAGAGAAGACAGCAGGTCCTAGTTAGAGGTATCAACTCCATCCTTTAGTTGCAAGCTGTCTGTCCACCCATTCTCTCCTCTGTGAGTCCGATGCAGAAGCAGCAAAGTTTCCCCAGCCACTGTGACCAGTCTGAAGGAGTGACAGAGGGACCCTTTCACATGAGAACTAGCTCTGGACAGCTGAGGCATGGGGAGGGGAGATGCAGGTGCCATGCTTTGGTTTTGTTACTTCATGTGTTTGCTTGGGAACACATAGACACAGACTCCCATACCCACCATGAGACTACGAACTTTTTGTTGGTGCTACTTAGTAGATGAAAGCAGGTAACATCTTTGGCTTGTCAAGAACAGAAAAGAGAGAAAGAAGTGAAAATAAAACCCCAAACCAAAAGCATTCAAAAGTTGGATCTTACCCTCCCAGCCAGGATGAGGTTGGGGGTCTTCCAGAGTCTTTGAAGGGGCAGCAAAGGGGATCCCTCTGAAGATGTCAATGTAATCTCCAAAGAGTCCCAGTTTTTTACTCTCGCCTTCCACAAAACCGCCCTCGGTGTACACCACACCCAGCTACATGTGGTACAATTGAGAAGAGAAAATCCATTGCACAGTTCTTCGTGCCTTTGGCTTCCCCTGTTGCTAGCACACACACTTTGCCGTGCCCAGTCCCCCCAGATGGACCCACTCACAGCCCGCCTTCCCCAGCCATTCCTTTCACCCTTGTGGAAAGCCCACATGGAGCTGCCACTGGAGATGTGCCCATGCAGATGTCCTGCAGGCTGCCCTTTGGAGCAGACAAGCAGCAGCAATTCCCCTGCCCTCCCAAAGACAAATGGCAGAAGGTGAAGACCTTCAGTCTCAAGATGTAAACCAGGCCAGACCTGACACAAAATTGTGCAGGAACTCTTGGAAAAAATGTTTATGAGAGACTTTGCCATGTTTAGGGCAGGAAAACACCCTGCCTTGACTGTCATGGTCTACAGGCCCTCTTTTGTGGGCTTCAGACCAGACGTAGCAGGAGTTTACTTATTTAGGCAGGAACAGGCAACATGTCTTGCAAATCCATAAGAAGGGCTTTTGTACTTACGGTTGCAGCCCGTGCTACCCCGAGGTAGCAGCACAAGGCAAAGCACAGGACCTCCCAGCGAGCCATGGTGACCGAACACCTCAGGAGATACTCCCCAGGTGGAGACTCACATATATATAGCTATGGGTGCAGCTGTGTGTCAATGCCATGACCCAGACCTGGCTCTAAAGTAAACCAGGGGAGCCTCTACACGCTTGTCCTTCAGTAGGCTGAGGCCAAACCATGGCTGAGGTAGACTTGGGTCACTGTGTGAGAGCCCTGCAGATGCTGCCTTTGTGGGCTGGAGGCCAAACTTAAGGAAATATCTCACTCTGACAAAACTCTAGAGAACATAAAAAAATGCTGAAGCCTTGAGAAGCCTCACACAAGTGTAGGAGGCTGAAATCATATTAGACCATGCATTAGAGCATATAGTTGGCCACTAAAGAGAAACCTTGTACTCGTAACACACTGGGAATACACAAGACTTAGCAAATGCCAGCAGATCCTTAATCTCTGTGATGGGGTGGTAACAATACAGCCAACAATGGCAGACTAATGAGTGGAGATGTGATCTGATGTTAATGACTGGGTGCCAGCTCTGTCATGGACTTACTAGATGACCTCAGACAGTCCTTTCCCTCACCTTACCCTCTGCAAAATCATAGCAGGGGAATCTTCTGTCTCAAAGTCTGAGACCTAGCGTCCTACACAAGATGTAAAGAGCCAGGAACACCCAGGTGATGCCCCCTTGCTCTGCCTCAAGCAGCCCCAGACATCTACACAAGGGCAGATGTACAGGCTCACCATGTAATAGGCCAAATGCAGCACAAGAAGTTTCAGCTTGTCCGGGTGGACACTGATTCTGGCTTTTACTGCATTCTGAGACCAGACAGGGTGGACTTCAAAGAGCTAAAATAATACAGAAACAATCATGGAACTGAATACAGTGGTCTCAGCAGTGTCCACTGAGACTTGTTATATCAGTCAGGCTTTGGATTTGCCCATCATTATCCTCAGAAAAAGAGACGATGTCCACCCAGCAGCCAGTCTGCTCTCCAAAAGGGCTGGAGAGCACTGCAGAAGGCACACTGCAAAATTCGTTTTCAGAACACGGACAACTCTAAGGAAGAAAACTTCACAGCCCTCAGTGGCATTTCAGATACGTGCCACTTACTCACTTTCCTGACGTGACATCGTCATGCCTTGACAAATTTTTATCCCATCCATCATTTCAAGGGGAGCTGCAGCTGTTCAGGACACCAAAAATTCCTTTATCTCTGGCAGGATATGCCCTTCTTATTTGATAGATGAGAGAACAGAAAAAGCAAATGTGTGTTTTGCTAAGGGCAAAGGACAGCTGATATCCAACTGGAGTAGAACCCAAAGGCCTGCATTAAGGTCTCTGGCGTAATTACACAGGCCCGTATCTCACTCGTTAACAAGGTTAAACAGGAAACACAAACATAAAACCTTCAGAGAAGCCAAGAGTAGTTACAACCACAACAATTCTCAGTGAGGTCTACATGCCACAGTGTAGTGCTCAGCCCAGCTCAGGACTAAGACACGTACTTTTCTCAGCTCTTCCTCCACCTTTTTATCCACAGGGTTGGTGCACACTTTCTTCCAGGTCTGTACAGCAGCATCCAGGGGTTTAGTTGGGATTTCTTCATCATCAAAGTTCACAAAGATAGCGTTGTGCGGGCGACGGGCCCTGCTGAGGCCAATCAGGTTCTCACCAGACACCTGGGGGTTGTTGTATCCCTCCCTAAGAGAGAGGGAAAGGATCGGGTTTGCTTTCTGCCTGTGGCACACACGGATTTGGGGCCTTCATGGGAATATGCATGTGGGGCTGTGCCCCACATTTCAGAAGGGACTCAGCCATGTGAGCAATGGGTTGGTTTGTCTTTGGCCGCACCTCCCTATGGATTTTGGAATCACATGCTAGAACAACAAAAGGCTCTTGTGAAACTATTGAGGAAAGAAAATTTAAGTTTAAAAAATAAACCTGCAAAGCTACATCCAGTTGCAGAATGAGGGAGGTCCCCTACACTACCTGGCAGAAAACCCACAAGTTTTTTCATCGTATGAAATGCATTTCCAGCACTGAAGGCTTCACCCTCTGCATTTGCTCTACTGTAGTTACTGCAGCTCCGTGAGGTCCAGGGACAAGGCAGGACGGAAATGCAGTTTAGATAATTTGTTCTCTTTTTAAATGCCGATGAAGGACTACAGTGAGAAAATGAAAGATGTTTCTTGTGGGAGATCTCACAGACTGTTTTTCTGGGAAAAGCAGCTGTGGGCCAGGAGGGAACAGGTCCAGTGAGCGCGGTCACAGGAACATATGGCATTGACTCCTGCACACTCCAGCCCACGGGAAGCAGGCAGAGAGTGGGGCTCGCTGCACCCCACGCTGCATGTAGAGTTCAGGGAGCAGTCAAATTCACCAGGTCCCTTCCCCTGGGAAGTCCTTAAACAGACTTTTGCTGAGGTTTCTGCTGCCTGGCAGTCTCTCAAGCTGCCTGCCTCTGTTGTGCCAAATCCGGAGGGATAAAACAGAACAGGGCAGCAGCTAAAACAGGTGAAGGTCTCTATCCCATCTCCGTCCCACCAACCAACTTCTCCCCAGTACCTGAGCTCCCCCTTTCCTGTGGGTGCCCTGCACACAACCACCGGGGTTTGCTGGACACCCCCAGCACCACTGAGCCCCATAGACAGCCCCCCACCACCATGGAGTCCCTCAGTCAGGAGGTTTGGTGTTTTTGGGAGCGTGCCTGTTGCTTAGTTGGTGTTACAGCCGCTGCTGTTCCCCTGTCCCACAGGGTGGGCAACGTGTGTGTTCATTCTGTGAGAGTTTGGGGATGGGGAGAGGCAGAGCCCCCAGCCCCATATACCAGAGAGCCAGGAGCCAGCCTCCCTCCCCAAAGCCATGAGCCTGACTTAGAAACTGTGATTAAAAAAAATAATAAAAGAATTATATATTCGCTGTTTTCAGCCTGTAGGGTGCAGTAGTACCACATTTTCTTCTTGAAAACTGTCATTCCCTTGGCTCTGCCACTCAAGCTCTAAGAGCACACCTGATTATTGTTAGATGAGAGAAACCCCCAAACCTGTGAGAGCAGGTGGCAGCTCCACACCGGGGAAGGCTTTAAAAGGAGGCAGGCCTGGAATTGCTCACACATGGTTTAGCTTGGATTAACTCCCCGAGTGAGCTTAAGAGGAGGTTTTTCTGGCTTGTGCTGTGGTTGCTTCTGTCGTGTTTCCTAGGGAGGAGCAGTGGGCGCTGTAAGTACATACACCAGAATCCTACTCCCTTGAAGAGGGGGTAAGGAGGTTTTGTGAGCTCTGAGTTGGTGGTGGGGTGAAAACATAAATATTCAGAGAGAATATACAAACCTATAGTAAGGTAAGTGAGTCCTGTTTAGCTGTCCTTTAGCGTCAAAATGTTGTTCTCTGTGCTGGTTAATGAGGTAAATCAGGAAGAGCATAAAAGTGATATGAGACCAAGGTCAGTTTCACTTTATCCATCCACAATACACAGTTCCTGGGCTCCTCTTCCTTTTGTGCCTACTTTTTGTGTTGCTTTTAATCTAGTGGAAGGCTGTATCTGTCACATGGATATCAGAGACCCACTGGGCTGAGAGACTCCACAAACATGGCATGAGCTCTCAATGAATTGCAAACACTCTTATTTCCACTAGGATTTCATGGTGTTCTTGCAAGACTGGGCTCCAACTGGGGTGTCTGGGCTCAATGCCATTAGGGGAAATACTACATCTCCTAGTTAAGGTCTGGCTGAAGTTTCTTTGTTACTCTCTGTTCTATAGGCTGTGTACCATGAGCTGCTAAGCTCATACTGTGTTCCACCTCAGGAATAGTTACAGCAGGAAACAAAATATTTATGAAAAAGGTCTATAATACATAAATGTGATATAGTGGCCAAAACCATACAGGTTAAAACATTATCTCTAACTGCTCTCTGCTATGCCTTAGATACCAAATGACACAGAGCCTTCTTTTGGAACAGTGATGTTCAAGGTGCCTGATAATGGACTTCCAAACAGTTGAAAATGTTGGTTATGGAGAGCAGAAACTCCTTCTAGAAGTAGTTTGTTTGGTGGAACTTTGTTCCAGTGTAAACTAGAATGGACTATTCAGTGCCCAGCTCCACCTGTGAAAACCCCCTTGCAGCCCTGTGCAATACCCAGATACTGGAGGGCAGAATAAGCTTCATTTCCTTCCATGTTGTGTTCCCTTTTACTGTTAGGAGTAATGACTCTAAATTACAGCCTTATTTTTTTTACATTATTATTGCCCCTCCTTCAAAACCAAGCCTTTGCCAGGCCTTTTGGTCCTTGGATCGTGCGATTTCACCAGCTCTTATCTCCCTCCTTTGAGCCGCAGTTTTTCCCCGCTCATCTTTGTAATCTGACATTGTGATTTGTTCACTTGTGTGCTTGTTTTTCTCCCCGAAGAAGATTTGCTGAATCATCGGGGAGGAGGCAAGAGCTCTAGAGGCAGCTGGTGGCCAGTGATAAAACCCTGGCCACATCCAGCCTTCAGGGTTTGCAGATGACAGCCCTTCAGTTGAAGGCCTGAGTCACATTCCCTTCTGAGCTAAGATTGCTGGGGACTTTGGGATTGAGGAAGTGGGGCCGAGGAGCTGGTGCACCAAAAATATAAATTATTGATCCTGACAACCACAAGGTTCGTGTTGTATCTCCTGCAACATTTATAATGATGCTGTGAGAGAACATTCAGACTAGGGGCTAAATCCTGCCGACTGTTGTACATTGTGTCCCTTTCAGTGGGAACGCACGGTTAAGAAGAGAGAGATTTGGGCTGAAATAGGTGAAGGTATGTAGTGGCTGTTTCCAGATGTGCAGTAGGAAGGGGTAGTGTGAACAAAGATGTGCCAGGGCTCCGAGGCATTCATGTTTATTTGGAGAGGATGCGCCAAATTCCACTGGTACAATTTATGCAGCACTTTTCATCACAACGGGTCTGAATTTTGCCCACTGCCTAATGATTGAAATAAGAGCTGGGAGCTAAAATGCCTTGTTATATTTCTTAGGTCTTTCACTCACTCTCTGTATGACCTTGAATTACTTTCTCTCTCCCTGGCTCTTGGTTTCCTTGCAGTTAAACAGGGATAAGATGTTTCCATCTTTGTAGAACGTTTTGAAATCTTTAGGCAGAATGTGCTATTTAAATGCAAAGTGTCATTGGTATTTCTGAGTCCTCCAACACCACTGCTGTGATGCTATATTTCTGAGTCCTCCAACACCACTGCTGTGACGCTATGCAGCAGGCACACAGATAAGGCTCTCTGACTTTCTAGCTAATAGTTTCCTTAAATTCCTTTTAAGATGGCAAACCTAAGCTGTCCCACATGCATTCACTCTGAAACCAAAGACCTTCTCCTTCTGTCAGCTCTGCCCTTAATGTAAAGCCCTAGAAAATTAGTTTTGTGCATATTTTTATTAGTATCTTCCAGTACTCAGAAATAAAATCTCACTAATAGTAAGTAACTAATAGTAAACTTTTCCTAAAATCAGTTTTAACTTGGGATGTTCTACTTAAGTTATACTTCAATGAAGTAAGATAGAAAGTTGGTTAAGAAACAAGACTGAAAGTCCAGGTGACCTAAGTTCCATTTCTAGTTGTCCTACTCAAATTTGGGCAAATATTTTTAAAGTGAAAAATGCATATCAAGTTGGCAGGTCACAATGCAGAGACTTTGCTTTGAAGCTTTATGCATTTTCTATGGGATTTTTTACAATGATAGGTGCTGTTCTGCTCTAAGAGGACTGTGCATGTGTAGCAACTCTACCTCGCTCTTAACTGTAGATCTCAGAACATGTCCATGTTATCCCTGCTTTGCAGATGGGAAGGCTGAGACAGAGAGAGGGATAATGACTGGCTCGGGTCAGCTGGCAATGACAAAACCAGGAATACAATCCTTCTTTGAGTCTTATATTGAGCATTCTCCATGATGCTCCAATGTCAGAAAATGTAGCTGTGGTTCCTGGACTGTCTTTTCTAGGTGGTGTCCACTGAGCCTGATTGATTTACAGTCAATCTACTACAAGCTGGGTCTAAATAAGGAGCTGGGGCAGGGATGTCTGACTGACACACTGGTTCACCATGTCCACACTCTCAGGATGGGGCCCTTTCAAGAACAGGAATGCTCCATCATCTCTCACTTCCCCTTCCCCAACTGAGACAAGAGATAACTTCTATTTTATAAAGAGAAGAAACCAGCGGATTTGACCACTGCCAAAAATCCCACCAAAGCTTCTAATATAGAAGGGCCTGGGATGTAAGATAAAGTCCCATTGCCTTAAAATTATTCAAGAGGAAGGCAGAATCAATGGGGTAGGGTTTTTAAACTCTTTCTTCATGAGGAAGCCCTGAACTTTAGAGTTGTGTTGCCAGTGCTAAATGTGGCTGTTGTACTTGGAACTTGCTTAGGAACCCTTGATGCACAGAGGAATTAAACGGCTTAGAGGTTGCTCATGGTCTGGAGAGGAGTAGATTATGGGTTGGAGCAGAAACAGCTGTGAGAAACTTGGCCTGACAGTGGTGCAGAAACCACAGGGGTGTGACTCATCTCATGTAACTCTAGATGTCTACAGATACTAGAGATGTCTCCCTTTCTCCTCAGTGAGAGAAGTAGGTGTGTTGAAGGCATGACTTCTGTCGTATTTTAGATAAGTGCTTTAGCAGGAGCTGAATAACTCCCTAGATATGTTACTTACCAGAGAGGAAGCCTTTGAGTGACTACCTCACATTGGAGCTATCCTGGCTGACTTTGCTGCTGCAGGAGGTTCCCTGCCTCATATCCCGTGGAGGACTTGGGACAGCTCTTGTGCCCAAGTGTGAACACGTCCTCCCAGCACAGGGTCAGGGCTTGCAATGGGTTCAGCTCTCAGTAAAATCCCCTGATATATGCAGCTTGAACCCAGCCAAAGACCCAAAGGTGGGCGGGATGCAGGATGACAGCTGTCCATAGGGTCTAAATGAGCAGTGACCTGATAACAGCATGGTTTGAAAGACTGAAGAAACACAGTATGTTGAAGCTGCTGATCCTACACCGGTTCTGTCCTGCGTGGCACATCCTCGGCAGGGAAACCAAGCAGAGGGTGTGCTATGCAGGAGTCTTGTATTGTCCACCTTGTTGTGGCTGAGGTATGCAGATGGGGAGCTCACACTAATGTGAGGGTCTGCTATGATCTTCAGCTGTATTGCTTTGGTTATTGCTGCCCCAGTACTAGGTGCCAAGGGGTATTTGCCGGCCCATACTTTTGCAGCTCAGATGAGAACAGTCAGTTTTTTCCTCTTCTATTCACTTAGGGGTTTTTTACTATTTTTCAGAAACACTATAGGGAAAACAAAGCAATTATCTGTACACCAAAACTTAGTGGCTAGTGTTATTTTGAAATGCTAGATTCCCCTCCCAAACCTGGGGAAGGCAGCACTGGGGAGAGCTGCTGCTCTGGGCGCTGAGCAGGAGCAGCTCACTCCGTGAGTGTCTGAATGGCTTGCTGTAAATCTGACTCCCTGCTGGGCAATGTTCTGAAGAAAACCTGCCCCGTGCCTTCCCTCAGGCCCCTGTGTTCACATTTGCATCTCTCATGCCGCACTTACCAGGGTGGTTTGCATGGATGGGGGCTCCCTGTTGATGCCTGGGCAGCAGAGCGAAGGGCTGACAGGCCTTTCCTGCCAATCTGTCTGTTGTTCAGATGAAGTGGTTGGAAAGTGCTCACTCTCCAGTTCCCTCTTTGGCTCAGGCACTCCGATAAGGCATGGGCTGTCCTATCTTGCTCTGGGAGCTGTTCCTCCTCCCTAACAGGCTCGCTTCACCGGCTGACAGTTAGCAGCCGGCAGTGCTTGATAAACTTATCAGACCAAAGCTGAGCCCAGTGCGCGCTCAGCTCCTCCCCAGCCTCAGATTTCCCCATTCCTGGGGACTCTGTGCTCTCTACCCGCCTTGCCGCCTGGTGTGGTGATCGCAGATCACCCTTGGGCCAACAGGTCAAAATCAGCCCAAGGACCAGATTGCAAAATGCTTGTATCAAAGCAACACCTTTAAAACGAGGGTGTCAAGTGGGATGTTTGTAGCGTCCATATCCAGCTCTGTCTCTCACCCTGGAATTTTATTCACCAGTGGAAATGCTGCTCCTATCTGGTGTATCCTCTCTGTGTTTCTGCTCACCCTGTTTCTCCACTCAGTTGGCAGTTTAGTGGTTTAAACATAGGGATCTCGCTGTGCATGGTTGGAGGATTTCTTTCTAAGCCAGTTAGAGAATTAGGCTGCTTTGCTGAATTAAGTTTCTATCACTCGTTATTAGTATCGCAGTAGCACTTAGGCGTTCCAGCTGAGATCAAGACTCCATTGTGCGTGGTGCTGTATGGAGAAGATAAGGAGGGGCAGTCCCGTTCCTGACTATCTTACTGTTGAAATAAACAAGTGAAATGAAGGGGAGAGAGGGAATTATTATCCTCCTCTCGCAGATGGGGTGAAGCTTTCTGTGAGCTTCGTAGTGCGCTGAACTTCAGAAATCCAGCGCTCATGTCTTGCCCGAGGTCATGCAGGAAACCTAGGGCAGATCTCAAGTCTCAGTTCAGGGTTGCAGCCTTAAGATCAGTGTGTGTCCATGGTGACTGTTAGCTGAAAGGTGGTGGGTCAGGAACTCTGCAGGGATCTGCATTTTCTTAGGTCTCATCCAGCACAGAGGCAACCGACTGATTTAACTATCCTTGAATAATTTTGGTGTGGCTGTTCTGGGTTGTCTCCTCTGTGTGCACATGCTATTCCAGGGCAAAAGTGGGAAAACATCTCTGCTTTGTGAGCGGAATAAGTGATAAAAAATTGCTTGTGGTGTACTTCTTTTATTCTGTAGCAGCTTTGCAGGTCAAGCTCCCTATCTGTTCCCTAGTTAGGCAGGCAGGAACGTTTGCAAGGAAACATGTTTATGCAGCTCTTTCTGGGAGATTCTCTAGAAACTTCAGGTTTCCCCTTGTTCTGTGCTGATGGGTTAGAACTAACCTGCTGGGGTGTCCCTACCACCTACAATTGTGTGGCCCTGGGGGAACGACCTGCTGTGAGGACAAGCAACTCTGCTCTTATCTTCTGTTCACTGAAAACATTTTCTCGTGAAGTCTAAGGCGGGAAGCAACTGGACTTGGCAAATAATATATATTTTTTTTTTTCCCCCGAGTACAACCCATACCCAGCTTTTAGGCCTTCCCTATCCATTGCCAACACAATGTGAAAACTTCAGGTGTTTGTCTTCTCCACTCTGTGGAGAAGACAACCTGAGGATAAGCTCCAGTGTAATGCTGTGCTAGCTGAGAACACACCTCTGCTTCCTGCAGGTGTCCCGTGGCTCTGTCTTCATTAAGAAGAGAAAGTTGCATCCCGTGTCCAAACTTAAATCCACCCTTGATCTGGGGTGCTGGCTGCAGCACCTGAAGGCTGTCTGGAAGACACAGAGGCACCTCTCTCCTGACAGATGCCTGGGGTTATTGCTTTGCATGTCCCTCATTTGCTAAACAAAACAGCCCAAAGACCAGGATTTTCTTTCCCTGGCAATAAAGGGAAGAAGGTGTGAAGAGGACTGGGGAAGTGCCGGATACAGGGCGGGCTTGGGGAGAGGCAAAAACAATCAGCTCTTTCTTCAGCCACAAAGATTGGTTGAGATTTTGCTTTTTGTTATCTGTTTCCTTGATTGACCAACCAGAATGTTCTTTTGATGCAGGGGGAGATGATGGGAAAGGGATTGTTTTCAGAGCAGTCAGAACTGGGGAGGATTTGCATGTTTGGAGTTGGTGGCAGCCAAGGCCTGATCCTGACATGTGCTGAGCATCCTTGGGTACCCATTGCGTGGATTCAGTGGCTCCAAGGATGAGGGAAGCCCTTTGCCTGCTCTGTGCAGAAGGCCTGCCCATGGTTGGGGCTGTGTTGGGAGTGGAAGGCTCTCCCTCAGCCTGGTGTGGTGAGGTTTGGGCAATGCCAGTTCTGCTTCCTTCCCTGCTCCTTCACCTGCATTCCCAGAGCTTCAGGCACCACAGATGAGAGCCCAGGGAACCCTGCATCGTGCTGCTGTCTACTCCTAAGCAGAGCCAAGCTGGGTCCCTCCATCCTCTTCCTTGGGAGATGGCTCTCCCTGGTCAGGGATTGCAGTGAACAAGGGGCTGTAGGGTTCTGCCTTGTTTTTTCCTTTGGGCTGCTGACATCTGCAGTGCTAAAGGAGGACAGTGCTCAGGCAGCGTTACCTGGGGGGCTGAAAGTGGCACCTTGTTACTCCAGGGAAAGAAACCGTAATGCATTAGTGGAAAACTCTCCCCTCTCCTTTTCCTCCCTTCTCAGGTCACCTCCTAACTCTGGCCCTAGTGTCTTGCTGGTGCCTTTGCCAGCTGGCCTCCATCTATGGCCTGTGTTTCTGGAGATATGCTCCCAGGGCCTGTGGGAGTGGATCAGCCTGGTCCCTCTGTGCTGCTTTGGCCATGGATGTGTTCTTCCTGAGCGTGGCTCTGCAGCAGCACGCTGCTTAGGGCCACCCCAGTGTGTTTCTCTACTCGCTGCCCATCCATCTAAAGCAGTCCCTGCATCTCCTGGGGATGTGCTCACCAGGCTCCTCACAAACGTAAGGGTAAGGCTGACACCATCTCCTCCAGTGTAACTGCTCTTCAGCAGTCTCTGCACCCAGTAACCCAATCATGGTGAAAGCAGGTGCCTGCCCTTGAGTTCTGGGGAAACAAAAGACAGGACTGGGGTGATCTGTGCTTTCTTGGGAAGAAGCAGCAAGCTGGAGAAGCACAGCCTTAGGACAGAAGACCCCTGCCACCCGTTGAAGGTTATACCTTCTCTGTACCATGGAAATCAAAGATAGGAATGGAAATCTAATGGATACAGCAGCCCTTGTTCAGCAGGCTCAGAAGAACCAGCTGTCTGATTTGTTTTTATGAGTGGTTTTCCAGGCAGACTTGCCATGGTGCTGCTGATCAGCGTGTGCCAGCACTTCCCTCCAGAACGACCAAAGTTGGGGAGGTTCAGATGAGTCAGACACACCTGCTGTCCCCAGGACACAGACGGGGAGCTCTGTGCTGCTGTGCCCGTGTGTTTTGGGGCTGGAGGGTATTCACTCCCAAGCAGTTTGGATGCTGACATGCTCTTTAAATATTTCTGTTCACAGATTTGTGGAGGACAAGGGGAGTAACAATCACAGTCTGCATTTTTGGCAGCAGTTTTAATAAGCTGAAATGACTTGACTTTGAGTAAGGCTTGTACATGTGGGAGAGTGTTTGTGTGTGTTTGTACCTGGTGTCACAGTCAGGACCTGGAGACCGGTTCCCTAAGCCCAGTTCCATCACAGGTTATACCCCTCCCCTGCAGTCCCTGCCCTGCTCGGGTTCTGGCCTGACCCAGGAAAGGACAGCAGAGTTTTAACAGGGCTTTGGTAACACCATCTATCTGGTGTGGTTGTTGCTGCACAGCCCTCTTACTCCCGTGTGATGTTCTGCATCAACCTGTCTCTGAAGATGAATGTCCCCTCATCCCAGGCTTCGAGTGTTGTTCATGGTTGTTCTGTAGCCAACAGCCCCAGTCCCCAAATCTTCCTCCTTCCACTTCTAAGTTTGGGACCCCTGTTCCTGATGGGAGCCCTATTCTGCACGTGAATTCCCATTTTGTTTTCCACTTGTTTGTGTTGGAGCCCCAGGGTAGGAGCTCACTTCATGGGGCTACGCTGTTCTTGCTCCCTTCTCCCTTTCCCCTGCATCTCCAGAGCCAAGTATGAGCCTTTCCTCAAATGGATGTTTTTAACATGAAATACACTGTGTTAGCCCAGTTACTGAGAGGGAACAGATTTATCGGATAAATCCCAGCAGGCCTGTGCATGTTCTCACTGTCTGGTATAGTGCAATAAAAATATACATTAGAATAAGTATAAATACATATTTACAGTGTACAAGTGAAGCCAGGAGTACAGACTCTGTTTTGAGCTTCCAGAGTGCAGATTAGTGACTGACAGCTTAGGCACAGCATAAAACAGGGGCAAGTACATTTTAGGTCTTTGGAGAATAACCTTGGATTTACAGCAGTGTAACTGAGGGCAGGACAGAGCTCTTCTCTCCTGGCAATAAATGAATTTTCCACTTGGACCGTTTCTCCTTTGCCCATGATGGCAGCCTTCCTTCCTAAGCGTTTGGGTAGTGCCACAGCCTGTTCTCCAGGCTACTTCCCACCGGTGTCATTGTCCAAGGCCACACGTTCAGGGGTGGGCTGTGTGCTGCTACAATGCCCCACTTAACTGAAAGCACTTGTCTTTTTTTAATGCTGTAATAGTACTTTGTCCTTCCTCTCAAGAACTCCAGGGACTCTACAAACCCAAGTCAATGACTCCACATCAGCAGGAGGGGTGGAGAAATAAAAGCCCAGTGCAGTGACTTGCCAAAGGTTATCTAGTGAGAACGTAGCAGAGCTTGGAGGGGAACTGGCTCTTACTTGTTCTAGTGCTTTGCTTCAAGCCCTAGACCTGGCAGGAGGAGGAAATACCACTGCTGTTTGTATAATATTTGTAAGGTACTTGCATGCTACACCAATGTGTACAGGCTGGGTCACTTCCTCCTTCAAGAGAGTGGCTGGAAAGCAGAACTCCAGCCCTTGACATTGATATCCAAGGGCCATTCCTGACCATGCAGTGACACAGGATTGCCCAGGACAGCTCTAAGTCGGTATGTCCAGCATGCAGTGAAATACTGTGGGACATACCAGCCTGGATTCCAGAAGGAGCCAGTCTTTCTCACTTGGTACAGAGGCATGGGGTTTATTAGCTTATACCTAGTGGTGTGGCGTGGCTCTTCCTGGACCTTGCTTGGTTGCCACCAACTCAGGGATCTCTGCATCATGGTGCATATGAGGAATGCCATTTAGAGACCCCTGTTAGCAGCTAGGGATAGGAGCTGTTTTTTCAGTATTTTTCCTCCCACTGCAAGCTAAAAATACAACGCAGTTAACTTGTCATTTGATCACGGTAAATGCTCTGCTGAAAGAAAATGACTTCAGGTGTCTGTTGCCAGAATTTATGACCTGGGCAAGTCTCTGCAGAAGGGCTGTCTAGGTTGAACACAGCTCACTGAATGCAATTTATTTGCATGCCCTAGCCTTATCTTCCTAACCATCAAAGCAGAACGTGGTTATGGCACTAGCTTGGCACAGATTGTGTTGCCACTAGCCCAGGGGTTCCCACCTCACTGCTGGTCAGCCTGATGAACTGGATTCTGCACATGGTGTAAATCCAGAGTAATAGTGACCTTAGAGGAATTCCTCTGGATCTGCATTTGTTGATGTCAGATCTGGGCTGGTCCATGTTGTAATTGAGAAGTGAGAGCTCCCACAGGTTTCTTTGTCACCTGCTGGGATGTGCAAGGCCCTGGGGTGTCAGAACACCAGAGCCAACGACATAGCTTTGCCAGTCTCCAGGGCAACATAGGACACTATATGAACTTTGAGGTGGGCAACTCCGTGCTGGATGGAGATGCTGGGGATGCTCTTCCCTGGAGCATACACTGGCAGCAGGAGCTCCAGCAAAGACCTGGAGCCATCCCTCACTTCAGACTGTGTTGGGTCTCTCGGTGCCTCCGTAGATCCACCTTGCGCTGGAAGCCCTTGGCGCAGAGCTCACAGCTGAAGGGCTTGAAGCCGGTGTGCTTGCGGCTGTGGGTGATGAGGTTGGAGCTCTGGCTGAAGGCTTTGCCGCAGACCTGGCACTTGTGGGGCTTCTCCCCTGCAGGGCAGATAGAATGGTAAGAAACACTTGAACAGATGAGAGAAGGGAGCAGACTTTAGCAGACTCAGATCTGACTGGCTGTGTTTGGGCATCAGTGTGCTGCCAACCCAGCTCTCCAACCCAATGTGTCTGTATTCTGAGGGTAAGAAGAACCCAAGGCAGCCCTCTCCAGCCTGTGATCCGTGCCCTGTCTGCATCCAGGGCTGGGTACAACCATGACATGGGCTGGAGGCTGGTCAATAACCACCTCCTTGTCACACAGAGGAGAACATGCATCTCAGTTCTCATGCATCTCAGCTTAGACTTTCTGCTGTCTTATCCCCGGTCCAATATCTCTGTGTTTGGGGGCTATGTATGTGATCAACATGATGGACTCTAATTGGTATTATTGGGAATATCTTGTTTCTCACCCGTGTGGATATAAGTGTGTTTCTTCATATCCGACTTCTGGTGGAAGCGCTTGCCACAGTATTGGCAGGGATAGGGCCGTGTGTCTGAATGGATCAGGAGATGAGTGGAGAGCGTGGAGGAACGTTTGAATGTCTTCCCACACATCTTGCACTCAAAACTCCTTTCCTGTTAGGGAAAGAAAATCATGGGATGTCTATGGCTGCAAGACATGTGACAGAGCTTGAAGTGTGTGAAGAGTGTTGAGAATGGTAGATTTGATAAGCAAATCTCAGCTCACAGACTGATATGATCAGTGCAGCACAAAGAATGTGGGGAGGATTACTTATGGAAATGGATTACGTCTTGTGATCTAAACTCCTGCACCCTTTAGGAGGAGGCGAGGCACAGAAGAACCAGTAGCAACGATCTTCCCCTCTCATCCAAGGAATTCTCAAGGGCAGTCTGAGATTTGAAACCAAAGTCTATGATCTTCTGAGCTCCTATTGTAGTCACTGGGCACAACAGGAAAGCCATCACGTTTGTAACCTAGGAAATGTCACTTTCCTTGAAGTCCAAGCACTCATGAGCTCTGGAGAGCTGGTTCTCTGGGAGCATACTACCCACCTGGGAGTGAATATTGGTGTGCTGCTCTAGGCTGACAGCATGGCCAAAGGTTTTTCCACATACTTCACAAGCAAAGGGCCGGGTCCCACTGTGAGACCTTCGGACATGGACCTCCAGCCCATGGGGAGTGGAGAATACCTGCAAAACAAAATGCTGGTGATTTTTTTGGAATGAGGCTGCTGTCTTTCCATCTGTTTTTTTTCCTTTCTCTTTATTGGATTTTTCTCTTTCATGGGTCACATGAACTGTCTCATTCCTAGCACCCTTGTTCCCTAGTCAGGAGAACAAGTAGGTACCCATTTTGAGCTGCATGCATTGCACTTTGGTGTAACCCAGTGAAACACTGAGATATGCAATGAGAATCACTCCAGGCCCTCCCCGTCTCTGCGGTTCTTGTCTGACACACACCTTGTTGCACTTCACACAGTGGTAGGTCTCCATGTCTGAGGAGTAATGCATGCTGTAATCCAGAGGGGGCTCGCTGCTTGGCAGGAGGTGGCTTCCATACAGGCTAACTGGGTGCTCCAAGAGGGCTGACTGCATGGTGGAAGACATCTGTCGGTAGTTGTATGGCAAATGGAAAGCATCCCAAGAAAAGCCAGTTTTGTAGAAGGTAGGCGTGCTTGTCGTGTTAGTGCAGTCTTTGATCTGCAGACCTGGGATGGCCATCTCTGGGTGTGCAAAGGAGAGGGAGAAGTGAGTGTCCTGCCATGGCCTGCAGCTCGGCACCAGTAAAAAAGTTCCCCAGGTACCATTCCCCCATTAAATGTCCTGCCCGACCTTGGGAGTTGCAGTTGTTAACTCCTCCTTGTTTGATCCCCATACAAAGTTCCTATTATGACTTTGATTTCAGTCTGAGGAAATTTTAGGGGAGAGGGGATGCCAGGGGAATATTAACCCCCCTGCTAGCCCTCTTTCATGTGGTGTTTGAACACGTGGCCACCCACATTGACCCATAGAGCACAAATTTGCATTAGTCCTTGAGATCTGGAAGGTCACTCACTGGGAATCACAGCATCATCCTTCAGGGAGACGCTGATCTAGACCAGAATTGTAAAGGGAAATACCGAATGCTCTTGGTGAGCACTGCCTAGGACAAGTTTGATCATTGATGTCAAAATCAGAGCTGCCATTTACTGAAAATCTGAACCCAGTCATAGGGCCTCCATAAGCCAACCCAGCCCTGACCTCTTTTGCAATTGTGGTCTTGGATAGCAGACCTTGAGCTGACGGGCCTGGCAGCATCCTGCTCAGGTACTGGACAGGGACACTTTCTTCTTTCAGTTCAGATGTGTCCTTTTCTTGTTTTGGAACTACACATTCTAGGTCCTGTTTCTTGATGTCCTCCGGTGTCTTGTCTCCTGTGGCTGTAATCACACAGTACAGTCACAGTTAGTTTATTCTGCTGTTAAGAGAAAAGCCTATTGAGATGGGGTTTGTATTTATGTATGAACTCATGCTTAGATACGTGAGCCCATGCTCAATTCCCTGTGTAAGTGCAGAGTGGTACAGTCAGCACAGCAATCAAGGTCTGCCCATTGCTGACAAAGGGAAATTCCAAGCAGGATGAGATAGACAAGGTAGAGAGGGGCAGGAAGAAATGACAGGACACTTGATACTATACATAGTTAGAGAAAATGAATCCTAGAAGGCCATTTGTCTGTAAGAATAATTTCCCTATTTAAAACCATTTTCATTTGTGTGGGTAACTAACAATCACTAACTTATTAACCTCCCCACCCCTCTCCTAAGAGAGTTGGGTATTGTTAACCTCAATTTATGGACAGCCAAGTAGGGAAGCAGAGAGGGGAGGTAACTGCTTACGCAGTTGCAAAGGTGACCACAAAACCTCGTCTCCTCCTGCCCACTCTCCTGTTTGTCCAAGCTTCTCCCAGCCCTTAAAGAGACCAACCAGCACTTGTTATGAGTAGACTTTATAGTAAGCATCTAAAGTGGACAGAGGTTCAATATATGTGCCTCCTTTCTGCTGGAGACGGGAATAGGGAAGGCCATTTGTCTGTAAGAATAATTTCCCTATTTAAAACCATTTTCATTTGTGTGGGTAACTAACAATCACTAACTTATTAACCTCCCCACCCCTCTCCTAAGAGAGTTGGGTATTGTTAACCTCAATTTATGGACAGCCAAGTAGGGAAGCAGAGAGGGGAGGTAACTGCTTACGCAGTTGCAAAGGTGACCACAAAACCTCGTCTCCTCCTGCCCACTCTCCTGTTTGTCCATGCTTCTCCCAGCCCTTAAAGAGACCAACCAGCACTTGTTATGAGTAGACTTTATAGTAAGAATCTAAAGTGGACAGAGGTTCAATATATGTGCCTCCTTTCTGCTGGAGATGGGACTAAGATGCTGAAGGACAGAATTCATCTGTCCAAACCTTCTTGTGTGCCAGTGAGACACTAAAAAGGGCCAAAAGAAAACAGCAGGAATTGAAATGAAAATGTCACCTCCTTTCTTTTTTATCAAACTTATCATAGGGCTGGACTCTAATTTGATAGCCAGGGTTAGAACAAAGGGTAAATTGATCCTAGATTTGAATAAAGAAAATTTGAATGGTGCCTGAAGGTAGAAGATAATTGCCCTGGTCCTGCCACTGCGTGAATGGCTGTGGGAGAGCAAGAACAGGAACAGAGGGAGGACAGCAGGCATAGAGAGAAGCAGTTTTGGTTTGTGTTAATACAGCATATAGCAGCTGGCCCTTCATCTGTGAGCATGTAGGACTCCTTTCACAGTGTCAGGGTATCACTAGTATCTTCTCTCTCTAGCTGTAACATTCCTTGCAAATCAACAGGAGGAGGTGGTAACACACTGAGGTAGAGAAGATACAGGTCCAGAGAGAATGTGGGCAGTGAACACAGCAAGCTGGAGACCGAGGTGGCAGAGCCATGAGTTTGTAGAAGACTGACAATCAAGTGCAAGCTTTTTTTCCCTGACTTTAGTTGCCTGAAGTTGGCCATCTTTCCCAAAAGTGACCAACTCCACACAGCAATCTTATATCTCAAATCTCCCCAGCAACCCAGCAGGAAACAAAAGAAGGATCTAAATTCAGTTTCAGTGAGACAATGTGGATTTTTCCTAGAGAAACAGGGCACATGGTAGAGGATTGGTTTGTCCTTAGACTGATATCCCTGTGTGGAAGCCCTTAGTTGCTCTTAGCTCACTCATCCTACTCCCTTAGCTTGCCTACTCAATTATTGATGTGCCTTGGTGTATTCTTACAAGCCCAGTGGATGGACAGACTCACCAGCGAAGGGAGAGGTTACTGGATCCCATGTGAGTATAGGCAGGTCATCTTCCACAAAGCGGTGTTGATGATAGGTATGAGCCTTTTTGCTCTTCACCAAAAAGGAACGTGGCATTTTCCATTCACTGCCTGGGCAGAAACACAGAATAATGGCAGGTAAATCTCTGGTTTTGGGGGTAATTCCACATTTTTTCCCCCCAGCATGTCAGATCTGTACACAGCAGTGATGAGAATTAAAACCCTTGTACTATGGAGTTCACCTCAAAGGTCCCTCCACCCAGGTGGAGAGCAGGCAGTGTGGAGAGGGCTAAGCAAAATACCTTACTGCCAGATTGTCTCTGCCACTGAATGTAGAGATGGGAATGCATTTTGAAGATGAGATTGCAGATTACAGTACTACTGGTAAAAATTACACTTCATAATCTACCCAAAGGTTAAGGCAAAGGATTACTACTGTCTTCGTATTGTGGGTGGAGAAATAGAGACATGCTTAAATTGAGCGGGGAATGCATTTTGAAGATGAGATTGCAGATCACAGTATTACTGGTAAAAATTGCACTTCATAATCTACCCAAAAGTTGAGGCAAAGGATTACTACTGTCTTCATATTGTAGGTGGAGAAATAGAGACATGCTTAAATTGAGCGCTGTGTTACAGACCAAAACTGTTTCTCTGATAAAGATACATCAGAACCCAGAATCTGTCTCTTGTAGCACTTTGCTCTGGCTACAGGACACAGTGCATCTCTGACCTTACCCTCCCTGAGTGGGGCAGTGGGGACCAAAGGTTGGAGATCACCCCTTGGAGAAAGACTCTTTCTTAGTGCTTGTACCATACGCAGAAGAGCATAGTCCCAAACCATGACTCTGTGAAATTGGTACACAAATAATAATTATAGAAACAACACCAATAATAGGAGAGACGCAATGGAAAATCCCTGCAGCCATGATGTGTGGTGGGTTTCCTTCTTGTTGGCCATGGCTTGGGGACTTTGTATTCTGGCTGACAAACAACAGTCAAGCAGAGACAGAGCAGAAGTGCTGGCTGAGAGAGGTTACCTTTTGGATCTGGCTCAAATATCCGTTGAAATGACGGGTTAGGAACAAACATAAAATGCTGAAATTTAATCACACAAAATTCTCTTGCAATGCATGTGTTATCTTTACAGCCCAGAACCCAGCCCGCCCTGTGCCCACTCCCCATGGCTCGTAACTGTCCTCATGTAGGCAGTGTGACAACAGGCTCTGTGCTGTCTACAGCAACATCAGCTGGCGCCTTATTTGCATATGTATTTGCATTTTCCCTTGTAATTGTTCAGGATAGTAGCACTAAAAACAAATCTTGCCATATTTCATATGAAAAGTCAGCAGTAAGTCCTGGTTCTCTGTTGATGGGAAAATGTTGGGTTTTTTTCCTAAGAGCAGTTGAAGAGCTTCTTTATTTACTAAAAAAGAGCACAGTTTGCTCCTGTAAAGTAGGAATGACCTGAAGTGTCTGTGTAAGTCAGGACAGAGCAGTGTTGGGTTCCTGGAATCTCAAACAGCCAGGGGTGGAAAAGGTCTGCTCCTTAGGGTTCAGAAGTGCCTGCAGCACCCTTACGTGCTAAACACAATTACAGAGCCCACTGGTGCTCTGTTTAAAGGTCCCAGGGCTACATTTACAGTGGTGCCTGTGGTTGTAGGTACATGTATGGTGGGACTCACACAACAGGGTGTGCTACAGACAGCTAGATTGCCCACCCACTGTTGTTGGTGACACTCAAGTGCTCACCAGCCCAGCTGCCTTTGTAAATGCAGTTATAGCTGTTTTTCTTAATCTGGTCCAGGATTCCCACTGTTTCTTCCATGACTTCAGGGATAACTCTTGGTGTCTTTAGCCATTTTTCTTCTTCTGAAATGACTCACCTGTTTTTCTTCATCTTTTTCCAAGAAACTTGCATGTAACTTGAGATGAGTAAGAGAGAACAGAGGCCAAGAGTAGATTTGTTAATTTAATTTTAGAAAGAGGACAAAACTGTACTGAGAATGAACCATAAGTATGCCCTTGAGGGAAGGGATGCTGAAGTACATTGCTGTATTTACTGTTCTGTAACTCTCTAATGAGGTTCTTTCTCAGTACCATAAAGTGTATCTCTGTCTGGAGAAAGGCTGTGGGCACAGAAATGCCTCCAGCTTGGCACAAACACGGGAGTGTTCTGCGATGGGCAGGATCCTTCTAGCAGTGTCCCCCTGCTCAGCCTGTGCACCTCATGTCCCAGCAGAGGTGCTAAGCTCAGAGGGTCCCACTGCTCCTGGTGAGTCCCAGATGAAGTATCTGTGTGTGGAGCCACGCTCTGCAGTATAGAAGTGCCCCAAGGTAAAGTCCTGCCACAAGCCCTTTACACATGGAATTTCCACTCATGTCAAAGGGATTTTCCCATCTGGTGGGGCAGGACTGTGTCCACAATGGAGGGTATTCATACCAGCAAGCTTTAGACATCTGATTTCTCTGCCTGAATTAACCAGTTCATTTCCCCGTGCTTCCTACGCAGGGGAGGAAGAGGCTCTGGCAGTGGGTAACTGAATGCAGGGTGACAGCCCACACCCAGCAGTGCCTGCTGGAAGAGTCCCTCTGCCCACCGGCTGGAGGACCCCATGGCATTCACCCACCAGCTCTGCCAGATCAATTAGAGGACTGGAGATGGGTGGCGTAAGCAATCTTGCAGTGTTTTATGGTAGTACCCACATGCTAAGGACACGAAGGCACTGAGTATGGCCCCTCTTTTCTGATGGCAGGTGAAAGCAGATGCACATGAATCAATGGGATTTTTCTGGATGCATTTCCCTCAGCCTATGTAAAACTCAAATTTGGTCAAGTATCTTGCCTGCTGATAAGAGCCTCTACTGAGCCCAACGATCTCTAATGCACTACTGAACGTTACAAAAGGAAGTTACCTTCCCCCACCCCATTTTACAGAGAAAACAGGAACTGGGAGCCCAAAGCATAGTTAATTAACAACTGCATTGGGCTGTCTTTGTGATTCACACAACCAGGTTAGAGGAAAACTGGAAGCACAGATTGTGAGAGGAAAAAATACTATCTCTCCTTGAAACTTAAGATTATCAGTAGCGAGTGATCAGCTGCTATTAATGGCTAACTAAATGTCACAGGGAAATTAGTGCTATGGACAACAGACCCCGCTATGTCTTAAAGTCATTGAGGCTTCCAACAGAATTTAGCGTCAACCTTTTGCTAATAATGAAAATTTATTTTTATGGAATCTGTTTTTGCCAGCCCCTGTGGCAGTGGTTTCCACCTGGAGTGGCGAGTGTGTACGGGAGTTCATTGCTTGGGCAGGAGTGCCTGCTGCAAATGCAAGTGTCATGGCATTTTTTGGATATATATAAAAATATAAAATCAAAATATAAATGTCAGAATATAAAATCAGTAGTTGGCTTGAACTGATATTCTTATTTGTTTGCCACTCATGTAGCTGCACAATAATGTTGTAGTAATCTACCCTGAGGAAAAGACAGCCAAAAGGACCCCAGGGAAAAAAGCCTGCTTCACTATTTTGGGTACCTCACTGCAGGCACCTCGGAAGGGCTTCTTTTACTGGCTATAAATTCCTGTCAGATCTGAAAGGGGACCCAGCATTCACAGGTTCCCTCCTCTGATCAAACTCAAAGTTCCATCATCCTCAGTGATGCTCTCTGGTGATTTTGCAGAGTATCACATGTAAAACCATAATGTAATACTGGAACACTGCAGATTGTGCAAGAACCAAATTTAAAGGGTGATTTTATTATTCTTTTTTTTTTAGGGGGTGTTTTCTGAATTCAGGATCCTAATTTCACTTGATCCTATGTTCCTTGTGAAGCCCCAACTCCCACTTCCCTGCACGGCAGTACCCAAAAATGCAGGATTGGGTCCTTTGATACAATTTAGAACGAAACTATTTTTTTTTTTGATGAATTACATTATGGAGCTGATCTCTCTGGTTCTTTCAGAGACAATTCAGAGCACAGAACATCGTATTTGGGACAGGTGACCGAAGGATTGTGCCAAGCTGAATCAGGAACCCAATTTACCGTGTAAGTTCCATTCTAAAGCTTTCATTTTCCTCTAAATTCAAGCAATCCTGTTTTCAAATTTACAAGGTTAACTGAAGAGATTAAACCCTTTTTCCCCCACTACACTCAGCAGAAATATTTAATTTTAACTTACAGTTGATACATGTCTTCATAGAAATTGATGAGTGTACAAAGTTTTAGGCTAAAAGAGGCTTATTTCCTTCATGTTGCTTAATTTATATTTAAATCTTAATATTGCTTTTTGGCAAAAGTGAAGCTTCCGAAAATAAAGAACAGTTTGTCTTTTGGACGACTACATTTTTTAAGAAAAAAGCACAAAATGGAACAAAACCCGTATCTTAAGTTTCTAAAAGCCCAAATAAAATAAGAGATTTTACAGATTCATGACTCTTTAAATATAGAATCATATTTAAAAATAATTTCAGTTCTTTACAACAAAATTAATCATGTTTTCACTATTCCACCCTTGCAAAATCAAATGTACTTCGTGCAGGTAAATTGAATGCGGCTTTTTTAGTGGAAAAATGTGCAGAACATTTTTCATCCTTGTGGTAAGAGTGGCCAAATGGACCTTATGGCAGAGATAGCAAATTATGGTGGAAACCTTGTCCAAGAAGTGGAATGGAAATGCTTGTACATCCATAGTATCTAGAAAAAATGTTTATAATTGCAGAGTTTCTTCACCTCATTTAGCTCCTAGTGATGTAGAGAACGCCACTGGCTTTAGCAAACTTTGCCTTAGGCTTCCATGGATAAATAGACTCACATAGAGCAATCTAACAAATTCTATATCCCCTTCATATATACACACACTTACTGTGTGAACTTGCAAATCATTTGTTTTTTTGCTTAATGTATTGAATCAATCTGGTGGTAGATGAGAGGCATCTATAAATAGCTAATTCCATATGCTAAAAATTGTTACACTGATCAGCGTATACTTAGAAAGGATGGAAAAATAATAAAATAAAAAATAGATTTGAAGCAAAAACTTTGAACAGGAGAAACTGAGCTGTCATCTAGCAAAATCGGCATAGATTAATTGATGTCAGCAGAGGTATGCTGTTTTCTGAATTTAAAGGTCTCGCCCTGTAAAAGAGCAATTAAAAGAAAAAATATAGCACACCCTCTCCTCAATGCTTAAGTAAAAAAGTCTACATCTGGAAACTGCCCCTGCTGCACGGAGCTTGCTGGGATGCAGGTGTCTGAGACCATAGTCACATCTTTTATATTTTGATCGACTATTACCATTTTCACATGTGAGAGTGAAGTATCTGGTCTATAACTTTAAAAGGTTTGACTCATTTCAATTAAGTGAAGCATTATCATAAAGAAATCCTCAGGACAAGTGACTTACACAGTGGAATACGTTACATATTTGCAAACACAAGCAAAGTAGAAGAAAAAGCTTAGAAAAACATCAGAGAAATGAGAAAAACAATGAAATTAAAAGTGTTTAAAAGAGTAAATCAATCACCTGTTTGGGGGACTTTGCTTTACTGGGTTCGCCTTGAAATCTCCCCAGACAAGCGAGACGTCGTCTTCTCTCTGGACTCCTCTTCCACTTTTTCACTTAGTTGCAGTCTGCTGAAATAGATACTTCTCCTTTTTTCTCTCTCTGTTTTTTCTGCCCCTGATCCCCTCCCTGATTTTTCAATCAGATTATTTGTGTCAAAATCTGGCGGTGAAGAAACAGCCAATAGAGAAGCAGAGCCCAGAAAGTATTTGCTTATCAAAACTTTCCAGGACTTTGAAAACTTGAAGAGAATTCACGATGCCCAGCTCGAAACCCTAGGGGCAGCACCCTTCACTTTCTGGGGCAGCTTTGCCTTCTGCAGGAATACTCCTCTGTCATATTGACAAAGAGCATGACACAGGGAAATAATGTAGCAAGCAGGCATTTGTTATTTTGGCTGCTTTTTTTTTTTTTTTTTAAAAAAAAAAAGCTCTTAAGAAACCTGTATTTTTACACACATTCATCCACACATCGTATCTTTCACAAACAGACACACCATCTGTCTCACACACACTCACACACTTCAGGCTCATAAACAAAACCATCTCGCACATATGCACAAAATTATTTTATTCCAGAATGGATCTTTTATCTCTCCAATTTCCAAGGAAAAAGGAATAAATACTTGCACAGTAATGACTGAAAAAGATGTGTGTTAATCAGCCTTCATTTTCCTATGCGTGTGTGTGTGTGCAATCCATATATATTTTAGGCATGGCTCTATCTATATACAGCTGTATATAGGACATAAATATACGTTTAGGAAAGCTCATTAAGCAAGCTCATTAACAAGCATCTTTGCAAAAAGCTCTTCAAGAGCAATAATAAGAATTTGCACTTCTATCGCTTGCTTTCAAAAAAGGTTTGAAAATGGGTTTGCAAATGTGAAATAATTGACTGCCAAACCCCCTGGAAACGGCAGGGTGGAAGGAGGGAGAACGCAGCCAAGTGACTTTTCTCAGATCACCCAGTTGTTCTTTAGGAGAATTGGGAACAGGAGCTGGCGAGCAGTGATTTTCTTTGGAGAATCCTTGCAAATTATTCTTACTTGGGGACAAACAAGGGGAGCTGCTGTCCCCAAATGCTAGGAGTGGGGAACAATTCCTTGATTTCAACTGTTCTCTGATTTTCATAATCTCCCTGACTGTGCAAGTGCACAGTGACATGAGCTGTGCGTGCCCTCGGTTGTTCCCTCCTGCACTTAGAGCCCACTATGTTGAAGGCTGGGATGGGGAAGCAAAGATACCTTCCCAGAGGTGTATAATTTAAGATGTGTATAAGCATACACCCAGCTGCCAGGTGCCAAGTACTGAGATATCACCATTGGAGAAATGCCTTTATATCATGGAGTTTTTCTGCTCACTGGGAGCACCTTCTTTGTGCCCTGCGACAGGGTGGGTGGTGTTGCCCTGATGGAGCAGATGAGGGTCCAGAGACCCTTCAGATTCCTAGCAGAGGTATTCTGCATCCTGCCACGGCGGTGCCAGGCGTGCTGGTCCTGAAGCTCTCTGCTGGGACAGCCACAAGTCACAGCTCTTGTCGTTGCCCCATGGCACCGGACGGGCCACGCAATGGGGTTTGATGCAACTCAGAGATAGGAGAGTAGATTTCACCCACATTGAGAAAGATTCAGATTTTGATCTTAACCCATCTGTCATTTACTGAACGTAATTAATTCTCGTTGTTTATAGAAGCAAACAATCCCTTTTCCCTCGCCCTCCCCTCCTTATTTATTTAGCTGGGTTTTGCATGAAAGAAACGTTCCCAAGGCATTGTGCGAGCAAGCTGATTTGCATCCCCTTAAACACAGGCATTTGCAGGATTACATTTCCCGCTACAAAAACAAGCATTGTAACAGAAAACTAAAATGTACATTGCAGCTTCAGGGTTTGGTATGAAGACAGTTACAGGAATTAAACAAAACAGGAAAATGACAAGCTGCTGAAAGGACTGAGATGTTATTTTATGAAACATTGGAGCCGGCTTCTGCCAGCACCCCTGAGCACAGGCTTCCCGTTGACATAAAGTGCAAATGGCTGCAAAATGTGGCTCTTAAACTAGAGACAGGAAAAAATAGTAAGCCACACAAAAAAAACCCCTACGAAAAACGAGTTATGCAAAAAATCTAAGAGCATGTTCAGTAAAACCTCACCAACTAGCTGATTTGAGAGGTGCTCCAAAGAGCTCTGGGCACAGTCCTTTGCAGGAGGTGGGTGACTGCATCTCCCAGTGTCAGTAACCTATGCGTAGAACAGCTGCAAATAAAACATCTGGAACCAGCTGTTCTGCTTCCCCAAGTAGCCATCCCCTTCCTATGCGTAGAACAGCTGCAAATAAAACATCTGGAAACAGCTGCTCTGCTTCTCCAAGTAGCCATCCCCTTGCAAAGCCCAGGTATAACTGCATACAAACCGCTCACTGAGCCAATGGGAACAGATTCTCTCTTTTAGGACTATCACTACCACCACTACACCAGAATGCCTGAAGAGAGATGGGGACGCCACTGTGCCTGGTTCAGCTCTCACTCACCCCTTCTGTCTTTATTTTATTTCAGGAGCTAGTTCCTACGGAGCAAATAGTTGCAGGATGGGAGAGCAGACAGCTATCGCCTTGGCTTGTTGTGTTCCTACTCTTCCCTAGATTTCTGTTTATGGCTTCTGTTAAACTTGTCACCTCCCCTCTCCATTGAAATCGCCAGCAAAAGGAGATATATAACCAGCTGAACAAAAACCCCACAGCGCTGGAGACGCGTTTTGGGCGAGAGGGACCTTTGAGCTGACCCCGTGTGGTCATTCTTATTTTATGCTCTTCCTGTTGGTATAATTTTCCCTGTTCTATCTTCTTATTTCAGGGGCAGCAGAGAACAGAGAGCTGCAGAGGGCTTATCTGGGCTCACATAGGCTCAAACCAGCCCTGACCCACAGCGAGCTCTGCTTGCCTCTGAGGACAGTTTCCTTCTGTGTATTGCTGTGAGTTCTCCTACAGCATATGCTCTACTGCATCCTAAGTGAATTGATTATTAAACGTTTAACTCAGTAATAATAAACAGGTTAATTATAGCACATCGTGTTCATTCTAATGCAGTCGCCCTCCCTTTCAAATCTAGCAGCCAACCACTCCTGTAGCATCCATGTTTTCTTTGTCAATTTGAATGTTACGGTAATTAAGGCACAGTAAAATAACACGACTAATTGCTTCCAGCTCTTTTCTGAAGCTCATCCTAATTTCCACTCTTTTCTGTGGCAGATTAAATAAACATGTCTTCTGCACAGCAGGGAAAAAAAATGCCATCCCTCAGTCCAGACTGCGCGAAGTATTAATTGCCGTGCACGATTAAAACCAGGCTGGCTCCGAGCCACTGTGTCTCATCCAGAGGCAGGATGACCTATTGCAGGTGCAGCGTGGAGGAACCATCTCAGCCCTGCAGGGCTGAGAGCTGAGAGGCACCACAACTAATGCCCCAGAAGTTAAAAATCAACTGACGTGTCTCAGATGGGGTTCTGAACTGCTTTTACTTTCTTACACCTAGTTTCTACCTTGGAAGTTTAACGTCCGTGATTCCTACTGGCATCTGAGGACTATTCACACGGACTGAAGAGTTTGATCAGGAGTTTGAAGAGTTTGATCAGGAGTTTGCCGAGTGCCCTGGGTGCATCCTCTCCCAATTGTCCCTCCTTGGGGATGAGAAACGCCGAGACCCCACCAGCCTGGGGACCAACGTTGAGTTGAAAACCTGTTGGTGTGACAAACACAACCGGAGGCTGGAGAACCTGCCTGGAGGGTAACTTCCACTCTTCTTCCCTAAACTCTGGATTTTCCACAAGGAAAAACAAACCCTATCTAGAAGGAAGGATGAAATGTTTTACATGGTATACTTGTTGCACTTTAGCAAAGGAAATAGCCCCTGACCATGGTGTGCACGAAGCGCTACGGGGTCCAAAGTAGGAAGAATGGAAGGAGCTTTGCATATTCATCAAGCAGAGAGCAATTAAGCTCTGGGTGCCTGGAGCTTCCCCTCACGGCACACACGGCTGCCCCGTAACGCCACTCCACACGCACACCGCCACCCTCCGAGATGCTTTTTATTCCCTTTCACCACATTCACGCGCTTAAAAGAAAAAAACCACAAAAACCACTTTCAGGCTGGAGCCTGGAACCGTGTTGCCGGCGCGGCCCGCGGCTGCCTCAGCCGGCCTTATTCCGCGGGCGGCCCTGCTGAGGCACACGGTGTCCCGAGGCGCCACGGCCGAGCTCGGAGGGGCAGCAGGGAGCGCACAGGGCCGTTACCGGCCGGGTGGCGAGGACCCAGCCCGACCGCTCGCCATCCCCTGCGCCTCCCGCCGCCGCCATCCCCTCAGCCCGGGCCTTGTTTACCGGCCGCCGCCCGGCCCCGCCCCCCGTGACGTCCCCACCGCCCGGGGCTCCGCGCGGCACCGCCCCTCCCCGCCCCGCATCACGCGACCTCTTCGCGGCCGCATCGCTCCCGCTCCACAGATACCTCCGCCGCGGGGGATCAGGGTGGGCGCGGCGGCCTTTACCCCACCCCTGTTCCCCCACCCCCACGAGGGAGAAAGGCCCTTGAGGGGTAAGAGACGAGCGGGGCGGTGAGAGACCGGCGGGGCGTCGGGAGAAAGGGGAGTGAGGTGGCGGGGTGGGACTAGTTTGTTGCGGCGGAGGGATTCGAGGGGAGAAGCGGTCTCTGAATGGGAGGGGGAGGGGGAGGCAGGGCCAAGATGGCGGCGCCCTGTGGGCTAGAGGAGCCCTGAGTGGTAAACAGCTGAGGGGAGGAGAAGGAGAGGTGAGTGCGCTGGGCCTCCTCTTTCCTCCCCCAGCGGGGCGAGAGCGGAGGCAGACGGGGGGGACGGAGAGGAGGCAGAGAACGGAGAGGGGGGAGGCAGGGAGAGGGCTTGGGGGGAGGCGGCAGGAGAGAGGGAAGGGGCTGGGGGGATGGGGTAGGCGAGGGGAAAGCCTGGCGGGGGGTGGGGGCCTTGTTCCCCCCTCCGACCCCTTTCCTTTCCCCCTCGTCCCCTCTCCTCCTCTCAGCCAAACTTAGCCTTGGTCGCCACCGGGGCAGCCCGAAGGGGGAGTGGGGGGTGGAATTGGGGGCGCTGCCCCCCTTTCTTCCCCTCCTACCAGCCAACGTGCCTCTTTAATTTTGTGGGGTTTATCGAAAAAGGTTCAGCATCTCTGTTTCAGACGCTGAGTAGCGATTTCCAGGCTTCCCCTGCCTCGGTCGCTTGCTGAGGAGATTCCCTCGTCCGAGGTGAGGCATTAAAGCAGTTGTTAAAAGTCTGTCCCCTCGGTGAGGAAGGCTTTTCTTACTTCATTGCTCATGGGTAGGTAATGTGAAGTCAGGATGTTGTTTACTTCTATAAGAAAACAGTTTGCTTCCTGTTATCACAAAGAACTTGGAAGGCTGCGGCTCTGAAGTTTTCACCCTTTGTTTGCTATGGATGCAGCCTCTATCATTGTATCGTCGATTTAGTCAGTGCTTCTCTCCTTGGTTGGTTTTTGTTGTTGTTGTTTTGGGGTTGTTTTTTTTTTTAATGAGTCTTTTACAAGGCAATGAGTGAAAGAAAGAACATGCCTTAGAGGAGTATATGATTCAAAACCCATAGAAATAACACAGAAACCGGGGGCAGGTTTTGTGTGTGGAACTGTTTCCAGAACTGCTGTTTCTAGAGAACCTTCCAGTGGATGCTAATACAGAAGGTTTTCATTCTTTGGTCTCATCCTGTAGTTTCCTGACATTAACTTCTGTGGCAAGTTGTTGGAAGTCCATGGTAATCGAAGCACTACTGAAGTGATCCCATTAGCTGGAAAATTTTTTTTTCAGTTTACATGTGTGAACAGCTAGAAGCTGGATCTTTGGAAACTCAGGAAGTTTTAATAATTAGTGCAAGCATTTGCAATACGTACTTGTGTCTGCAGTTGACTTGACTTTGCTAAGCAGCAATCATGTACTCTGCTTATCAGAAACAGCTACGCCACAGTTAAGCTTAAAATAAAATCACGGCTTAAAATCCTTTACTCAGTAAGACACTTCTTCAGGGTTTTTTTGTTTGTTTGTTTGTTCATTTGTTGTTTTTTTCAGTTTTCTAACAGCCTAGTCAACCCAGTACTAAATTGCCTTTGTGATGAGTTGCACGGACTTACTGCAATAAAAATATAGTCAGAATATCTGATGTCTAATGAGATAAGCTTTAATTATAATGATTTTGTCTTTGGCTGTGTATAATCCTGGCTCCTTAGCTCTTAGTTACTTGACAATTTACTTTTATGGTAGCATTATTAAAGGGTTCCCATGTGAGATATACTGCCCAGTTGAGATGCTTTGGTGTTTGAATAAACATTTGACTTTAATAGCTATTTGTAGCTTAAAATGGATGCTGGCCCTGCTTAGAGCTGGATGGCTGGGATGTTGGCTTGTACTGATCCCTGGAATTCTTGCAACTGCCAAACACCTTACAGGAGCTGATGAAGTGATTATCGAAGTCAGTCTCTATAAGAACTGAATAGCCTATAACACATGTGCATGCACATGCAAATGTGCATATATATCTATCTTTGGAAGAGGTATTTTCTGTAATGAGCAAATCAAATAAAGCCTTTTATAATGGTGGAGGCAGGGGAGCAGGACCAGATTTTATGCCATGTTGCACCAAGTGTCTGTTTTTTGAAAGAATATTACAGCTTAGGATCTTGGTCTGGTGTGGAGCTGCTATATTTTAGTGTAGTTTAATAAACATTATAAGGAGAATTAATAACACTTTCTTTGTTTAGCATAAGCATTTCTTTGAGTAACAAGGAAAGATACAGAACAAACTTGTTGCAGTGGTGAGCTGCTGTCACTTTCCTGGGTATTTTAGTTCTTTATTTTTAATTGAAAAGTTACATGTCATTTGGTATTGTTCTGTGTAATGCCTACTTTAATTCTTGGGAGTAGTTAAAATGCTTTGACTGAGTACACCAGGTAGTTTGCAGTGGCTTCAAGATTTGCTAAATTGCAGGTCAACTCTGAATGCGTTTAAAGGTTTCTCTTGGTGGCAAAAGAAACTGCTGCAGAGATTTAGGAGGTCTCACTCCTTGTGTTACTGCAGAGTCTAGAGCTCTCTGTTTACCTGTTCATAGTTTTAAAAAGATTCCTGAGTTGAACTTAACAGTACACAAGGAGAGTAAATTGGCATAGAAAACCAGTGCTTGTTCGTATTTATTTATTTGCTATTAATATATGCAGTTGTGTGTAAGGAATTGAAGTAACTCCCTTGTTAGCAAGGCTTCTGTCAAAGGGTTAAGTTTCAGCCCTACCATGTTTGGGCTTTTTTTTGGAGTGCATTGCTTTTAAACAATTTTCCCTCTGACAGAAATTTGATGGGTAGCAATTAGCATAGTGTATTAGCACAGCATAGTTTCAAAAGAATTTTAAAAATTGCTGAATCTGATTCTCTCTCTTTGTTTGGGGTTATTGGGTTTTTGTGATCTTCCTGCATTAGTTAAGCACCTGCAACAAAGTACAGGGAAATGTGTGTAATATCGAGTTACAACTATATTGTGATCTTCCTGCATTAGTTAAGCACCTGTAACAAAGTACAGGAGAATGTGTGTGTAATATCGAGTTACAACTATCACTCCCTTGTTAGCAAGGCTTCTGTCAAAGGGTTAAGTTTCAGCCCTACCATGTTTGGGCTTTTTTTTGGAGTGCATTGCTTTTAAACAATTTTCCCTCTGACAGAAATTTGATGGGTAGCAATTAGCATAGTGTATTAGCACAGCATAGTTTCAAAAGAATTTTAAAAATTGCTGAATCTGATTCTCTCTCTTTGTTTGGGGTTATTGGGTTTTTGTGATCTTCCTGCATTAGTTAAGCACCTGCAACAAAGTACAGGGAAATGTGTGTAATATCGAGTTACAACTATATATAATTATTGAGTTTAGGAATCAAATCAGATCTTAAAATAACCATAAAAATATGGACCACTAGAAGAAGCCAGACACCTTCACTCTTTAAATATGAGTAAATGAATTAAATTAATTGTACTGCCAATTGTAATGATCAGTTTGAACTGAGATTTAAAGTGCTTAAGAGTTATTATTTCTGGATGGTGAAAAAGGAAATGATGAGCTGCTTACTTTCCTTTTGCCACCAGTAGTTTTTCTCTCTGCTGTCACTTTTCATTCATTGTTTATGTCACTTCTGTAATGGTAGTGTTTAGTTTACCTGTGAAGAAAATATAAAATTGAGTAGTCAGAAAACATAAAACAGGCTTGGATTTTTGTATATCAGATCGGGGCAGTGAGACTTACCCTTTCATGGCAGACATCTCAAAGCTGAGTGAGAAGGGCTGCTTTGTTGTCAATCTGAATTTTTCTTTGAAAACACTGATTGCTGTAAAATACTTCTGTCCTCATTCACAACCTCTGCCAAAGCAGTATCTGAGGCCTTTACTTTACCTGCATTAGAAATCAGATGGAAAAGTGTGAGTCTTGAGGTCTGCCTTCACTTCCTTGCTGTCAGCAGCAGTCTTGTGGTGTTGAGATCCCCCTTTTCTCTTGAGGTAGGAATAACCATTTACTGCCATGCCCCAAATTTAGCTTATAATTAATGAAGAGGGATGAAATGCTGATGTTGATTCCCCATGCACTGCCCCCAGAGAAAGTGCTTCTGGTGTTGAAATTTCTGTGTTGTTACAGCAAATGCTGAGGAGGTTCTGGGAGGAGTGTGCGTTTGTGTTGAGTGTGTCCCCCTCCTCCCCACCCCTCAGAGAAGCATAACTGGCACTACCAGCTGCTTTTTCATTTGGCTTGAGATAAAAATACACTGAAGAGAAGAACATCTCTTAACAGAAACACTTAACAGAAGTCATAATCTTTTGAAAAACTCTGCTATCTGTTTCTCTCTTTAGCCTTTTCCTATTAATATTTTTACGGTCTTTTTTTTTTTTGTCTTGAGTTTGTAGCTTAAGTGTGTTGTATCGTAGTTAAATTAGGTACTGAAAAAAATTTTCAAAACAAATTGATTCTTGGCTTGTTGGCTTCTCCTTTTGTCACCTGTAAGCTGGCTCCAAAGTTGATACTCTTGAATATAAGAATAAGAAGTTTGCTATTGGTGTTATATCTTCCAGTGGGATTAAAATGTTGCACTTCAAAAGGTATTTAACCAGGTTTTCTTCCACTCTTTACTATCTACTGCCTTGGATCTTTTATATAAAACTAATTTTAAAAGTTAGTGAAGAACTGGTGACTCAAACCATATGGAAAAGTTACTGGCTTTGTTTTAATCCAGTCAATTCTAAGTATGGCTGCTGGGATGTGGAATTCTTCTAATAGGGAAATGGTTGCAAAAGCTGGGGATGGAAGCATTAAGGAGAGCCACCTTTTATACTATGTATTTGGTAAGAAAAATATGGTCATGATATGCTACTGTAAAGATTTAAGGAAGATCCTGATTGCCATGAGTGTTGTATCAGTCCCAGATACAAAATCCTGTGGCGTTCAGTGGATGATCTTGCTGTTTTACAAGGTAATGGAAGCTCCTTAACCTGGACTGTCCTGAGTTCCTTATCTATAACATTTGAAAATAGCATGACAAGCTGCTGGTGGGATTGGTCGTAAATCACACTGACACCGTGGGCCCTGGGAACTGTACTTCACCTACAGAATGCAGTGTTTTCTGATTGAAGTTAAAACCCTGTTGCCTGTAAACTAGTTATTCAGCTGTCTTTGCTTAAAAGTGTGACATGATTTAAGACTTTTGCTGGCAAGTCCTGGTTTGTTCATTTGTGTTTGGCATCACGGATCCGGTATGATAAGAGAGTCTCAGTCTCAGGATTTCAAATCTGTTCCTCACAAATGACTTTACAAGAAATCCTGCTGTGAGAAAGCTGTGATTTGGTTTGTTTTGTGTTTTTTTTTTTTTTTAAATGTGACTATTTGTGTATATCAGGGTGACAACATTACACTGGTGTTTGTACCTTCAGCAGATGAACTTTCCACCCAGTGAAGTACTTATGTATAATATTGTCCCATTTTTAGATGTGGTTTGGAATACTTTTTTTAATATCTTGAACACTGCCTTTTGGAGTGGAGATGGCTCCACTTTTTATGTAAAGTACTTCAGTGCTTGATCGACTGATTGACAGGTTCATTTGAACTATGCTGGATTTGTTGCCACAAGGTCACTTGAGCCATCTGTTTTAATTAGTTTAGGGAGCTTGGGAAATTATTAGTTACCTATGTGTATAGTTATTGGCAACTAAGCTTGCCTTATCAGCTTTGCTTTTATCTGACGGTAGTGTTTGTGCCATCAGGCCAATAGCATAAAGTTTGAAATCCTCTTACCTTCTGAACACTTAAACCCTTGTTTTACCCATCTGGCTGCAAGTGTATTGTTGAACCTGACTTCCAGAAACACGCATGTTTCTTGATTTCACCACGCTATCGTTTTTCTCCTGGCAATATCAGAATGAGGGAAACCTGCTGTGGAGGTTTTTACTGGTGTGACGGAGATCTGGTCCAAGTATAATATTATTACTAGAGGAAAAGAAGAAATAAAAGCATTCTTTTCACTCTGGTGAGAGGCAGGGAATCAAAGAGACTTGACAAGGTCTTTATGGAGTAAAAAAAAAAGCAGAGACTAGCGTTTAGGCTGCTTTAATTCTCAAAACAGGTTTTGCTTGCAGCTGCTTTGGGGGTGTGGTCATGCATCTCTTTTGTTAACAAGACTTTAAACAACTAATTCATGTTGCTTAGGAAGTTGGTGAATCTATTGCTTAACCATAACTGAGCCTGTATCCTGATAGAAATTGAGGCACCTCTGTTAGCAAGCCCTTTACGGTCTCAAAGATAGTGTTCTCAGAAACAAAGGAATAGATTATTTGTAGTAAACTATTTCCCTTTATATATTTCTGCACGCATACTGGGTTTCTCAGTATAACTGTAATTTAGTAAATTAAATATTACAGCAGTTACCAGAAAATGAAAAAGCAGTTGACTCCTGAAAATGAGCAACAGTGGAAGGTTGACTCCTAGGTTGCATGGATGAGTGGCTTTAAATTTTTGAAAGGATGGTGTCACTTTTTCAATATTGTTTGCCTTCTAAACAGCAAGCTCTTTGAGGAAGAAGTTGAAGCCTCAAAGTGTGCACAATGTAGAGTTAAAATAAACAAACCCCCCAAAAACGGAACCCCAAAGCACAACAAATCCCAGCTGTAATCTTTTTGAGAGATCTGTTCTGTGTTTGAGTAAAAAGCAGCTTTTTTTCCCCACCCCAAGTTTCTATTTTATTATCTTTCGTTGAAAGTCTTGCTTACATACCAGCCAGTTTTAAATCTGCAGTTTTTAAGGCCTTGCCAGCGTGGACTGTGAAAAGAAATAGCATTTCAATTTGAAACACTTCAGTTAGCAGGCTCTGCTGGCTGCTTGTAGAGGAACTGAAGTTTTATTTGGACTGTTGAGCTATGCAGCTATGATCACTGAAAACTGAGGGGGGGGGGGTGGTTCTGGAGCTGTGATTACTGGAACACTTGAAGAAAGTTTGTTGCTAATGAACTGAGGGTTGTGAGTGTGGTGCTGTATTATCACCATTGAATTTGCAATCAGTGCCAGATTAAGTAAGCTGATGTCTTGTGGCTCTAATAAAAGTGACCTTGGGCAGTTCTGCAACTACAGAGCGATATGTTGCAAATGACAAAGTTTACTGGTAGGCAGATTAACTCCTGCTGTTCAGTAACATTGTTAAACATAAGTTTTCAAGAAAGCAATTACTAAATTATGATTTAAAATAGAGCACTGATACATGGTCCTTGGCTAATGTCTAGCAATGTTTTGACTAGGATCTAAAGACAATTACAGTAATTATTCTGTGGTAAGGATTTGGTAATATTTTACCTAGCATAAATAAAACTCTTTAGCAGCTTTTGAAGGTTCACAGTACAAAATGACAATCTTGTGAAAGCCGTCTGGTTGGAGGCAATTGCACGGCTTGACCTGTGGACAATTCTGGAAAGGGCAACTGTGCAACACCTTCTAGTGCTTTTCAAACTGAGGGCTGACTTTCCTCACGCAGGAGGTACATAACTCTGCTATTCTTAGTAAAGAAATTAATGCTGAATATACAAGGCTTGATAAGAAAGAAATAAGGCCTTTTGTTAACCTCTTTGTGCTTTTTCTTTCTTAGTGATCATGAAAGGTGTGTGGCTGACAGCATTGCAGACAGAAGCTCGACTCGTCCACAGAACAGGTGCTGTATCCACAATTGGGACAGAAGCTCGACTCGTCCACAGAACAGGTATCCACAATTGCAGTAAAAAAATCTTGTGTATAAACTTGGTACATGTCAGTTTTGCCTTACTTAGAGGAAGTGAAAAAGGTATGCTAGCTGGAAGTAGGAGGAAAGAAGAATCCCTTGTTAGTAAAATTAGGTGTGATGTGTAGCCAGATTCTTTCTGCTGCTGAGAAAGGTTCAGCATAGGATTCTTATGGATGAAGAAAAACTGATTAACTTTCTGATTGATAGCTAGGTAGGTAGATGGATGGATAGATGTGATACCTGAATCTCTGTGTTGCTGATACATGGGAGAAGCCATCTTCAAACCCTAAAACAGCTTAGATTTACTCCTGCTTAGTACTGTGAAGCTGACCAGTCATGTTATCTGTATGCTGTTGCATTTAATAATCCCTGCAGTTTTTGCACTGCAGAGTTTTTAACATATAATATTGCCCAAATTTCACATGTGAAAATATCTGTATGCTGTTGCATTTAATAATCCCTACAGTTTTTGCACTGCAGAGTTTTTAATATATAATGCCCAAATTTCAAGGTGTGTTGTGCTGCTGAGCTTGTGATTTAGTATGCATGGGGTGGCTGAGGAGCAGCAGCTGTAGTAACCCTGAGTTTTGTAACAGCTGCAGCTTGGCCACATTGCAAGTGTTAAAGCAGAAATCTATTAGTATGCAATAATGCAAAGCCAGGGGCAGTGAATTTCTAATGTAGCCACAGGAGTGGAGAAAGATCTTGAGATGCATATTTTCTCCAGAGTGTAGACCACTATGCAAAGAACTTGAAAGGTTGGTTGAGGAGGAATTGCTGTAGGAAAGTAAGAATGGAGTGATTCCAGGGAGCTATATGCATTTCATTCAAAACTTTAGTCTTAGTTGACTGACCTGGAGAGCAAATTAAAAAAATGCAGTAACAAAATGCTCTGACAGTCTACATGTGCTAGCTTGGGCTCCCGCGAAACAGATTAATGTCTTTCAAAAAAGATGAAGAAAATCCTGCTTGTGACTCGTTGGCTTCTTTATAAACTTTTCTGTTACAGCTTTTATTGCAGGTGTGTAAACTCTAGCAATCCTTTCAGTGTAAAATGTGAAAAGAAAATAGGAAGAAAAGAAATAGGGAAGTGATGAGAGATTTAAGATGGAAATGGAAAAAGGAAAGCTCATTTATCTGCTCTCTCCTCTCTCGTAGTCTGGTAGAGAGGCACCAATGAGGAACTTCCTGAAATTTTAACCTCCACATTCATGTCAGTACGTGCATCATGGCACAGCAGGGAAGTGTTGGTGAGCTCCTCTCAATGCTGGATTCTCCAGTTCTGGGTGTCCTGGAAGATATAACAGCTGCATTCAAAGATAATCTCATTTGTGGTATGTATCCTTTTATGTAATTTGAGGACGGGTTTTACTTTTACACCAATAAAGGTGGAATAATGTGGGTTTTTTTCTATCAAGCACAGTCTTTGCAAATGCAACTTGAAAGGAACTCTTGATATTTGGGTTTGAAATTGCTTTAAGGATTGAGGCTTCTCTTCAGTCCGTTTTGCTTAATGGCCTGTCTCTTGGAAGGTCTGTTATATAATTGTTAAAAGGCCATTATAAAATGAGTGGCTTTTCCTGGGGCATAACCTCAAGTTGTGAGTTGATGGAACTTTCTTTGTCGAGTGTATCTAGAAAGAATTCGGTGTCATCCACATTATGGGAACTATTGGGATTTTGTTCATTTAAATAACAAAAACCAATTCCAAACAGAAAAGTAGACCCAGACTTTCCTGACAAAGTGATTGCTGCTGTTAAGGCATTGCTTCTGTTGATAGAGCCTCTACAGAGAGTGGGAGCACTGTCAGTGTCCTTGTCCCTGAACTTATTCTCCTTTACCTGCTGAAGGGAGAGAATGTAAAATTATTCCTGAACTCTTCACCTATACTGGATAAAATACTGTTGCAGCTCAGCTACCTCTAGATTTTTAAGGTTAGACAATAATTGTTAGTTATTAAAAAAACTAGTTACTTTCCCTGAGCTAAATGCAATTGCTTGAATGGCTAGGAACTAGAAAATATAGTTGAGAGGTCTTAGTTCCCTAAAGATCTGGTAAACACTAAGTACTAGTGTATGTTATAAATTGTAATACTTGTTAAAAAGTTGTGCCAATGTCACTGTAACAAATGCCTGATTTTTAGTGTATTGAGAATGTATGGTTTTGTGTGTTTTTTTCTTGCTGTACACAAATGGACAGACCGTGGCCCTATGCTTGTGAACAACCTGGTGGACTATTACTTGGAAACCAATTCTCAGCAGGCACTGCATATACTGTCCACACTGCAAGAGCCTCATGACAAGGTAAAAACCATCTTAACTACAGCTGATTTTAGTCTGGAATTGAAGCAGTCTTAAAATAGCATCTGTTAGAACTCTGTTTTTTCCATTCTGCTGTAAATTTCTTGTTGTAGAGATGTAGTATCTTGGTGGTAAGAGTAGTTAAATTTAAAAAAAAACAAACTTCAAAGGTCTCTGTTTCTTGGGTTGCTTGAAGTGATTCAATTAAGCAAAGAACCTCTATAAATGAAAGTGTTCTGAGGACTAATGTTGTCTCTTTGCAATGATGCTGCTTGATCAATGCTGGATGTGTCAGCCTGAAACAAATAGAGTATTTTGAGAGCAAGTGAGGATTTTTAAATAGATTGAGAGAATGGCACTACAAATTGTTTTACAACTTCTGCTGACCAGAATTTTTTTATTATTTATTTGTGATGGACGTTTTGAAGTGCAGTGACTACTTCTGGATTGAATAGTTTGCATGTCTCTACTAGCAGACTTAAACTTATTGCTGAGTTTTATTTGCTCTTGGATCCTGTATGTTTGCGAAACGCCCGTAGTTTCCATAATTGACAATAACAAACTGCTGAATATAGATTGGTAAAAAGAGAATGTACCAGTTAAATATAAATACCTTTTTCTACCACTCTCTGCAAAATCCTCTGTCAGCATTTACTGGACAAAATTAATGAATATATGGGCAAAGCTGCTACCCGTTTACCCACTCTCTCTCTGCTGGGACACGTGATAAGACGACAACCATCTTGGAAACATAAGCTTTCTCAAGCACCTCTCCTGCTTTCATTACTTAAATGTCTCAAGGTAAGAACTGTCAGTGTTGTCCATGTAACACTTGTATACCTGATGTAGATGTACATACTTGCATTACGAGGCATTTATTTTCTGTTTTGATGTAATTTAGCTAACAAAAAGTTGATTAAAATACTGAGCCACAGTATTGCATCAACTGAATACTCTGTGCTGATCCTGTTGTTATTGCAGTCTTGTTTCTGAAAGCTGCTGTCACTGTATAACTTTGAGTTAGGAAAGTTTACTAAAACTTTTCTAAGAGTAAGTTAAAGACAGAGGGCCATCAGTTAAATTGATGGATCTCTTAAATATGAACTTAATGAGAAATACAGTAATTTCCCATTAGTGCATTCTGAAATTCGTGCATGGATGGTAGTATACTGTACTCGCAGTGTAGATGGGTCGTGCAATAGACTATTCCATGGTGAAATTACCTTGGAATTAGCAGTCTTCTTCTTAGCTACAGACATGCTGGATTATAAAGAGATGACTGTTTCCCCATGCTTCAGGTTTTTTTGTTTTTTTTTTCCTATCTGCAAATTTATCAGTTATAATACTGTAGAGTATTGTAACAGTGAATAAAGAATGGAAAGTGTTTGGAGTGTTAACTGACAAGAGTTCTGTTATCCTTTTCCAGTGTGAGTCTTCTCTGATTGTAAGAGGAGTGAAGTGTGTCAGAAAGCTGGTGGGAGCAGAACAGAGATGTGGAAGTGCTAGGGATGTGGACAGTGTGATAGGGATGGACGTGAGATGTGCTGTGGAAGGTTATTTCTGACGGAGAATAGAGGCTGCAGATTACACAGAGGAAATAAAATCCCTAACACTGAATATGACCAATCAGCCCAAGTGGCTTTTGGGCAATAGCAAGACCAGCTCAGTGGCACCTGGCCACAGGCTGTTTACACCTGTTTACACCCCTGTCCTGACGAGGCAGAGGAGTTAGCAAGGAAAAAGCTCATTAAGCTGGGGAAGCAAGCAGGGACCCCACTGGGAAAGAGTTTGAAAATTTTCTGTGTCCTGTCCTAAAATCTGATTCTTTATCACTGTTTCGTCTAGCTAAAGATTTTTACTGCCATGTCCCTTTCTTTCAGTGTGAACCATGGGATTCTAGTTATTGTTTGAATTACTGCTTTATGAAATACTTAGCAGTCGGAGTCATTGACTAGAAAAGCTTTTGACCCTCACGTTGGTAATTGCCCAACATGCTTGAATACCCCGATCAGATTTGCAGTTTCTTAGGCTCTGAATGGTGTGTGTTCTTAACCCTGGGACAGAAGGAAGGTGGTACATAAGATACTTCACATACCAGTAATTTTTTTTTCCACTCGGTTGTGGAACTGTGGTATGTTCCCTTTTTAACTAAGTCAAGTCTTTGTGCAGAAAAACAGCAGCAGCAGAATAGGAGCAAGAGCAAGAATCCCAAATCTTTTTTCTTAGAGTTGTTCTGGATGAAAGAGGGAGCAAGAGCAAGAATCCCAAATCTTTTTTTCTGGGCAAAAGACACAATAATCTTGGTTCATTAAGTTATGATAGGTTTCAAAGGGACTGTTTCCAACTTTTTCCATGATGATGATGATTCAATCTTGGTTCATTAAGTTATGATAGGTTTCAGAGGGACTGTTTCCAAGTAGAGAACTTTTTCCATGATGATGATGATTCGGTGTTCACTTCATCCTTGGAAAAATTAAAGTTCAGCACTTTTAACTGACTAATGCAGGTTTTTTCCCTTCTTGCAGACTGACACAGATGTAGTAGTACTCACCACAGGTGTCCTAGTGCTAATAACCATGTTGCCAATGATTCCTCAGTCTGGCAAACAGTACCTTCATGATTTCTTTGGTATCTTTGGGCGTCTCTCAGCCTGGTGCTTGCAGAATCCAGGTGAGATTTCAACTTTGTTGCATGCAGTTATGGTTTAGTAGTATCCTTGTGACTCTTACGCAGTTGGTGAGCACATTCTTTTGTGTGACTCTTAATAGTCTGAGATTATTTAAATGCAGAAAATTACGTGTTAAGCCCACAAGTGCTTCTGTTCTTTGATAGCATCAGGGAGTGCTTCTTTGCTTAAAATGTAGACGTTTATTTGATTCTTCCATGTGGTGCTGCTACTACATGAAGTTTCACTGGACCGAAATGCTGCCCTGATGTCAGCAAAAGCAGAGATTGATCTTAATGGATAGAGAAGGGAAAATGCTGACATTTGAGGGAGATATTTGTGATTCCCAGGTATGAATGGGAAGAGGGACCAAGCAACATGTAAGAGTTTATTGTAATGTGCAACTATCAGTAGTCATTAAAGTGTTGGTAAACTCATCTTCTCATTTGTAGCATTGGTTCTGATGAATTGTTTTTGCTGAATTTGTTGTAAGGTGTCTGATATCTAACACTAGCATTATCTATGTATGTGTCTTATGGCTGTATGAACAAATGCTGTGTTAAGCACCTAGAGATGCTGTTTAGAACCATTTAGCACTGGAAGTAGGGTTGGAACTTAGAAGATGGCCAGTAAGACTCAAGTCTGTTGTGATTGCTTATTGTGGATACCAGCTTTTAGTTTTTACCTTTGAAGCGAAGCAAACCTCAGTCAGTCTTGCAAACTCTGGCTCACTATCTAGATGAGTTTCAAGTTTTAATGTGAATAAAAAAAATGCTGTGCTTTGAGAATGACAGGATGCTGGTTGGAATTCATGGCCTGTATCATAATTTTTGGTTTTACTGTGAGCTGATGAGTAAGTGTTGCCTATGCTCTCAGAAGAGTTCACAGTTTGCTGGGGACTGTTTGTATCTTGGAAGACCTCTCCATTTAGCCTTTCAATTTGAAAAGTATTTTACTTGCGTTCTTAGAAGTTTTGTTCTTTTCTCCAATGTAATGAAAAAGATTCTACTTTTTTCAGGTCACGTGGCAGAGATTTATCTTGTCCATCTTCATGCCAGTGTTTATGCTCTCTTTCATCGTCTTTATGGAATGTATCCTTGCAATTTTGTCTCCTTTCTGCGTTCTCACTACAGTATGAAGGAAAACTTGGAGACCTTTGAAGAGGTAGTCAAGGTAAAATGCTGCTTATCTCTGTATTATCTGAGACAAGGAATTCATAGTTGTATAAAGGCAGGTAATTGCCAATTTAATACATGACATTGATTTAACTGAGGGCTGCTCAACAAAATGGAATAAAAACAGGCTATTGGAGGACTGAAATCTCACTTGGGACCAAGGTCGTCTCTTGAAGCTGTAATGATGTGTTAGCTTTATCCATTAAATGTAACATTGTGAACTATTGGAATCAGGAGGTTCAGCTTTGTGTAGTTTAATGCAATCAAAAGATGATATACTGATGACACATACTTCTTCTTGCTCATCCAGCCAATGATGGAACATGTGCGAATTCATCCAGAATTGGTGACTGGATCTAAGGACCATGAACTGGACCCACGAAGGTATATATGTTCACTCTGCTATTAGGAAAGGCTATACATGAGGAGCTTATAGCGGGGTTATTTCAGAAGGCTGTTGGTAATGCCTTTTCTGTCAGCAACAGTGTGTGCCAGTGGTGTCTTGCCACCCATATTCTTAGGTACACCAGGTAGACACCTAGTCTGTCTTCATCCAACCTTACAGCTGGATGAATAAGCAGAAACTATTGTAAAAGACCAATAACAACAATGTTGGGGTTCTAAATTTGTTTTGTGTCTGGGATAGAATCTGTCTTCTACTTAACAGTTGACTTTGAACATTAAATCAAAAAATTAAGACATCCTCATAAAGTTCTAAGAGAATTTGCTTATAATGAGTAAAGAGAAATTATCACTGAACTGCTTCATTGGCTTAAGGTTTGGGTCATTTTTTTTGTTTGTTTGTTTGAAGTACTTGGTGGGATTTAAGTGTTTAAAATGGCTTCAGTGTGTCTTGTTTTGGTACCTAGATATTGGTTCAGTTAACAGATCAATTCTTTTAACAGGTATGTCTTAACATTATCAGCTGTATTAGTTTTCTTTAGAAATAGGCTCATTTGCCTGCAGCAGCACCACTTGCTGCTTTTCTCTTGTCTCCACAGGCCCAGCCACTGAAGAGGAGAAATTGACTCTTGTTGCTGCACAGTAGTGCTCTTGCCCTGCTTTTCAGAGCCACTAGGAAAACACTACTAAATGGGAACCTATTGAATATCACAATGCTCAATTTTGCAGGCTTCTCCCAGGCAGGGGGGAGGGTGGCACCACTAAGGAGTACAATTGGCCCAAAACTACCAGTTGAAGCCTTCTGACTGGGTATATTGCACATAATATTTTACATTCAAAAGCAACTTGGCCTTTCATAGGCAGCCTTATGTGCTTTCTCTTCTTTCCAGTGAACTTCCATCCCCCGAAATACTGGGCAGACGTAATCTGGCTGCTTAATTTAGTGAGAAAAAGTTTTCAGAATGAAGGAGGTAGTAATAAGAAAAAACATTCCCAAAACTTGGGAGGAAAAACACAGACCTGAAACTGGCATTGCAGATGGCGTTTGCTTAAATAATATATGATTTCCTCGCTGCTGGCATGTCTAAATTTTGACTACCAACATCTGAGTCTAGTTGAGCTGATTTCTACAGCTGCTGAAGCTCAGGATCAACCAAGTCTTCGTATGCTGTTCCTCCTTTCCAGAGTGCTCCATGGCAGACCTTTATGGATCTCTGTGTCAAAGCTGTTTGTCTCCTCTTTGAGACCCCCTCTTACAAGTCATCTGGTTGCAATTTCTGTGTGGTGCCTTGTTCCAGCTTGGGCTGGAGCGTGCAAAGCTGTCTGGAACAAATGAGCCATCCTACAATCCAATTCCTCAAATCTCCAGGAACTCTTGTTTGTAACAATAATTGACTAACTTACTCTTTTGGATCCAAAAACTGTCTGCAGGTGGAAAAGACTAGAAACTCATGATGTTGTGATAGAATGTGCCAAAATCTCCCTGGACCCTGCAGAAGCCTCGTATGAAGATGGCTATTACTCTGTGTCTCGGAAACTCGGCACAAGCTTAAAACATCATCACACTGACCCCAGTGCCAGCTATTACATTGACACACAGAGCAGCTATGGTAAGACCTGCCTGATGGCTAACAAATACCCAATTCCTGGAGGAAAATTGGCCTTATAGCAAAAAGGCATCTTACTAATTTATCCCATTTAACATCCAATTCCGAGGCACCGGAAAATAAACTATCATTTAAAAAAACTCCAAATATATAGGTACCTGCTCTGGGCATGCAGGCATACAGAATATTGACAAAGTTGCCTTTTCACTGCCTTGTCCCTGCCCCAAAACAACAAACCAACCACAAAATGAAATATTCAATAGATATTTTCTGGAAGTGGAAGAAGAGTCTCTTGTTTTCTAGCTACAACTGCATATACTGAATGAATTTGAGATGTTTTGTTTGAAAGTCTTTAAGTATTAGCTGGAAGAGTCATTGATTTGTATTTGATGCCTAGGATACTTGTAATTTTTTATTTATTTTTTTTTTAACTTTCAGGGACTTCTACCCCATATTCCACTCCTCGGCTAACACTATCACAAATGCCAGGGCAGCTACCTCAGATTCTGAGCCCCCAGTCAATACAGCCATCAGCTGAGCCACAGCAGGTAAAGCAGGAGATAAAGCGCAGCACGCTTTGAATTCTTTGCATGCTGTTTGTAGTTTCTCATGACAGTCTAAAAAATTGACATTTCTGAGAAGTACTGTGAATTCTTCAGAACTTAGCGTACAGTTCAGATTCAATATCCCTCTGATTTCCTGTGTCAGACCCTGGATACACATTTTTCACATATACCTTTTCTGAGCTTCACTGATCTGTGTTCATTGTTTTTCCATAGGTTACCATCTGGAGTCCTTCTGCAGTTTGTGGTATGACCACTCCACCAACCTCCCCTGGAATTGTCCCATCGGAGTCATCCCAGTCTGCATCACAACCTTACAGCAAAGCTTTTGGCACATCTGGTACATGCTGCATTTTGGAATTAGACCTTCAAGGGTTTTTTAAATAGAAATTCTGACTGTAAATTTTGCTGTCTGTGTTCATTGTTTTTCCATAGGTTACCATCTGGAGTCCTTCTGCAGTTTGTGGTATGACCACTCCACCAACCTCCCCTGGAATCGTCCCATCGGAGTCATCCCAGTCTGCATCACAACCTTACAGCAAAGCTTTTGGCACATCTGGTACATGCTGCATTTTGGAATTAGACCTTCAAGGGTTTTTTAAATAGAAATTCTGACTGTAAATTTTGCTGCTTAAATGGGAATGCCACACCATGCCATTTGATAGGCTTAAGTCATTATTTCTGTGAACTGAGTACCTGGTGATCCAGGGCAGCACTAGTGCAAATGCTGAGATAAGAAATAAGTTACAGTGAATTAAGTGCCAAAGTCTAAAACAGGGCTTTTAGAAACTGTGCACCTTTAAGAAGTAAATGGTTGAGATAGTGTTCAAACATGTAACTCCTCACATCCGATATTGAGCTGAATTGAGGAAGTAGCAGCCTTGCTGAGAAAAGTTTTGCTCCTCCTTTTCAGCAGGGGGGAAAGGAACACCTCTGGGAACACCAGCCACATCTCCTCCACCCTGCACTTCAGATGACTTTGTGCATGTTTCACTCCCTTCAGCTGCTGCCACGCCTCCTAAAAAGGTATAACGAAATTCTTCTGCCAAACAAATCCAAGTTGGTTTTTTTTGCATTGACTTGTCATACATGCAGTGACTCTAACTGATCCAAGTTGGTTTTTTTTGCATTGACTTGTCATACATGCAGTGACTGAGAAAGAAAAATCAGAGTAACTCATTTACAAAAAATGTTGCATTTCATTGCAAAAACTCATTTTCTTCTACGCTTAGACACCTATTGCCACTTCAGTTTTAAGACTCCTTATACTGGTTTGCTGTTTAAGCCATCTATTTGCAGGAATTTCCTTTCTGTGAAACTGTCCAAGAGGTTCATTTACAACAAATATGTGATGCGAAGAATCTTATTTTGGTTTCTGGTTTGTATACTGGTTTGCTGTTTAAGCCATCTATTTGTAGGAATTTCCTTTCTATGAAACTGTCCAAGAGATTCGTTTACAACAAATACATGATGCGATATTTATTTTGGTTTCTGGTTTGGTTTTTTTCAGGAGGACAAACCAGATCCTGGGAGGCCTTTACTCTACCGACAGCAAAATGTCATAAACAGCGATAAATCATTGGGTAAACTCCATTTTCCTATCCCCATTACAATAACCTATTGTAAATAAATCCTGTTTATATTGACAGATGTTCAATTGCCAAACGCTTTTCCACAGGTTTTTTTCTTTTTTTTTTCTTGAGTTCTTCGTAGTTCCAGGATCCTGCTTTAACCTGTGATTCAACTTAAAATCTTCCTGTGATGCTTTTGATCCTGCTTTTTTTTTTCCTGAGTTCTTCGTAGTTCCAGGATCCTGCTTTAACCTGTGATTCAACTTAAAATCTTCCTGTGATGCTTTTGATCCTGTTTTTATTTATTCACCTTCAGAAATAGCTTGCAGATTTTTTTTAACTGGCCCTCATGCATACTTATGCATGTTTAAATAGACAGATCTACCTTGAAGGCTGAAAAAATATATTTTTTTAAAAAAAAGCTGATTCTTTGAGGGTGAATTTTTTTATTAGAAGCAGCAAGTTGTATGTGAAGTCTTACTTGAACAAGCTTTGTGTCACATGTCTGGATCAAACTGTAAGGCTGCACATAAGGATAGATATGATGCTCCCTTTTAAAGCCTCTTGGAAAAACTTTCTATCTACGATTATATTGCTGTACTTGAACCTTTTTTTAAAGTCCTGTGGAATATTGAAATCAGCAGTGGATGGTTGAGGAGCTCAGCTTCTAATAGGTAAATCTAGATTCCATTTTCCGTTCTCTGTCATCTACATCTGTGACAGCTGTAGATGGGGATTATGGCACTGTATTGAGACTTCTGTACGATGAATCTTTACCATCCTCGAAGTGGAGATGGTGAAATTTAAAGGCTGGTCTTCCTTGGTGAGGCTGTGTGGCAACACTGGAATCGGAACTTTCTGAATTACAACTTAAGAGGCGGCTAGATTTTTCATTGGTTTCCTAATCTGTAAGAGAGCTGCAAGCATGAGGTTTTCATCTGTGTGCTTTACGTGTATCTCCCTGGCAGCTATCTCCAAGTTTTGAGCAGTGGTCTCATATTGTCCAGTTTGTGTTCCATCAGTTGGGGTCCTTGTGTAGCCAGATCAGAAGCTAAAGGGGAGTTTAATGCTAATGTGGAAGTACAGGAGTCACTCTACACTTAAGCCTCTTTATTCTTTTTTATTTATTTAATGGGTTAAATTGCAAACAGCACATCCTTATTCATAGAGGCCATCCCCTACACTTGTGCATTTATTTATTTAATGGGTTAAATTGCAAACAACACATCCTTATTCATAGAGGCCATCGCATAGCAAATGTTAAATTTACAAAATGACACTTTGGGATCAGGACAGACCAGTGACTGATCTCTGAACTGGTTTTCACATGGAATGGAACAGAAGTCAGGGACCTTCCTCCTTTGAGGAAGCATCTGAAAGAGGGACAGGCTTATTCCAAGGACCTTGCAGCAGTAAAAGGCTTCTGGTTTGTGCTGTGCTAAGGCTGGAGAAACCAGAATCTGTACAACTAACTTCTTTTGTTCTTTTCTTTTCTTCAGACACACCTGGTAGTAAAAGTTCAGTAGCCCTAAGTGATCTTCCAGAGTTTTTAGGTGGTTTGTCTTTTGAAGATAGTGCTGAAAAGGACAGAGAGGAAGGTAATTTCTGTGACCCTTACCTAAATCTTAGCTAAAGAAATGTTTATGATGTCAGATATAAGATACATAATTACGCTTCCCCCCTCCTGTCCTTCTCAGATGCAATATCTAAAGAGATCTCCGAGATCACAACCGATGCTGAACACATGGTGCCTAGAGGAGGATTCGACTCTCCGTTTTACCGCACAAATGAAAGTCTGTCAGGCTCTCAAAAGAAGACCCATTCAGTAGTCTCTAATGTTCAGGGACACAGTCAGACCTCTGAGCCTTTAACATCTTCTCTGGACAAGCCTGGGCCTGAGAGTGCGCGGGAAACACCCAAACAAACATTTACTCCCATAGACAAGCCCTGTGGAGGCTCTGGGGAAAGCCCTGCTGGTAACAGGGAAGGAACCTCTGGGGAGACGAGTATTCTCACTCCCAGCCCTTGCAAAGTACCAGCACAGAGAAGAGTGGTGTTTGGAAGTGGGCAGCCTCCCCTGTATGAGCACCTTTTTGAGGTTGCGTTACCAAAGACTGCCTACCTCTTTGTTGGCAAGAAGACTGAGGAGCTGCTAAAGAAAGCCAAGGGAACCCAGGATGATGACTGCATGTCCTCTACTTCTCCCGTGGAAGTACTGGACAGACTGATACAGCAAGGAGCGGATGCACACACTAAGGAGCTGAACAAGTAGGTGACTGGAGATCTTTGCATGCTTTCCTGTGACTCCTTTTGTGCTGACTTTTCTTCAGTAGTGCCTGAAAAGCAACCCTGTCTGGAAATGTACAATGAAACCGTGTTCTGTGAAATGTTGCTGTTACTGAGCTAAGGGTTCTGGGTGGAGGATTTTGATATTTGCAGTGGTAACGTGGTTGCTTTGATATAAAAAAGGGACTGTGACTTTTACTGGGACTCTTCCTGCCTTCGCTGACAGAGATTGGGACGAAGAAGCAGGGCTGGTGGCCGTGCTGCAAGTGTGGGTTTGGTACCACTGGTAGTGAGATTTGTTTATGTTACCAGGTTTAAGTCCCACACTAGACAGTCAAAAGCAAATGTAGAGGCCAAGAGGAGATTGACACTTTCCTCTTTCTAATATAGAAGAAGCTAAGAACTGGAGAACCAGATAAAGCTTTAGGTGCATCTGCTGTATTCCTTTTGTTCATCATTTTACCCTATATTCTGCTTTGTCTGTTTTCTATGCCTATGAGAATTTTTCTCTAACTTTCAAGAAATGCTGCCCTCCACCATCTGCAACCAGCTGCTTGCACAGTTCCTCCTTATTCTCTTCATACCCGCTGACCATAATTGTACTTTTATTAGGCTGTAAGCTCTTTTGAGGTGGGAATTCCAGTTTAAAGTGACTTGCGGAGTGTTTGTGTATTTAAACTTACTATTTAGTGCTGCATTTTCATTTTTCAGATTGTCTCTGCCAAGCAAATCTGCTGACTGGACTCACTTTGGAGGTGAGGAAGTTTCTCATGTGTCTTGGCAATCTGTTCCTCTATTATTAGACTTGCTTAAACAATGACCTGCATATTTTTTTCTGCCACGTTAGTAAAAAAAAAAAAAATAAAGTGGTGTCCTCCATTAAGTCATGGTTTATCTGCTTAGACGTCTGTGTTCCAGTGAGATGAGTTGCTTTTTCTTTTTTTCATATTTGAAAAGTGAAAACTACTTTCCCCACTGTTCTAGACACTCCTACTTTTGACCATTTAAGCTCTGCTGGCCTGCAGAGTGATGCTGAACAGCTATCAGAGCCTTCCACATTTGAAACAATCGTTGGTTTTACATTCAAGTAGTGTTTTTCTTGCTGCTTCATGTGTGTGTCGTAGTGCTGGGCTTTTAGGCTTCTGTGGTGATGGTGAGCCTGGGGTGGTTTTTTTTTGTACTAGAAAGAGCAATCCACTTGAAGCATGTACATGGTGCTCTAGGAGAAGCGTTTAAAATTTTGTGTTGGAGATCAATGTATCAGACAGATTTTTAAGCTGTAATTTCAAAGAACTCTGATGGTGCTCTAGGAGAAGCGTTTAAAATTTTAAGTTTGTGTTGGAGATCAAATGTAGCAGACAGATTTTTACATTTGCTTATTTGAAAAGGTATTTCCTATACGTGGAGCAGGGACAGTACAGCTCAGTAACCTCTTCTGCCTTCGAACTCCAGGTTCTCCCCCTTCAGATGAGATTCACACCCTGCGTAACCAACTGCTTTTGCTGCACAACCAGTTACTGTACGAGCGCTTCAAACGGCAGCAACACGCCCTTCGCAACCGTCGCCTCCTGCGAAAAGTGATCAAAGCAACAGCACTGGAGGAACACAATGCTGCCATGGTGAGCAGGGATACAGCTCCAGCAGTGATTTAAGCACATTGGTGCTAGACCAAGTATTAATTGCTTTGGCCTGTATCTTTCAGTGCCACTCAAAAAAAGAGGCCTCATTTCTCACCTTATTGAAGTCGGTGTTTGTGGAATGACTCGTGGATGAATTACCTGCACTCTGATTGTTAGACTCAGTAGTTTCTGTTTGTCTGGAGGCAACTGAATCAGTGAGTGCCTGCATGCTTAAGCCCTGCCAGCACTCACCTTTGGATAATGTTAAAGGCATCACAGTTAGTGGAGCGGTTACTTAATGCCTGGGTAGGCACCTTATTGTGTTATTTGAAGAGGTGTTGCCCTTTCACTCCTCGATTGAGGAGTAATAGCAAAAACTGTGAAAAAGCCCTTTGTTCTTTTCCAGAGGTATTTACTATGACAAAATTTCAAGTTATAAGTGCATTGAAGGATGTCTCATTACAGATTTAGGCATGTTTCATCCTGTATCTCCGTATTATAGTTAACTCTAGCAACAGTTTCACCTTTTGATAATTCAGTAGAAGAGCCAAAAATAGACCTCCAGTTAGATTTTGGAAAAACAACTTTCTTCAGCTGTGAAGAAAGCATGTTGAAAGCATGAGGTGCAGTGGAATAATCTGCTGTTGCTCATTGTGCCTTTGAATGTGACTTTAGAGTTTTCAGCCTGCCCACTCTATCACCATTTAATCTTTTTTTCAGCCAAGACCTGAACCAAACACTGAAAGCCTTAAAAACATACTCTGTATTGAATGTTCTATCTATGGAAAGGCCTGCATGCTGTTAGCTAGCAACATAGGACAGATGTTTTTATCTGAAAAAGCAGGTGTCTGATGCTTTGCATGGGGTTTTTAACAGAAAGATCAGCTGAAACTACAGGAAAAAGAAATCCAGGCCTTGAAACTGAGTCTGCAGAAGGAACAGGCGAGGTACCACCAGTTTCAGGACGAACATGAAAATATAGTGGCTCAGCTTCACAGCCAGATCAGACAGCTGCAACATGACCGGGAGGAATTCTACAACCAGAGCCAGGAATTGCAGGTATGAAGCATGGCACCAAACAAAATTATGTTATCTACTTGCTGTGGTTGTAAAAATAACCTTCCTAATAACATGGCATGAAATATCTCAGAGAAAGTTATATATCTCTATTATAAATATTGTCCTAATTCAGAATAAGAGCGTAATTGGAAATGCCTAACTCAGTCATCATCCTTTTGTAGTTCTGTTTTGTCCCATCTTCGGTTTGGAAATAGGAAAATGCAGTTTCTTAGTTGGTTTTGGGACTTTCACAAGTACTCAGTATAACTTGATTTACAGTGCTGGGGGTTACGGCCCTCCAGCCATATGCCATTGATCCTCCTTACTGAAGTTTCAGAACCCTGACTGAGGGTTGTTTGGTGTTTTTTTCCATTTGATCAGACCAAGCTGGAAGACTGCCGGAATATGATTGCAGATCTGAGGTTAGAATTAAAAAAGGCTAACAACAAGGTGTGTAACACTGAATTGCTTCTTAGTCAAGTTTCTCAAAAGGTAAGAAAATTCACTGTTCTCAGGTTCCCTTTGTGTCTTTCTGTTTATTTTTTTTTCCTGATAATTTCTGTCAGGTGCTTTTGCTTGTTCTGAAAGATACCTGTGCTTAGTTCCGTAGAATCTGATATAAATTGCACAAAACCAACAGAGAGAAACCTATTTCAGGGAAGAAACTTTAAACTTAGTTCAGAAGCTTCTGAAACTTCACGTTTTGGCTTCTTTTTGCACAGTAGGAATTTGCAGACTGAATAATATGAACTTGTTTTAAAGTTTTGCTAAATCTGGTGTCTTAGTGATCTCATTTATATCAGAAATTGAATGGACTTCTCATATGAGTGGAAACGTGGTTGTGTTGTGGGAAGCAATGCCTATATGGTGGTGTTCTCTATGGACTGCCACCAGCTTTATGAAAGCTACTTTATTTAACAGTCATTACCTGCAGTGCACTGGATTCTTGTCTTTGTCTCCCATCTTTATGTGAACTCAGTGCCTATCAACTGTGACTCCTGCTGAACTATTCATTCCACTGTTTGATTCTGTTCAATTTCTCTTTAAAGCTTTCCAACAGCGAGTCAGTGCAACAGCAGATGGAGTTCTTGAACAGGCAGCTTCTGGTTCTAGGAGAGGTCAACGAGTTGTACGTGGAGCAGCTGCAGCACAAGCACACAGACACTACCAAGGTATGGCTGCAGAGGAGGCCTTCTGGGAAGCCAGCCCTTGAGGTCGTCATCAGGCTGTTCTCAGCTTTGCATTCAGAATGAAGGAAATGCTTCATAACTTAACAGATACTTGATTTTGAAATTGATTTTTCAGGGGTTGGATTTCATATTTAATCTTCAGATATTTTTGTGCACTGTGTTGCTATGGAGTCTCTTCAGTGCCCTGTGCCTGAGCGCTAAGGGGATGTTAGGACACATCTGAAGTCAGTTTTAGCCACTTGATGTAAATTCTTAGCAATTTTTTCTTGCCAGAGACCAAGACTTTACTGTGCTCTTAATGTAATTGGCAGCAGACTATTGCTGGTAAAGTAACATTGGGTTCTTATATTTGTGAAAATGTGTAATGCAGGGTAGCACTGCTAGAATTTGTAGGAAGATCTTAACCAGGCTTTTACTGGGTTTTGTGATGTGCTCTTTTGAAAAAAGCAGTCTTACTCTTCCCACTCAGTCATTTTCCTATTAAGAGTTAGTATTAAACTTTACTAAAACTTCTGTGGTTCATATGGTTTTACTTCCTGACTTCAAAGAAACCTTTTTTTAATTAGAAGCAAGTAAATTACACAACAATATAACTGTTTCTGCGTGAGAGCAAGTAATTAAAGAAGGTGGATAATAAGCCAAAAAAACAAAAAGTCTTTTACTGGTATTTAATGAAGGTCATGTTGCAAAAATGATTTTAAAATTGACTTTGTTTATCCCAATCTGGTGCAGAACTGGCAAGTTTGTTTTGCTGAAAAGGGCATTTCATAAGGAACATTAATGTGCTAATAAATTCCAGTGATGTATAGTTCTTTTCACAGTAACTTAATAGTGTACATCCTCAGAGTATCCAGTTTTCTATATCTGTTTTTAGAAATGCTTCTTTTATTCCATCCTGCGTAAAAAAATATGCCTATTTATAGCATGAGAAGCATGTCTAAATATTAATAAAAATAACGCACAAATTATACTTTAACATTATGTTCTTTCCTTCGAGGAGTTTAATATGTTGAACGCTGCTTTACGGAAAGAACTGGACAAAGCAAAATTGTGTGTTCAACAGCAAAGCCAAAGGCTTGATGCTTCCCAGAAACGGATAGCTGAACTGGAATCGCAGCTTGCTAAAAAGGACCACCTCTTCCTAGAGCAAAAGAAATACCTGGAAGATGTCAAAATCCAAGCAAGGTAGGAGCTTCCTATGTAAAATTCTAACCATGCGTTGACAGACACACATTTGTGGCAGAATCTGGAGACACTGAACCTGATGGTTCTGGGTTTCTCTTCCAGAGGTCAGCTGCAAGCGGTAGAAAGTAGGTACAAGGCCCAGAAAAGAATCACGCAGGCATTTGAGCTGGAGATCTTGGATCTGTTTGGCCGGCTGGAGAAAAGCAGCCTCCTGAAAAAACTTGAAGATGAAAGAGCAGAAGCAGCTGAAGCAGCAGAAGAAAGGTAAGGGTGATGATGTAAAATACACTGGACTCATGACCAGCTCCTTGGAAGCTGATAGCCTTGTGGAATTCCCAGCACTTGGATGCAGCATCTCAAAATGTTTCTGTTCCTTCCCCTTTTACAGACTGAATCTATTTCAGAGCTCTGCCCAGGTTACTGAGAGTCATTGATAAAATTGGAAGTGCTCATGAAGTCCATTTCAGATAGCTGAATTGTTACTCAAAAGTTTGAGAGAAGCCTCTGGTTTGCCTCCTGTACCAATCTCTTTAATCTGTAAATTGTTACACTGTTGTGAAGCAGTTGTTTTACATATGTCTGCCTAAAATGTCCAGGGAGTCCTGTACTTTCACCTTTTTTCCTACACCAAGTTCTGCTGCAGCATCAGGAGAAGTTCTTGCACTGCCAGCAGGTGTATGGCAATCACCTGTGCTTGGGTCAGGTCAAAGAAAAATCTAGATCCAAGGAGGCTGTACAAATGCCTTCCTCTGCCTCAACTGATGAGGATCCAGTTCCATTCTGCTTTGGAATTATTGTCAGTTTGGGACTTAAAACACTGGATGTTGCAAAGCTGAGTGTGTGACACCGTTCTCGTTATTCTCTGTCACTTCTGCTTTGCTACAAAATGGTGAGGGGAGAACTGTTAAAGCAAATACGTGGTGTCAAAAATGGAAAGTAATCAAAGTAACCTGCCCTCGCCAGCATTTCTCCTTCAGCTGTAAACAGTTGCTGCAGATTCCTTGACACTGTATCCTCTTTCTTTCCAAAACAGGCTGGACTGTGGTAATGAAGATACTGTGCCGGGGTACAGCGAAGAAACAATTGGTAGAAATGGAGAGACCAAACCTCCCAGCACTCGAGGTAGCAGTAGCAGTAAGGGGGGCAGCGGCAGCGAGCTCTCCACCCCAGAAAAACCCCAGCACCAGAGATTCAGCAGTCGCTGGGAGACATCCGTGTTGCTGGAGCCCTCGACTACTGTCCCACTGACTGTAGGTTCACTCCCCAGCTCCAAGAGCTTCCTTGGAATGAAGGCCCGAGAATTATTTCGCAACAAGAGCGAGAGCCAGTGTGATGAGGAGGGTGTAACCATCAACAGGCTTTCTGAGGCGCTAAAGACTGAACTATGTAAAGATCTGAACATGGAGACAAAGGCCCCTCCGAGCCCCGATAACCTTAGCCTCTCGCCTAAGATCCAGGAGAGCAGTGTTGGACAGCTTCATATCATGGACTACAATGAAACTCATCATGACCACAGTTAAAAAGGAAGATAGTCAATCAGTGTTATTTTCATATTCTTGGCATAGAACAGGAGGCGTGAATGCAAGTTTAACTAAAAGCTTTTATGTTTCTTTGGTCTGAGCAGCTAGCTCATGCAGCGGAACAGAATTGATGGCCAGAAACGGAAAAAAAGGCTGCTGAATGAATGCAAAGTGGAATTTTTTGGGTCTGGAATTGAAACGCCCAGCCTAACTCCTGCTTCTTTCTCAAACCCAGTCTTTAGCAGCGTGTACTAATTTGAAGGGACAACTGTTAGCGTTTGCAAGTATTTTTTTCCCTTTCTCCCTGTCCCCAGTTGAGTGGCTGCGTTTATGAACTTGAGTGCAATATGAGGCCAAATTAACATTTGTGAGTCTACTCTGAATGCTTTGTATTTCCTTGCAAGCTTCCAATTTAGAAGCAGTTAATTGTGCTGCCTGTCCGGATGACTTTGGTTGCTTTCATCCTGGAAAGAAGCAGCGCTAGAATTTCTAGTGCGTTCATCTAAAGGTCTCTATTTTGCCTACCCACTGTCCCACACCCCTCAGAGCCCAATCTTCATTAAGTTGGACTCTGATTGAATACCTAAACATTTAAAGAACAGTGTACCTCTGCAAAACGATTAATTCACCCTAATTCATGGTCATTGTTTATATTGTCCTTAACATTTCCTGGAAAGTTTGCGTTTGAACAGACACTTAATAAGGAACTGGAGCTTGTAATGCAGAAGAGACCGTATATGCTGAAGACTTGATAAAACACTAGCTTCTGATTTTTTGGTATTTTAAGTGTTTGCCTGACAGACTGGTACTGACCTCAGACTGGTTCGTATGGGAAAGCAACTGGGGTGGGAGAGGAGGGAAAAGGAAGCTTTACTGAAGTAGGGAGAGTGTGCGGAACACGTGTGTAGGATTGCAAGCTTATGAAGATTTGCAGAAGAGCGTTTGTTTCTCTAATGGGAGAAATACTTGTGCTGCCTGACCCTCCTTCATAGTTCTGGTCTTTGTTCCCGGTCTGAGCAAGACCACTGTGTTTTGAGTCCAAGAAATTGGCTTCATTCTTCCTGGGGATACGTTTTCAGGCTTGACTTACAGGATATGGTTTCCTTTGAGTGCTGTTCTGCTCAGTCTGCGGCGCATTTTTCAGCTCAGCAATGTCAATTTGGGCTCTAGGTATCTCCCCTTCACCCTCATCCCTTTTCCTCAGAAGACAAGGCTGAGGAGGAAGCCTGCTCAAACTGAGAATTCTGTCGTGAAGCCTTTCTGCATCAATCATGTTTTAAGTCAATGATGAGCCTTCTGTGAAGGAGGATTGTGGGATCAGGGCTTGTTGGTGGTCAGACTCAATCTCCTTCAGGACAGAACGGAGCCCGCTGTTGGGAAGGCAGTGTGCTTCTTTTAAATGTTAGATATGTCTGGGTCTTTGCATACTTAGACATATCAGGCTTCACAGTTACCCTGCATCACACGTGGCCTCTTTTCTTAAACATTCTGTGGGTGGCAGCTGCTGTTTAAGAGTCGTCTCACATTTAAATCAAGTCCAAGTTCACTTGCACTTGTAGTTCAACCCCCTTCTTAACCTGAGTAGTAACAGGACTCTGTCGAAGTGGCTGGTAATACGCTAACTTGCACTTGACAGTACTTTTCCTTTCCATTTCTGCTTTTTCTGTAACACCAAGGGTCTAAACACATTTCTGCCTGTGGAAACTCTTCTCAGTGTCCTTGCGGTTGGTCAGTCCTAACTCCTGAAAGTAAAGGTGAACTTCAGTGGTTTTGTCAAAGCTTGAATCTGCATGGAATAGAAAATAGAGAGTTGGTTGTAAGTGAACAGACTGGTTTTGTCGACATGTCTATAGGCTTTCTAAGACTTAGTGGTAGCAAACGTGGTAGCGTATGTTTCGGTAAGATTTGGAGGTTTCCTGCCCCTTGCCCCACCGGGTCCCAGCCCCAGGAGTGAACGGTTTGTTGTTGCCCATGAAGGGTTGGCTCGGCCGTTGGATGCCCTTGTCATTAGTGTGTCCTTCTGCTTTGCTGAGCCCCAAAAGGTATCTTGCTTCTACGATGACTTCACTTGTTCTGAGGAGGCGGTTTTTGTTGTCGGTTACAAAAAAAATGCCCTGGCGGTAACGTGAGCTCATTGATAAGGTGGCTTTTTTTTTCTTCTTTTAAAAAGGATTTTAGCACCGGGATAGTAACGGAAACCACTTTAGGTTTGTTTATGGACCACAAAGATTATGGAGGAACAAATTTTGCAATTTTTTTTTTGTAAGTCTAAAAATCATGGATCTGCTGTATGTAGTTAACTTGCAGTTTGTTTGAAGGGGTCCCATCAGTGAAGTGGAAACAGATTTTTTTAACTGACTGCTTTTAGTTAAATCTAAAATTGCTGTCTTTGTCAAGTTAATCTGTTCCCTGCCTCGCTCTTTGTAAGCATGTTAAACAATCCACATTAAATGCCATAAATATGAAATACGAGGAAATGGTACAATCGTAAGCTAAAAGAGAACTTAAACCAAAAGGAGGTTTTGCTGTCCTTATTAGAATGTTCTAAAATGTCAAGGCAGTTGCTTGTGTTTAACTGTGAACAAATAAAATGTATTGTTTTGCACTACTCTGTGTTAAATTCCCTACAAGCCAACTCCTTCTGTGCTGAGACAGAACGTGCAGAAACAAGTTGAGTATCAAAGCATTTTCCAAGATGCACGTTGTGCAGAGCAGGTAAGTGGTTCTGCCTTTTTTTGCACGGGGTTCTTTTTTAGCAGCTCGTTTTTGTGCATGGAGCCAAAGCCTTTTTTTCATCTGTGAAAAACAAGCTCAATGATGACATGCCAATGATAATCCATAAATTAACTGCAAACGATCCAGTACTGCAAATCTGCTGAGGAGCTTTCTGCGTGGCATTGTTCAGGTAGTCTAGAGACTACCCAGTGATTAGAAAAATTAATACCTGGAAGTGTCAGAGGTTGTTGTTTGCGGAGCTGGGGACGCTGTCGGAATCCGGCCACCCCTCTCTGACCCATCTCCTTGCTTTTTCCTTTTGTACCTGCTCCCAGTCACTGCACACCCAAGGGCTGTCGGAATCCGGCCACCCCTCTCTGACCCGTCTCTTTGCTTTTCCCTTCTGTACCTGCTCCCAGTCACTGCACACCAGGGACAGGTTCTTAAACCAAGGGAACTTTGGGGCTGTTTTACAGTAGGTTTAACCTTTTAGGTTAAGGTGGTTTTCTTACTTTGTTCTTTCTTTTTTTTTCAGACTGGCGCTTTCTTACGGGTTTTGTTTTTCTGAAATGAATATCTGAAAGGTTGCTCAAAGCAACTTAGAAATTTATACATGAACATCGACATTCCAGGTAAGGATTGAGCACAATTCTTAAATTCAAACAACGTGCACAAAGGGATGGCACGAGTGATTTACAGTCTGTCTGTGAACACACTCTGGTGCTTATGGAGAATTTTACGTAAAAGTTGCCATAAACATTGTCTTGGAGTTAGGTGATACAGAAAGTTGTCTTTGGGCCTTCTGTGTTGGGATAAGTGAAAAGAAAGAAAAGCAGAAAGTGACTTGCTGATAATTTTTTTTAAATCCATTTTGAATATCCTTCAACAAGCTTAGCATTGAAAGGCTGCACTTGGTAGTGTAAAAAATAAAAATAGATATGTATTACCCACAGAAGTACATCCAGTAGGGTACAAAAAGAAAGCTAAAGTGCCTTCCTTACTAACGCAAAGTAGTGTTTGGTAGCTCATAACGCAGTAATAAACATGCAGTAGACATGAGGGAAGGAAATAATTTTATTTCCCGAATGTAAAGTAATTTTGCTGATTGATTTTGATTTATTGGAATTTCTTAGCTGCTGGTGGATTTTAATGATTTTGATTTATTGGAATTTCTTAGCTGCCGGTGGATTTTAAAAGTAAGAAAGCTAAAGTGCCTTCCTTACTAACGCAAAGTAGTGTGTTTGGTAGCTCATAACCCAGCAATAAACATGCAGTAGCCATGAGGGAAGGAAATAATTTTATTTCCTGAATGTAAAGTAATTCTGCTGATTGATTTTGATTTATTGGAATTTCTTAGCTGCTGGTGGATTTTAAAAGTGGTTAGAAAATAGTTTAGAATATCAGGAGGAGTTGAATTATTTCAGACATGCAGGAGCTTTACAAGTTTAGTTACATTCACATAGGCTTTATTTTTCAGATAAAACTTTATTCCAAATAATTTTGACTGACGGTCTTCATGATTTTGGTGTCTGGGAGCTCTACTTGGTTTTGGCTTGAAGTCCTCTTCAGTCCAAGAGCATGCTCTGGGTTTGGACTCGGTGGCTGGTCTTTACTGTCTGCCAAGCTCTATTTATGGGCTCTTCCAAGTGGTCCATGCTCTGTCTCGGCAGTGGCTGCTGCTTGGTTTTCACACAGAGCATGCTCTGGGTTTGGACTCGGTGGCTGATCTTTAATGGCTGCCAAACTATTTATGGGCTCTTCCAAGTGCTCCGTGCTCTGTCTCGGCGGTGGCTGCTGCTTGGTTTTCACCCGGCTGAAAGCCCAGTTCAAACTGGTGCTGCACCACCACCACCCAGTGAGTTCAGAGCCATCCTGCTGGTCACGGTGTGTTAATAGAGTGGTGACCTGACCGACCGGGCTGGTGAGAACAGGGACAACCCATTGCACTCCTGAAATCCCAGCGGTGGGGGGTGGTTGGTCCCACAGCCACCCCTGTCTCCTGGGGGATTTGTGGGGCCGCAGCCTGTGCACAAACCTCAAACCCCCCTCTCGATTTGGGGCTGAATTGTTGGAACCTGTTAAAAATGGCTTTTAAGAGCCTTTGCCCTCTGGCTGGTAATGTGAGGGTGCGGGGAGCCCTGGCCCCACTCGCCCCATCCCTCGCCCCACTGCTTCCCGCCTGCGGCCACTAGAGGCCCCACGAAGCCACCACTTTGCTCTACATTGGTTTTAATGACAGATTTTTGGGATGCTGAGTTTCCCTTCTCCCTTTAATCGCCCCTTCTCATTCCCTAAGAGCCCCCCACCACTTCCAACAATTGATCTTCACTCCCTGGGGTCTGAGCCAAACCCCCCCTGCTCTGTCTGGGAGATCCTAGGACCAGGTGTGTAACGTGGAGGGTACTTTGGTCTGGTTACAGGCTGAGCAAAGCCTGATTTTGACCCTTGGCTGAATCAAGGGGAGCACAGAGGTAATTTATAGCCTGGAGATGCCTGGTTTCTGTTGAGATCATCTACTAGCAGCCCCTATTGCTATTTCAGTCTTTGAACGAAAAAGCAGCATTTATTTCCTGGCCTACCTGACAGATCTCTAGGTAAGTCACTTTGGTGCCCTGCCTGGTTTCTCAGTGTGTATCTTGGAATTTTATGCTCACGGAGGCTAAACTAAAACTTTATTGCACTTCTGTGTTTGGCATTTACATCCTGTTTATGTAAATTCTTCAAACAGCTTGATTTGTAATAGAGAAAAACAATTCTTGCTGTACCTTTTTGTCTTTTGAAGTGTCCATCCACTCTGGAAGAGGAGAACTTGTATGGAAATTAAGTAATTTGTCTAGATGTTTTTGTGAGACTTAACTTTGCAGTCTTCCAGCAGATTCTGGTCATGTCATTACCAAGCCTCAGACTGCAAGTTTTATGCTCTCATTTTTCTGCTTATGTCTTAAAATTTTGCCTCTTAAGACTGTTTGAAAGGATAAGGCCAGGGCAGAAATTTTATTAAGGTTTGGGAACTGTGTTTCTTGCATGTGTCGCTACCTTGGTGAAGTACAAATGGACACCTGCGTTGGCATTTTGAAGAGCAGGGTGAGGAGGTGGTGGACAGGGTTTGATGGGACCATCCTGACAAGTAATTTGTGCTGTGCTGGGAAAGCTGGAAGTGAATTACAAACTGGAGGATAATTTTGGCCTCATCAGAGCCTGTGTGTTCAAATTTAAACCATACAACAGGGTGAGGAAGGTCGGAAACAAGATCTGGGAATAGCGTCTCTTGTGTCCCCAAGTGTCCACGCAGTGTGTACTTGTTCTGAAAAGCTTCCCAAGACAGCAGCTGTCATCAGACACTTGTCTTTGCACCATGAAACACAACAGGGCAGCTGCAACCAACTTCGATTTCGCTGCCTGAAGCTGCCTCTGAAACAGGGTGCTCCAGTAAAGCCTGAGAGGGCAACGGTCACATTTTGCTGGCTGTGACCCCAGTAGTGCCTGAGTGTCTCTGTGTGACCCTGGTGAGCTTCATTACCCTTTGGAATTCACCAAGGTTCTATTCAGTTGGATCATGATGTCTCCTAAAGATAGGCTTCTGCTGCAGCATGGATAGGTGTATTGCATTGCAGCACGCGTGGACAGGGGAAGGGGAAAAAAGTGCCAAAGAAGGTGGGGTTGTGTGAGGAATACAAATAAATGCTCCTGAAAACACTTCCCATTTCATCTGAGCTAACATTCCTTCCTGTGTTCCCTCCTCTGTATTAATCTCCCTTCTTTTTTGGCTGCTTGTTGCCAAAATCTGGTCATCTTAAGGCAAAAGCTTTCTAACAATTTTAGCAAACTGAGCCAGGTATGCAAGGGGAAGTTGTTTATTCAGCAGTGTCTTCCAGCAAGAAGCAAAGGACAGGAGCTAATTTGCCTGTGTGAGGGGAAAAGAGCAGTCAGAGACAGGGAAGACACGCCACATTATTGAAATCTTAAGTTCTGTACTTAACAGTGCTTGAATAAAAGCACCACCAAAAATGCACACCAGCTCCAGAAAATGGGGAGAGCCTGGGACTCTGCTGCCTCTCTCTAAGCAGACTGGAAATGAAGCTGTGCTCTGCACTGGTCTAGTCACTGTGCTGAGATCATAAAGTGCTGGTATAAAAGCAGCATGAGACTGTTTCAAATGAACTAAGCCTCCTAACATCCTTGAAAGCAAGGCAAGCTGGATTCTCATCTCGAAAAAGGGAAAGCACAGACATTTTAACTTGCAACGTGAAAAGGAATGGTCTGAAAATGGCCACAGCTTTCTCAGTCTCTCTGCTCCCACCAGATTCCCATGAATCATATTGACTAGAAATGACTTTGTTGGCTTTACGGAGCTCTGGGGAGGACAGGGGTGTTTTATTCAAGTTTGGGTATTGTCAGTACACCAAACTAAGTGAAAAATGAAGTTTGTCCTCCTTTACATCTCTAGCTCTGGCAGCAAAAGAGTCAAACGAGTGTAAGGGAAGATGTTGTGAGTGGTGTGTGCTGGCAAGGGTGTGAGAAGGCAGCAGTCCTGCAAGAAGGATGCAGCAGAGCCCAGTCAGTGCAGCTAAAGTGTGCTGACCTTTCCTGTAGCCAGTGGCATGTAAGGGAGACATCATTAGTGTCCTATAGATTTTGATTCTTTGATCAAATAACCAGGCAATTTCAATGGGGGTGAAGGGACTTTAGGGACAAGTCTAAATCTCAAACAAATATCTGAATCTATAAGGAGAGGCTTTTGCTGCTCTGCATCATGACCTTCAGACATGTAGGTTCTTTACACCTCCGGCTTCAGCCAGTGAGTGGGTGCTCCTCAGAAAAAAGGCTGAGGAAGCTTAAAATCCTGTTTGAAGTTGCTTGCCCAAGATTTCTATCTGAGTGATTGGAACCTGATTGCTCCTGCCTGTCCCCTGCTACCGCAGCACTGGTCAAAGGGACCAGCTGTAGTGTTACAGCTACTTCACTTGGGGCACGGCTTCTTTAAGTAGGAGAGTGGAAACATCAGCAAGGGAGGGCATGTATCTGTGCAAGGCTGGCTCGCAGGGCTAATCTTCACAAAGTGGACTCAGGCAGAATCTCTACTATTCATTCACTGTCTTGAATCAGCCACCTGATTAAAGGTGGGAAGCAGAAGATGCATGAACCTTGATTCTTTAAAAGGCGTGTCTGCCTGGTGGTTTCCAGGGACCTTTACGTTTCCCACTGTGTTTTTCTGTGTCATTTAGGTTCTTCTTCCAGACATGCTCGTTCCCCTGCACTTGTACATTATCTTTGTTACTAGTTGAGATTTGAGTCTCAAGATGCCCAGAATGTGGTGTTTGGGAAGTGGTTGCCCTAGCTGGTGCATCCTGGGGTTCCCTCTTCTCAGAGATAGCACTTCCACCACTCACATTATACGGCGTGCGCTGTGGCAGCTTCTCAATGTGGGCTACCCACTCCTTCATGCAGTCTAGAACGATGGGGATGAGGCTTACCACACCTCCATAATGATTCTTTGCTTCATCACAGCTCAGGTGATTCACAACGTCATGGGGGTATCTGTGGGACAGAAGGAAACAATTGGCAGGCTGGTCCCAGCAGTACAACCCTGGAGAGCCAACAGGGCCACCCAGAGACCCCCTGGGAAGATCAGAAACTCACAGCCAGCCATTTCCCCCAAAACAAAAAGGCATAGATAGAATTACATCTTGCTAAATGAATAACCCCAAACATCCTGGCTGTTGGGCTAGACCTTGAAGAGTTCAAGAGCACGTAGACACTTGCCTTACAGAAATTAGCTCCATGCAGAGGAGGAAGGAGGAGGTAAACTGCCTGAGCATTGCATGGGATTTCATGTACTCACCTGCCTGTATATGCCTTTTTTTTTTTTTTTGGTGCATCAGTAAAATGATTGAATAAACAAACAAACCCCTTTCTTGTGAATGGAGGCTGGCAACGTTTTCCCAACAGCTGGAATAGAAAACTGGGTAGCACCTTGTACCCTCCCTAAAGCCAGAAAGATGGTGTAACAGAAATGAAGGAGTGGGGAGTCTGCATTCTTGTGACAGCCCCCCAGCATTGACAATTGCCTCAAAGAAACGAAGGTGAGGGAGACACCTACTTGGCTCTGATGGCGCTCAGATCGTTGCTGTGGCGGAGGAGCTGCTTGCACCTCTCCAAAATGTCATTGGTTACGGTGTTTCCAGAGTGCACGGTTTCCAGCTTGTGGCAGAGCTTGCTTAGATCATTACAGATGTTGAGGAACATGGTGAGGATACGCCTGTCCGTGGCGTTGTTACAGTGATGGTCCATGTAGGACTGTACCTGTACGTGGGGAAAGACAAAAGACATGCATGTTAAATTACACCCTGCTGCAAAGTTGCTTAGGTTAATAACGAGAAGATGCTTTCTCTTGTGACTCTGCAGGTGTGAGCCACTATGGGAACTGCAATACAGAAGCAGGTATTGAGCTTTCTAGAGCCTGCCTGAGCTGTTTGACTGTCATTCATCACGCCTGAAGAAGGCTGGGTGACGGATGTGCTCCTCAGCACACCAGTGAGCCTTCCTCCCCCTTTGAAGACATGTAGGAGTACCCAGCCAAAACCCCAGCTCTGCTGCAAGTGCTGCAGAAACAGGCTCAGCGTGAGGGGAGTTTTCTGTCTGCTTTGAGCAGAGCACTCTCTGTCACTGCCACAGCTCTGCCGAGGCAAAGCCGGGTGGGAGGTGAGGGCAGCAGCCAAACTGGGAATGGTTTGGAGTGATGGTTTACATCATGCATTCTTTGTGGTTCTTTATTTGGCATCACTAGATGTGGCTGCAAACTAAACCCATTTAACCCAAATTGTCCTTACTAACCTGTTACAGCAATGATATTCCCTATTTGCCTTGAGCATTTTTGTTACTCAGAGTGAATGGCATTGCGTGATGAAATGTTATGCCAAGAGATTAAGCATCTTCTCCAAAGAAATTACAGGCACTTCAGACACGAGTGGTCAGAATATAAAATACTGAGCAGCTGGTTGGCAGTCATAGCTGGACTCTCACATCTTCAGTGCTTTCTGAAAGATTTCAAGACAAGAACGAAGTAGCTGTTCCAACATGGGTACAGTTCCTGCATACAGAAAAGCCCCGCTCTGTGCTTGGGCAAATTCTCAGCAGGTTTGTAAGAAGAATAAAAAATGGCCCCTAAGGGTCCATTTCCACTACAGATTCCTCCTTCCACACTGTTCACTGAGCGTTGTGTCTGTGTGAGTGGCAGGATTTTTTATTGCTGCTGTGAGCAAAAATAGTCCTAAAGAGAATAGCGTTTTAGCCTGGATGTTCACCAGTGGGATAACAGGACTTCATGTTGTCCACATCAACAACAGAGAGTTAATGCCCCTGCCTAATCAGAGCTGTTGCTCCTGAAGTCCCTGCATTACCCAACTGCTGGTGGGCAGTTGGGCTGCAGCCAGGGGAGATCAGGGACAGCCCCTGTACAGGACCAGTGTCGTGACCACAGCCAGGTTCTGCAGTGCAGGGACTCGCTGGGTGATTTCAACCTCTGGCTGGAGCAATGACTGAAGAACTCATCTCACAAAACCACTTGGGATTTGATTTTATACCCCACACCATCCACAAGTCTTCAGGAGCTGTTGCCATTGCCTTACCGTGGTGTGCTCTTTGACCTTTCTACCTTACTATGCTCTCCTCTTTTCTCTGAGAAATGTCACTCAACACTAAAAAGGGTACAGCTTTTTGGGGTTAGAAATGCAGCTCTGTTCCCATCTAGGTGCAATACCATTTTTTTCCTGTAGTTTCCATGTACCCCAAGAAAGTCAGCTGCATGCTGAGAGCACACATATTTCTGCATTTGTTGCTTTCATTCTTGTGCCCTCCCAAGCAAAATTAAAAATAAAAAGTTGGGCTGATTCCAGAGAATGGTGGTAAAATCAAATAGATGTCTGGTTTTGTACCTAGTGAACTTTCTTTGCACAATGCATCACCAGTATGTGCTGCACCAATTACTCCCTTTTCTCCCCATTAACTTGCTCTATTTCCTTTTCCTGTCCTTCCCCTGGGGTAAAGTGGTTGTACCCTCAGGGCAGTACAGTTTGCCACCACACTGTCACGTGCTATTGTATCACAAATGGTGCTGTGGATCAATGGAATTGCTAAAGTCGTTACCTACAAGGTTTCCCCTCCCCACAACAAGCAAGCTTTCCAAGAAGCAGAGTCCAAACTTGCTCAATACCACTGAAATATTGGCGCTTTAAAAAACAGCATAATGTTATACAAAATCTCAATGCCTATTTTTGAAAAAAAAATGGTTCAATGTAAGGTCTGTCTCGATCCTCTTCAATGTTACAAGCAAAGCCCTTATATTAAAGAAAGTCAGCCATTAGAAAAGGCAACCAGCTCACTTCTGTGTCCTAATCCTTAATAACAGCTTGGCTTTTGCTCTGGCTTTGGCATCCATCTGGGTTTTGTGCCTGGGTTCTGCTGTCTCACATCCACAATTCTAATTTTATTTAGATTTTTCTTTCCCTTCTGTGTGCCAGCGGTCTAAGTTCTTCACACTACTTAAAACATCCCATGTTATAAAAATTCCTAGACAATTCACTTACCAGCCCAGAAAACCCCTAGCCCACTTGGGACTTTCAGCCCTCAATCCATCATCCTACCTCTGTAACACAGCCATTATTTTTAATAAGCACTATAGAAAGATACAGCAGCACCAATACCAGGGGGAAGAGGCAAGAATGCTGGTTACTACAAGTTAAGGATTACAGATTCCATGTGTGGCTGGGGAAGGAGGGGTGGTTTGATTGTTTTCTTGTACCCTGTATTTCTGGCTATGCCTCAGCAGCGAAATGACGGTGTTAAACTAAATCATAAAGTGATGCTCAGCGATAAAATTCCTTCTCTGCAAATGAGAAGACCTGACGTCAGTATTTCTCTCCTCAATCTTTTTTTGGTACTGGTTTGCAGAGTTACACCTGAATGTTACTAGAGAGTTTTTGCACGTCTTCCCTTACTAAAAACATTTATTCATCCCTGAACTAGACCCAAGTGCGCGACAGCACCGTGTTGGTCCCTGTTCTCATCGGCAGAGAACTTTGTGCTCAATACTTTGTACCTGGCTGATGCTTGCCACGGGTCTGATCATGTCATGTGCGTTCTCTCGGGTGTGCTGCAGTGCTCCGATAAACGTAAACTGCTGCTGCAGGAAGAGCTTGTACTTCTGCTCTATGTTTCTTAGAGCCTCCTTTGCCTCATTCATGTTTTTCCCCTCCTGGATTTTGGGAGAGAAGGAGAGAAAGGAAGCTACTTTTTAGAAATGATGCAATTCTCCACATGTAACTCTGTCTTTCACCTGAGTTGGAATTGTGCAGGTTAGTGGCTGACCGGGCTCCCCCGGCAACCGCGCCGCCGTCTCCATGGCAACCGCGCCGCCCGGGACGCGCTGCGCGTCGCCCGCCGATGACGTCACCATCCGCGGCTATTAAAGGGACTGTGAGGGGGCGGGGCCTCCCCGCGTCGCGGAGGGACGACGCGCTCCTTAGCAACGCGGCGCGCGGCGGGGCTGGG
>NW_015090846.1:2093685-2094156 GCF_001431845.1 Calidris pugnax | reverse complement strand
GTTTTTCCCCTGAGTTAGAATGTTGCAGGTTAGTGAAAAACTTTTCTTAAAAAAAAAAAAAAAGAAAAAGAAGAAAAAAAGAGAAGATATATTGTGTCAAAGCTCTGCAGTCCCAGAGCCCCAGACAGTAAGTCAATGAGATAGTAACGATGCTGCAAAAAGAGGTAGAGAAGCCAGAGGGGAGCACTGACAATCAGATGCCATAAACCCTAGTGGGTCTATTGTAAACATAATGTGGCAATGCATCAAACACACGGCTGGGAAAGGGCCGGAGGGACACGCGGCTTCTCTTACCGCTGTAAAACTATTGCCCAAGCGGCTTAAAAACTCTGACACCAAGTGAAGCCGGCTCGGCAGGCGGTACAGGCAGTGGCGGAGCCGGGGAGGCCGCTGTTCACCACGGTCCCTGCCCGCCCAGGCCGGGCCCGCCGAGGGGGCTGGTGTTTCCCCGCCCTGCCGCCAGCCCTCCCG
>NW_015090846.1:2054369-2093675 GCF_001431845.1 Calidris pugnax | reverse complement strand
GGCCGGTGCGGGCAGCGGCTGACCGGGCTCCCCCGGCAACCGCGCCGCCGTCTCCATGGCAACCGCGCCGCCCGGGACGCGCTGCGCGTCGCCCGCCGATGACGTCACCATCCGCGGCTATTAAAGGGACTGTGAGGGGGCGGGGCCTCCCCGCGTCGCGGAGGGACGACGCGCTCCTTAGCAACGCGGCGCGCGGCGGGGCTGGTTGCTAGGGCCGGCCATGGACGCCCCCGCCCGGCCGTGGCCGCCGCCGGTGGGAGTCTACGCGGAGGAGCGGGAGCTCTTCCGGCTCCTGCAGGTGAACGAGCCGCGCCTGCCCCGGGGGCACTGCGGGGCTCCCTTCCTCCCTCTACCTACCCCGGGGGGTGGAGGGGGGCGGTGAGAGGCAACTGCCGGCCTGGTCATGGCGGGGGCGGCCCGGGTTTCTTAAGGCCTCCGCCGGCGGCCGGGTGTCCCGCGGGGCGGCTCGTCCCGGGGGCAGGCTCGTCCCGGGGGCAGCGCCGCCGCCATTTCCCCCAGCGGCCAGGACCGGGCTCCTTTGGGAAGGGGCGGACGGGTGGGTGACCTCGTCTGAGGGAAGGTGCACCGGCCGAGGGCTCTCCTAATTAATTATTTTAATAATAGCCTGGCGGTTACTGGGGTTCGTACAAGTTTTTTGGGTTTTTTTTGCGGAAGAAGGTGGCAGCCTGTGGAGGAAAGGGGTCGAGTCGAGGCGGGTTCGGGCGGAGGGGGCGGCGGTGACAAATCGGAGCGGGCAGAGGCGAGATGGAGGGTTTTGCCCTCCCTGAGGCGGGGGCTGCTGAGGGGACACAGCGCAGCCCCTCTCCAACCCTTTCTCCGTCCGTTCCTGCTGCGGCCGTGGTTTGTCTGTGGAGATGTGTGTCAAAAATAAAGAACAAGAAGTGTGCTTCTAACATCGTTGTGATTTCGGTAAATAGCAAGGTTGGTTTCCCTGCCTTAGAGAAAGGTACGTTTTGTTCTATAAGTGTGGAAAAAGCCTTTCTGTCGAGCAGGGGGAGGTTTGTGCCAGGGACTAAATATTCCGGTGCAGTTCTGTTAGAACTTGTTGGAGAAACTCCCTCTGTGTTTTGGTGCTAACTCTACTTATAACTCAGATTTGTAGGTACAAGGCCTTTTTACTTTTTCAAATCTCACTGGAAAACACACAAATACTTATTTTCCCTTCCTTTTCTTATTGCTGCTCTCCTTTTTCATGTAACTTCAAGGCCGTTTGGTATGACCAGTGTGGCATAATTGTGGGTTTTCCTAACGGAAAGGCTGTGTTTTGCATGCCATGAGGCATCGATTGCAGCTGTAGGTCCTCATGTTACATAAAATGCCTGTGGGATTTATAGAGTGTTTGGTTTTTTTTTCATGCTTCAATTGTATTGTAGCAACATAATGGTAAAAACAAACACAGCTTGAAATTACTGTCCTAAACTTAAACATTTACAAAACCCGAGACCCAAACTGTGAACTGCCCCAGAGATTAACAGAGATGCTTGTGTAAAATTAAACTCAATAAAATGAAGCGTGCATGGAAGTGCAGGTAGGACTTGGGCATGAAATAGCAAAAGTATCAATCACTGTCAGCCTGAACAATTTTGAATCGTAATTAGACAAGATTTTCTAGGTATTTGATTTTTAAAGTTGCTGATAATTGTAGTGCCAAATTCTGTTTTTCTTAGTTTAAATAAATGTTGCTGGAAAGTAATGATTTTTAAATTAACTCCCAATAAAAATACAAATTTTATACATTATGCTATATGCTACCTAGACCTTGAAGCATCAGAACTTGAATGTGAAACAGTTTGTAAACAAAACTGAGTGTTTTAATTATTCTAATGAAGTGGCTGAAGCAGAAAATGAAAATAGACCACTCCAATAAAAAACAATCAATTGGTTAGAATATAAAATTTTATGGAATATAAAGACTTTATGGAATTTACTTGCAAATATTAAAGTGTTATGACTGATTTTTAGAAAAAGACATCCTATTCCAGTGTGAGCCTTTCAGTAGGTAATCTAAGTCAGAACATTAGCTGCTATTTGATGTTTAGTTTAATTGCAGAATTCTTGGCTGTGCAGAAGTGTCTTGTAAGAAAATCTATGGAGTTAGTGTTTCTCAGTATTATTCCTTTCTGTGCCTGTAAAGCTGCAAACCTCACTGCAATCAGCAGATCGTGGGAGCTGAAGCAAGGCCGTGTATAACCTCAAACATTTAATATGAAAATGGGCTTCAAAACAGACATTCAAGGAAATGCTTTAAGCCTTTTTCCCCTTCCTCCCCCTTTACTTTTCATGTTGGAGGCAGACTAGTGCGGTTACAAAATTGAGATGTGCTGCTTTTGTGGCTTTGACTGGTTGATGGTTTTGTGTTTTCTGCAGGTCTGTCTGTTGTGCAGTCCCCTAGGCTAGTCAGAAGCTTGTGGGAATGTGCTTGAGAAGGAAGTTTAACTTGCCCTGCAGAGATACTAATTTAAGTTGACTCTGGTTTTGAAACTCCTTGTGTGGTTTTTATGTCAATGCTGACTCAACCATTATTAACACCAGACTGGTCAAGCCAAACCTTTCTGGTGTCTCTGTGTATCATAAATAAGTTAAAGCAAAGGGCTTTTTTTTGGTTGTTATTGGCAATTTTCTGACCATGCTTTACTTCAGTTTTTCAGCCTCTAAAATAGGTTTTATAGTCTCAATTTTGTCTATGAGAGGGAGCTTAAGAAAATAAATAAGCATTTATAAGCTCTTTAAGATCCTCATTGCTGTAAAATTGTAACATTGCTGTAAAAATGCAGTATATCATGACTGCATAGCTGGGTTGAATTTTCCTCTCACTTTGTCCTATTTATTTTCAGAACATGCTTGAAGAACTATTAATTCATAAGCCAGATGATCCCATCCAGTATATGATAAACCATTTAAAGCAAAACAACGATGATGGTAAGTGAAAACTGAGACACCATAAATAGTTCAATTCCTTATTTGTAAACAGCTGTTTGAAAGCTGCGCTTCAGTTGGCAAATGATGGATAAAACTTTTCAGACTGTGTCTTGAGGGGGAAAAAAAAAAAAGAAAAAGGTGAGCGTTTTGGAATAGTTATAGGTAAGATGCTTTTAATTTCTTTTTTTAGTGGGTAATCTAATAAAAAATGCACTTTAACAGTTATAACAATGAAACCCTCTAAGGGAATAACAAAGAGTTCTAGTGTATCAATTATTAATGTGTTCTGTGCCCCATCTGATATTTCCTGTTGTCTTTAAGCTCGCTAATTACTCCTTTTGTCAGGTGTAAATTTGGTTTCCTATTCTACCTGGGCTGGCAGATTCTCTGTTTTTTTGATTAGTTAGTTACTATCTGCTGTTAATGAGTTCCACTGCTCAGTGGCATCTCAGATGAAGGAACAGTGAGCATGCCTACTTGTGTGTATAACAAAACCTAGTAAATTGAATAGGAAGTCTGTATCCTGCACAATAAAAGCATGTACACTCAATCAAATTATTTGATTTACAAACTGTTCACCCTTAGGCAGATTATATTTGGATATGCACAACTGAACTATAATTTTTGTTCTGCGTGAGCTGTCAGGGATAGCTGGTGTCATGTTGCTTTGATGTTTCTTTAAAACCATAGTAAACCATTATGAAAGTTCTGCTGCAGCATCAACGAAATCATTATCACTAGAGGTGCTGTGAGCTCTTAGTGGTGGTGATCGGATGGATGGTGATTGAAATGCTGCTAAATATAAAAAAGATTAATAATCAAATCCTGCAAATTGTGTCCAGCCTTTTGTGATGCAGACAGCGTGAGTAATCAATCTGTTTTATAGACCTGTGGAAAATATGTGGAAGAATTTCATGCAGTTTGATAGAACGATGATAAAATTTTTCACATTAGGCTAACATTTGTCCTTAAGCCCCACAGTATTATTTGAACAAAATTAGGCAGGTTTCCATTTCGTGACTTCAGTACTTAGAGGCTAAAGATAGAACTACAGCAGTTGTTTGTCAAAGGAAAAATGCTGTCTGCTTTTGGTCTGGAAAAACCTATTAAGAAAGGAAAGGAACTCCAATTAAAATTAAAGCCTAAGTGTTGTTTTAAGAATAAATTATACAGAAAATAATGTAACAGAAATCTGTAGCAGAGTTGATTTTACTTTTTGATCATGGCGGAAGGTGCTGACTATTTAGAAGAAAAAAAAACCTTATTAGAGCCATCAGTAAAGCGATGAATTTTCATGATCTTGCCTTGCTAGACAGTTTTAGCCCTAGAGAAAATTTCAAACAGAGATGTGTGGAAAGGAAACATTGCATCTATCCCAGGTGTGAAGTTAGAAAACCTTTTTAATTAATAATAGGATCTAAAGTACTCTTAAAAATATAAACACGTCTAATGATGATTATAGCTTACAACTGTCTTGAAAATTCTGTAGGTCGAATGTGTGGCTAAGTCTTTGTGCTTAAGGCTTTCTGCTTTTGTTCTTTCATGTGGCCCTTTTAAAAGCCTTGAAGAACCATATGAAGACTGGTAATTCTTTCATATACAAAGACGCTAGTTTTCTACATTGTATCTTGGTTTGTGCTAATAGAAAAAGGCTTTCAGGATCCAAGCGGCATTTCTGTGAGTTCTTCCTTTACAGTCAAACCTCTGAAGAAACATAAAAAGTTCTGCAAGAATGTTCATCGTGTACTATGTGCTTTCCCTGTTTGACAAAGGATTTCTCTTACAAGTTAAGCAAATTTTTGTCGCATTAATATTAATCATAGAATCTTTTGGGCTTAAATGCAACTCACTGAGCCCAGCTGTTCTTTTGTGTTATTCCAGGATTAATTTTGTTCCCACTAAAATAATTGTTGAATGTTAAAACTTTACGTGGAAGAGTAAATCCTGCAACATCTCATCAAGACTAAACACAGAATGAAATACGATTTGTTACTGAAAAAAATAGAAATTACTAATTTTCTAGATTTTCCTGATTTCATTTCACTGCTGGTTCAGACGTCCAGTATTAAATACTGACTATTTGCTGATTGGAGGGGGTTAAACATTACATACAGTGGTGTCCTGGTTGTGCCCTTGTGTCATATGTTTAGGGAGAATGCTTTAGAGGAGTCTTACAAGTGTGCAAATGAGTAAATCAGTGAATTACACTGCCCCATCTGCTGCCAGCCACTAAGCAGAGAGAAAACCAGATTTAGTACAAAGTGAGCATTTACAGTAGCCCTGGGCAATATTAAAGCATGATATGGTGTATATAATGGTATGTTTCGTTTTTTATCAAACGTTTGTCCAAGAAAGCTGTGTATTAAAGCTTCAATACCTAAGGGTTTTCTTGTGAATTTTAAATCATGCTCCTAGTTAAACCTCAAAAGGATCTGTGGATGGAAAGGTTTTTTGATTTTCTTTGAAGTGGTTTGAAGAAGTTGATTAGTGTTGGCACCCGAGCACTCTTTTATGACGCTGTTTATAAATAATTCCTAAGTACCGGGCTGGAGTTTCAAGGTGTTAGATTAAAAAAAAACCCTAGGATTTAATCACATTACATTTGAAAGAAATTAGGTGATAAAAACAGCTGATGTATCCTTTTAAAGTATTTTTCTACATTGTGTACTAGTTCTGTTGCACTTGCAAGAACCAATAAGGGGGGAGTTTTTCTTAAACCTTCCAAGTCAGATAACTTTGTAAAGATGAATCTGTAATTTGGATTTCATGTATGTTTAAAAATTGCACCTGCCCAATAACTGTTAAGTGCATGGAAGGCCTCATAAAAATACATTTCACATCCTTCCTTGTCTGCTGCCATCAGCCACTGTATCTCCCTTGGTTAACAAGAGCTGAAGAGGTTTTTGGGTGAGTAGATCCCTCCTCTGTTTTGACCTACGTTTCTCTCAGTAAATAGTCATCGGTCTCTTCTGTGTATAGTCTGGTTTGGTTTGCGTTTTTCCCCCGCAAGTGTAGGGGAAAAAGCATCAAAGATGTTAATATGAAATGACAGCTCAAGGGATTGCAGCCCAAGGTGTGTTCATGGAAAAAGTCCTGAATACTTTCCTAAGAGTTACTCCATTTCCTCTTGTTTGTCTTGCCTCCCAATGAAGCTTACTACAGTAGTGCCTATTGTGTTGTCTGTATGCATTAGATTAAGAATTCCTCAGAACCAGGATGCTTTTTTCCCACCTTGTCCTCTCAGGGAAAGGAGAGGGACATGCTGTAGAGAAGCACAAGATACAGAGACAAAGAAAATTACTTTTAATCATGACTAGAAAAGTTGAAAGTAGCTGTCAAAAAGAGTAGAAAGCAAGTGCTTAATTTTGCAATATCTAAATCTTCTCTGAACCCTGACACAACCTATTTAGATGAAACTAAAAAGTGAAATTGCATTTTTTTTGTGATGAGAGCCAAAAGCTTTGCCAAAGTAAAAAGTATTCTTACTACCATATTGGGTAAGGGAAATGAGAGACGATCTCAAGAAGTCCTGTCCAATCTCAACCATTCTATGATTATGATAATAGTCACTTTTCAATAGTCCTGTTCTGCATGTACAAGCTAAAATATTTTTTCATCATAAAATGTGTTAGGACTAAATCAATGTTTTTGGAATAAAAGTCAAACCCAGGTAAAGAAGTGTTTGTATCTTATGCTCTGGTTCACCCACTGAACTATCTATGTAAGGGGTGTGTATATATATATCTATATCTCAATCAATTGAAATACTTCTCTCTCTAAGTGGCATATTTAGTCAGAGTATTCATCTCATTGACCATGGTGATTAAAGGAAGACCCAGCTGGCACTGACTTAGTGTTCTTCCTTTTTTTCCCTAGTGGAGCCCAGTCCTGAAGGCTCCATTCAGGCATATTTCCAACTGAAGCCTTTTTGTTTTGTTTACATTTATATTATGCAATGCCGTAGTGGGAAACTGGTTGCATTTTTTTGCTCTTCTGCATCTTGACATTCATATATTCTTATTTCACAGCTCCAAGAATCTGTGTACTTGGTCCACCCGCTTCTGGGAAAACTACAGTTGTAAGTATACAGCCTTCAATGCTATAATGCTGTCCAGCTGCCTTTTCGCCTTCTACTAAGCTCAGCTCTTGTGACAATTTTGTTCTGACAAAATAATTTTCAGAATTCTCTAAGTGCTGGTAGAGCACAAGACAAATTGAAGGGTGACATTCCTAAGGGGATATGCCTGTGTGTTATGCTACAGGTTAAATGGAAATGTTCAAGTGAGCTCTGCAAGAACTCGCTCAGGTAAGTGGTAGTGATACTGCTGTAATGCAACAGAATTCTGCTGCCTTGTCTTCCCAGCTTTTTAGCAGGATTAATTAACTGGGGAGGAGTACCACAGTTATGTGTTTGTAGTCTTCCCAGATTGTGGATTGCTTCATTGGTATCTGTTGTGTCCACTGGTATGGCTTAATTGAAAATATCAAAGTTGTTTTTGAACCACAGGGAAAGGTGACCGCAGACAGTGCAGAAGATTGTGGTGTGTGCGTACTAGGAAGAATGCTTTCTTTTTTAAAATCTGTGTTATAGTACAGTAGATAAAAAAGACCTTATTCAAAGTTGCAAACTCTTGAACATCTTTATAAGTAAACTGCTTAAAGTTACACATATAGCCTGTATACTTAAGTGGAAGGCTAGAAAAACACTCTGTCTTTCTGCAGCCTTCTGAAAAAATGCTTCATTCTCTTTCCAAATATTTCAACTTGTATTTTTTTTCTTCTTCCCTCAGGCAATGTGGCTTTGTAAACATTTTGATGCCATACGTATCTCTCAGGAGACTTTGTTATTCAAGGAAACATTAGCGCTGACGGAGGAAGCAAAGGCATATAAAGAAAGAAAACAGGTGTGTAAGAGGATATAATAATAGTAGCTCTCATGTCACAGAAGAGGAATTATATGGCATTCCCATGATTTCCTTCGCTATGAGTTGAGCAAATCAGAGTAAATATTCTGTGGTGATTTGTGCGTTGGTTTGTGTATATGTAGATACAGGGCCTTTCAAAGAAGAAGGGTAACCTCTGCTAGAAAATAAGATAGGAACAAAGATGAAGATGTGTCAGGGCATAGAATAGGGGCAGGAGAGGAAGACAATGTGAAGTAATAGATGTCTTGAAAACATCAGCCTTAGACACGAGCAACAGAATTGAGAGAAGTCCAGGTATGCGCCATCCAATTTAAAGAATGGTTCATCATATCAGTAAACAAAGTGTCTTCTGTTTCACCATGTCTGATAATCTCAATGAACTAAGCATTAATCTCTGAGGTCTCCTTGGTACACAATGCTCTGGAACAGTGGGCTTGAGTGCAGGTTTGCTCATGACACCAAGCTGTGTGGAGTGGTCAAAACACTGGAGGGAAGGGGTGCCCCATCCCTGGAGATGTTCAAGCCCAGGCTGGATGGTGCTTTGAGCAACCTGGTCTAGTGAGAGGTGCCCCTGCCCATGGCAGGGGGGGTGCAACTGGATGATCTTTAAGGTCCCTCCAAACCCGAACCATTCTATGATTCAAAGGAGTTGGTCCAAGGAACATTTTTTCCAGATGTCATGACTCACAGGAGGATTTGATCAGCAATGGAATTGTCTCTTTATTAAAGGCTAATGACAAGTAGATTGGAAAAATATGTTGAAAGAATATCCTGAATACAGAGAAGCATCTCTGCTTCTGATTGCTGCCCTTTTAGTTGATTCCTTTCTCTAGATGTCAAGGGGTTCCATGAGTAATAGAATGTAAGATTGGTTTTCTGTGACACTCTTTAGCAAGTCACAGAATCACATAATGGCAGAGGTTGGAAGGGACCTCTGGAGATGATCTAGTCCAACCCGCTGCCAGAGCAGGGTCATCCAGAGCAGGCTGGACAGGTGGGTTTTGAATGTCTCCAGAGAAGGAGACTCCGCAACCTCTCTGGGCAGCCTGTTCTGCTGCCCTGTCACCCTCAAAGTAAAGAAGTTCTGCCTCGAGAGAAGGAGACTCCGCAACCTCTCTGGGCAGCCTGTTCTGCTGCCCTGTCACCCTCAAAGTAAAGAAGTTCTGCCTCGTGTTGAGATGGAATTTTCTGTGTTCCAGTTTGTGCCCATTGCCCCCTGTTCTGTTGCTGGGCACCTCTGAAAAGAGTCTGACCCCATCCTCTTGATGCCTGCCCTTTAGATATTTGTAAGCATAGACTATAAGTCCACTAGTTTGAGTTTCTTTTTTCTCCTTTTGACTTATTTTCATAAAAGTTGAAGGAATTTCATATCTATAAGAATTCTACACCCCTGATAAATTTGATTGGAATTGGCCAACAGATTCATAGTTTGCCGAGATGGTAAACAGCGTGATACATAGATTAATGCTTTTTCCTTAGAAAATTAGGCTGAAAATAGGGTAGTATTTATTACACTGAATTAGTGAATTTGGAGCTGTCTCAAGTAATATACTTAAAGATCTGAGAGGAAGGAGTTCATTGAACCCACTGAACTTCTGGCAAAATCATTTGCTTTTGGCTGGGATGTTATAAAATGATTCTTATCGAGAATATGTACTTTGAAATCTTTGTTCTAATTATTAAAGATTGTTTTGCTAGGTTCATATATTTCAACTCGGAGGGGGAGAATTTAAAACAAAAATTCCCTTTGGTTTAATTACTGTAATTATTAACATATTTCACACTATACAGATGCACTTTCAAGGGTGTCCTTTTGGGCTTATTTGATTTAAAAAGATGGATGGTGTGGAAGATGAAAGTCAGAGATGTCAAGGCTAATCAGGTAGTAAGGAGTGCCCAAAGAGCAGAATCTGGTGGTGCTTAGTACTGTGCAGTTTGCCTTTGGTTTCGAGATGTTAGATCCTAGAAGAACACTTTCCCTAAATAATTTCTTTTGTTCTTTTATACGAGTTTGATTCTTCAAATGTAACTCCTAAAACTAGGAGGGAGCTCCTTGCTTCCTCTACATCAATGAACGCTCTACAGTGACTTAAAATGGAGCCAAATTGTCATCTCAAGAGCTGTATTTTCCCTTACTGCTTCATGGCTGCTGGCTGAATCAGCTGTTGCTGTCACTGACCCCAGGTTCTGCTGAAGCCAGAGGTGAACTTGACTCCTCTCGTGTCCGTAACATCCATCAGCACCAGCAGGGTTTGAATGTCTATTCAGGAACAGAACAATAGCTGTTTATACTGTTTTTGATACAACCAGGGGATTAAAAAGATGTAGTCCTGGCCAAAGCAATTTAATAAATGGAAAGAGGAAAAGCAGGAACTTAAACTGTGTTTTTGAAAGTCTGGTGTGAAGATCATATAACGCAATTTAATGTTCTTAGAGGAACATTTCATGCGTATAAGGTTACTGTGGCTAAATTAACCCCAGTGCCAAAGGTCATTTATTTTTAGGTCAGTAGGTCAATGTTACTAGATCTGGGCAAATGCTGCAAAAAGGTCTGCAAATGTTTGTTCACATATTTTTACTTATCTTTAGCCAAGCTTTCATCTCTTTTGTGTTCGCTTCCAGCGAACATTAAAGCACTTGAGTTTTTCTGGCTCAGGAATTCATGGAAGCCGTATTTAAAATATGTGATTATTCTCTGAAGCTCAATTTTTAAAGTTGGACATGCAATCATTCACTAACACACACCTGGCCACTTACTAATGAGCACTGTTCAGGTAGTGAATTTTAAATATCAACTGTTCAAAGCAAAATGTGATCATTCTGCATGTAAAAATATTCCAAAAAGAAGTCAAATATTTTTGAATATTCAATAAATTTGAAGAACCACGAGCTATCAATAAATATTCCATGAACAGAAAAAGAAGCTACATTTTTTGGATAAATCATTGCAAATTATTCCCTCATCTCTAGTTATTATAATGTTAATAGGAAGCACCTTCAGGTTTTTCCTATAGTGAAGTCTAATGATGAGCTATTGCATGTTTCACTTTTCCTGTTAACTGGATAAGATAAGAAGTTGAAACAACTATGGTAATTGTGGGCTTATGGGATGGCTGGTGTGCTCTTAATGCTATACTAAATTGCAGTTAAGGTGTTTGCGTACTACGTAATGACTTAAAACTACTCTACAGTTGCATCGTATCCCTGTGCTTTTTAAGAAGAAATGTAACAGAAGAGAGGAAAACTGAAGGCATCCTTATCTATGCATGTTCAGCATTCTAATTGATTTCAGGACAAGCCACTCCAAAGGAAGAAATAAAAACTTTTCCAGTCTTGTATATACATAAAAAACCCTGGCCTTCCATGTGTATTTATCTGAACAAGCTAAATTGAAACATTCATGGTTTTCAAAATGCTAAACCTGCTTTCTTCAAACGTGGCTGCTTTCCTCTCTGAGGTGCAAACTCTAAAGCAAACAAAGTCCAAAGTTTTCAGCTGTAGCTGTTTCCAGGACAAATATATCCAAAACTTCCAAAGGAAATGTCAAGGGAAAGTGTTCCCCCCCACTCTGGCAACGCAAAGTGTAGCAATTTTATGAAAACATTGAGAAAACATAACTGAATAGATCAGGCATGTACAATGAAATATGATGTTTCTGAAATACCAGACTGTTTAAAATTAGTTGGGAATGACAACTGTTTTTCAGTGTATAGAAATAGTGATTAAAATAATAGAAAAAATAGCGTGTATAGAAAAGTGGTCTGAACATAAAATACCATGGCTTTTGGAAGGTTTAAAAATTCAAGCAGCAGGTCTTTCTGTTAGCTAAACTGGAGGTTGGGACAGGCTCAGAGTGCCTTAGAGCAGACACAGTTTTGTGTGTCGTTGTCCATTATTGCAGATTTCTGAGAGGTGAAGTCCCTTCTACCAGCCTCATGATATATTTATGTGAGGGTTTATGAGAGACAAATTATAAATGTGTTATCTGATATGTATCAAATTTAATGATTTCTAGTTGAATAATTAGGCATTCTGCAAGCAACCTATTGAAAATGATTTTGTAGGCCACGACTCAGTAGGAGAAAAACCAACCAGGAAATGGGACTGGAATTGAGCCACAGAGACCAGAAGGAACCAAAACACTGAAAGAGCTGCCTGCGTGTCCTTGCTTATTTTTGTGCAATAAACCCCGCTCCAAAGAGAGGACTTAAGAATACCACTGCACTGAAAGAAGTTAGTATAATTTGGGTTTAAATTGGTTTGGCAAGGCTTAGCAGAGTGGACCCCCGGCAGTCACTAGCCTGTCTTGACATGACACATCAAAGGAGGAGGCAAGACGCTGGCTGTTTCTGATAGCAGCGTGATGCACCTTTGGAAGGTGACAGACTCAAAGCCACAGACCCAGCTCCAGCAGCGAGAGGCTGCAGGAGGCTTTGACGCACCACCCTGTGGGACCTGCTGACTTCCAAGAAACACAGCAATTTTTTTCCCTTTTTCTCTTTTTACCTGCGTGAATGCTGCCTTACGAATGGCTGAGAGTAGGAAAGGCACTGAGAACTGGGGACAGCAGGGATAAACAAAATAAGAAAACCCACTGCCTGACTGGGCCACCTCGTCCCTTCCACAGCCAGCCCAGGACTGCTCTCTTTTGTGTATTGTGGAACGCTCGCACCACTCCACTTTAAAGTGATTTGTGTGGTAGCGTTTCCACTGCTCCTGGTGAAATTGTTCATGATCTAATGAAGCAGATTGTTATGAAATCTTTCTGCGTAGTTAGTCACGTTTTCATTATATCTATATCTTACAGCATAATGTAAGCCTGCAGAAATATTCTGGTTTTATGGTTATGCCCTTCAGACTGTTTGGTTAGAAGAAGAGATGGGAACCCCCAATATGTGGAACTGCATTGAGCAAAGAGTCAAGCTTACATCATTAGGTGAAAGATAATTTTTTTGACTTGGGAAGTAGAGAATTTGACTGCAGAATTTTTTCTGAGTGTTTGTTTTACCAATACGGACGAAGTGAATGAGCTTTAGACAAGGCATTTAGTGAAATGATTAACAGCTGCTCTGACTGGCATGGCCTAAAGGTTTAGACTTTATCAAGTTTAGCTGCCTGGCATAGAGTTTGCTCAACCAAGTTCAGCATAGATAGAAGGCCTAAATTGACAAGATAGTGAAAAAAAATCTTACAAGAAGGAATTGTTATTTTCTTGCCAGGAAATCTAATACAATAATGGAAGAAATATTGGGGGTGAAATGCTAAATCTGTGGGAATTGTTATTTTCTTGCCAGGAAATCTAATACAATAATGGAAGAAATATTGAGGGGGTGAAATGCTAAATCTGTAGAGGACCTTTGATCTTCTGTCAGCAAATACTGTCTTACAAACCGTATCTAGATATGGGCAAAGTAATAGTCCCTGAAAGAAATAGCACTTCTGAATGTCTTGGCACATGCAGTTTCAATTCCATTTCACAGTTCTGAGTTTAAAAATAAACTAACTTTAGCATTAAAATGTGCTTTAAATAAACTTCCCAGATGATGAGTGAGAGTTACTTCAAACTATGAAGCAAATCTTCTGAAAACCAGACTCTTTGTGTTATTTTCTCTGTGTTTGGGATGCAGCTCATCTCACAGGATAACTGTTGAGATCACTGATGGTGAGCCCACCGACAGACGAAGCAGTAGCAGGTCAGATACTTGTGGTAAAAAGGGCTACCTTTGGATGTGATGTTCTTATGGATCCCTTTGCAGGTTTGATGCCCAATATATGTGTTAGTGTGCAAAACTTGGCACCACTTCCATGTCAGTGTGCAAAAAGCAGGGGTGTAGGCTTTGTGTTCAGCTTACCTTTAGCACTGATTATTGTGCCCTTATTAACTCTGATATATTATGTTAATGACTTGGGACTTGCACAGATTTATTTATTTAATTTTAAGAAGACATCTCAGTTCACCTTTAACCGGAATATGCCTGCATGGTAAAATTCCTTTTGAACTCAATTGTGAATATTCAGCCTTTTTTTGTTCTTTCTTTAGAAAATTCCCAACGCGCTTTGGGCCAATCTGATCCAGGAACGTCTGTCAAACGTGGACTGCATCAAACAAGTAAGAATTGCTCCTCAGAGGGCCCAGTGGATAAGCACTTACACAACTCGTGCATAGTAGTTAGCATTCCGAGTCCTGAGCAGAGGAGGGAATGGGGGCAAATCATTGGGGGCTCTGGAGCGGATTGCTTTCTTGAACATCAGCAGAGGGAGTTTGGAGCTTTATTAACAGGATAAAGGGGAGGATGAGAGTATGCATATGCTAATCTTCTAGCACAGAGATGATCAAAGGCTGAACAAGCATAGCTTTGTTGATTGCCTGGGGCAACTGGCAGAGTTATAGTGGACAAAACAGATAAACAGAAAATATATAAAAATCAATATGTTGAGTTAAGATTTTAACTCTTACTGAGGAAAGGGGGGGGCGCAATCTAACATAACTCATAAATTTTCTTTATTTCTTGTGTCTTTTTTTCTTCCTTTGTTAGGGAAAACTGCATTTGAATATATTCTTTTCTAGATAATAATTAATATGTTCAGTGTTAGTTTACACAAGTAGGCAACTGAATAGGTTTAGCTGTATTCACAGATGTGTAGCTTCCCCTCCCCCTCACCTCCCCTGGCCCCCCTTAATGTAAGTAGAGACTTTTAACATAGAATCAAAAGAGAACATCAGTAGATTAATATTGGTTGAAATTAATGTCTGGACTCAAGGAAAGCAAAATATCTTTTATGTATTTCCTTCAAAATCTCAGACGTTGTTACAGTTTATTGAGTCCATAATCGGCCCATTATAAGGATTTATTTGTAAGAGACTATACTAATCTAATGGATAAAACTCTGTTTCTAAACAGCGCCACATACAGACCACCCATTATTTGATGCACTTCCATAGTCCAAAGTAGGTGTTACTTTTATGGACTAAACAACTTTTTTCAGATAAATAGTATGTGTTTTCAGAACACTAGTATTTCCTGTATTTCCTGACCCCAGAGTGATATTGCAAGGCTCATGGTTTTGTGTAAACCTGATACTTGTCAACATCATCATCTACCTTGTTGGCTGAATAAAGCAGGGCTGGTAATGAACATTTCATTGAAGTGTGAAAATTGCTTCCTAAAGTTTCTTAGCACTAGGCACTGGAAGAAACTTGAAGTGCTGAAAACCTTATGTCCTGTACTACTTTCTCTGTCTCTGTGATTTTTGGTGTAGTCTGCAATGATCTGCAGACTGGGTCCTTCCATCCATATAAAACAAAATCATCTTGGGGGCTGGGCCATTGCGTTGTAGTTTTTAGGATGGTATTTCTGTAGCACAGAGCTGTCCGTAGGTGCAGAGAAACAACAATAAAACTAGCAAGAAGACTTTTAAAATAATTGCTTTCTGCCTCAACTGAAGGTTTCTGCTTTTGAAACTCAGCTAATATAAATGATTAACAAAGAAGTCTTCAGGTGTGTCAGTGCAAAGTCAAGTATCCCAGTTTAAGCCACTGATGGAAGTGGCTTTTAATGGGCCTGCCTTGTGTGAGCCAGATCAGATGGTCAATTACAGCGTATGAGCTGTGGAAAGGATAACTTGATCAGGAGAGTAATTAATAGCTGGGGATGTAATCTCTTAAATTGTTCTTGCCTGACAGGTTTGTTAGAGGACATCTGTCTGAGTCATATTTCTGTTGCAAGCATATAACTGTAGCAAAATAAAGTAGTACGCTGCTCTCTTTAAGCAATGGCTTAGAACTAGCAATAGCTAAACTTTGACCTATCCCATTAGCTAATCTAGTGGTTGCAAGAGACTTTAATTTAGAATACTACCTGCTGGTGTTTAATGTTGCCGAGAAAAGTCATTAAACTAAAACAAACCTTTCCTTGCTCAGCTAATCTTTTTCTTTTCCCACATCATAGAAAAGTGCATGGCAGTGCCCTTATTTGCATGACAGTGCCTTTATTAGCATAGGGGAGTATCTTGCTTTAAAAGTCTTTCCTTTTATGTCAGTAGAGAAAGGTCTGAAGCAGTAAAAATAAGTTAAGGTGGGAGATTTTTGCACATTTCATTGCATTTTTAGCTAAATCAAGGTTTAACAAGAGACTTAGTGTAACAAAAATCTGGGGTGCATTATTAGCTTCAATACATATTTACAAATTACAGTCTAGGACTCCTCCTCCTTCAAAGAAATGTTTTCATGAAGGAAAATTCATGAAACAGAAGCTGAGCTCACCTCCGCATTAGTCAAAATTTATACCAATTATTAATCCTGTTGACATTCATGGGGTTGAATTCTTGCAACTTTGGAGTCACAAAGTGATGAGTTGAACCCTATGCTTTTAAACTACATCAGTATTTAGATATCAGTATATCAGAAATTACCAAGATGTTAGGATTTAAAATGTACTGACAACTCTCAACTGCTATGTGTGGATTTTTCTGATACCCACTCCTGCCTTATTTTCACTTACTGTGAACTAATAAAATCTACTTTGCCATGCACGTAAGACACAGGTTTTAGGCAAAACGCACACGAGCTCTTATTTTCTTCCTAAACCTTGCCGTTTCATGCACGTAAGACACAGGTTTTAGGCAAAATGCACACAGCTCTTATTTTGCTGTTGTTTCTCTTGGAATTCCCTGCCTACATTGGTACGATCGAGGCCTCAGAAGACTGTGGAAGAATTTTCTAATTTATTATGTATAAGGACATGACCCCCTTCCCTTCTTTTCCAAATGGACTGGGGTTTTTTTTGTGATTTAGTATTTCTTGCTCCATGCAAGAATTATTAGTGCTTCTTGCTCCGTGCCTCATCATTTGGGAGATTGAAACAATGACTTTTGGACTCCTTAGAAAGAAAGGAGTAAAGAGAATATTTCTTGCTCCATGCAAGAATTATTAGTGTTTCTTGCTCTGTGCCTCATCATTTGGGAGATTGAAACGACTTTTGGACTCCTTAGAAAGAAAGGTGTAAAGAGATTGGCAGAAAACCTAAGGCTTATCAATTTTTTCTCTACAAAGTACTGCACACCTTGCTTCATAATTGGTCTATTAATTTTGAATTTCCAAAGTAGAATCAAACCTTTGCATTGCTAGTCACTGTGCTTGAATTATATAGGCCTGTCTGGTTTCCCTTGAAGGTCTTTTTAGCTGAGGTATTTTATTTATTTATTATTTAGCACCCCAGATCAAATATCTGGTGGTACTTAATGTATTTGTTTGTCTGTACTAAATTCACACAGGACTTAAGCTTTTCAATTTGCAGGAGAATCTTTGTAAAAACATGCATGTGGTGCACCATCTTGTTCATTTTTGTGGCATTTTGAATTTAAGAGTGTAGCTGAGGAACACTTGAGAAACCAATATTGTCAGCTCTGGATGTACTAGCAAATGAGCAGCAAAAAAAAGGCTATGAATGTCAACATTTTTTATGTAAGCAGTGCAATGAGATATCATGGATATACAGCAAGTCAGGTGATGGTATGATTTACTACCTTGTCCTTGTGGCAGCATGTGAACATCTATCTTAAACTTCTCCTCTAGTGAGTAGGTTTAAAATATCTTTAAACCTGTAGACATGAAAGTAAGTTAGAAAGACGATAAACCCAAGAGAGAAACTGCTCTTCTGATTGCTAACTGCGAGGCTTGAGGCTGGTTCCTGTCCCCAGACACAGCCCTGCTCAGCTTAACCCTGCCAGCTTCTCTGGCTGTGTTATGACTAGTTAGCAGGTAGGATAGGGAAGATGCCAGGGTACCTTGATATTTTCCCTCCTTTTGGTTTAATATTTTCTCACCTGCTGTCAAAGGTAGAAGTTGCTGGGGCAATGTGTCCTCTAATGCTGTATGGAGGGGAGCTGTTGGATGGCCGTAGTTGCTGTAAACTAGCAAGCAGGTGAATAACTCTTCATTTTAGGGCTTTTATAACAGTAGCTCTAAAACCTCTCCAACATGCTTATTTTTTCACTTAAGGCTTTTTGCCTGATTGAAAGAAGGTACGTTTTCAACAGCTAATTTTTCCAGTGTTGTGATACTGTTAAAGTGAGTTTGACTAACCATCAGTGTATAAGCAAAATCCGTTACTCTTCAAAGGCAGTATCCACTCTGTGCTTTTTTTGCCCCATGCTTTCTATAATTGTTGGCACGGCTCTAGTTCTCCTTTTAATAGTGAGGGAAGGATCTCTCCTTGGCTGTTATTTTAAGTATTAGGTCGTGTAAACTCTGAGTGAGGTGACAAGATGGTTAAAATGCCATCAGCTGCATGGTGTCCTGCCTACATTTTATGTTCCCGTTGTTATCACCAGCAACACTGACTCAGTGCTGGGTGTGTTACAGAACTAAGGGGGAAAAAAAAACAACCTTTATAAATCTTCCCTGACATTCAGCAAGAATGGAGTAGATGTTACTGGTCTAGTTAAGGCTTCCGTTATTTTTAGGAAAAACACATAATTGACTTTTCAAAGATGTGATGGTTATTAAAACTCTTTTAATGAATAGTAATTCATGGTCATAAAACTCCCTCACATTGTGTATGTCTTTTCCAATTTGCATTTTGATTGCAATATTGCCCTATGTGATTAGAAATAGAATTAATGCTGTGGATTTTGTACTTCATTGATTTATGCCTTTTCTCTCAAAGCATGAGTCAGCATTTTTTTTCCCTGAGATTGTTAATAGATTAGGAGCAATATGTTGGACCATACAACCACCAGCTGTTTGTTTTATTTCTCCTTGTGGTGTCATTGGCTTGGCATTAATTGTACAGCTTTCATCCCACTGACAGTAGGAGCACAGAAATTTTTGTGCCATTGTTTTGACACTCACGGGTTTATAGATGTCACAGGCATTCTCTAAGGAGAACGTTTTTATTGATCAACAGCTCTGCTGAGACTCTGTCTTGTGTGTTCTTCTCATACAAATGTGGTCAGGACCGCGAGGGATCAGACGGGTGGGTCTTCCAGCCTACGCAGAAAACTTACTGCAAGCGTTACGTTAGAACCTGGGGCTTGTGAAGCTGATATGAAGACTTTTCATCTTGCAGGGTTAGTACATGTTGGCTACGGCACCTCTGACTGCTGGTGGTGTGGAGGGAATTGATAGAACTGGGGAAGGCTCATGAAGAGATTGCTACATGATGGATTTGTGAGAGAGAAAGCTGAGCAGCCTTACTCATGTCTTAGGACCATTTAGAAACTAAGCTTCGGCCAGTGATTCACATGAGTAGTGGCAGAATGACTTTTGATTGGTATTAAACCATTCAGAAGCGTAGTGATTGTCCTCTAAAGGGAAGGAAAGAGGACAATGGCTGTGGGTTCTTCCTGATTCGATCTGGGTAGATAAAGATCATCATTGAAACTCTCTGAAACTCCGTGCAAGGGTAATGACGTTACATAGATTTATCTGGGGAGAGAATCTGCCTATTCCCCATCTTTTTCTGTTTTCCAAAAAGAATGTGGGTGTCTTTTTTTTTTTAATAGCTTTGCAGTTTACACAACCTACAAAAATAATGCGGGGAATAAAAGGTTTCTTTCTAATGAGAAATTTGGTAGAGTTGGAGCTTCTTCCATCATCCACACTGCTAATGTTGATGGACTGCAGTAATTGGTTCACAATATTTCTACTGCACTCCTCAGCCTGCTGTTTTCTGAAAATCCCAGAAATTCTAGATCTGTTCTGGCAAAGCTAATACTGAAATTACTTTATTGTCTGCCCCCTTTCTTCAGATGGGAATGAAAGGCATGTAATACTTCTTCAAATATACTGAACGGGGATGTGGAAAAACTGTTGTGATGAGCTGTTTTCCTAAAGGCACCAGTATTCATGACCTTTGATCTTTGTGCTTGTGGCTGAGATTTCTTTCAGACGTGCCACGTAATTCGGCATTATTTCTTTGCGCTATCCCTTTTCATTTGTCTGTGTCAATTTGGGTTTCTGTAATTTAAAAAAAACCTAAATTCAGACTCTGCAGGTCAAATAACAAGAGAGAACCAAATACCTAAGTCATTATTATGGTGGTAGAAAGTGTGAAAGGCTTGGTATTATAGCTGAGAGTAGCGCCAGCAGAGGAGTGAGATTTACATTTGGGAATGACCTTGAGCATTTCCTTTTCTCCAGATTCCTTAAGTCTGGAGAGGAAAGCGATGGCTTTGAAAGTATTTCCTTGTTGCTGGCTTTCAGCATGGCATGGGTCTCAGAGGAGCACTTCACCTGGCACTAAGGCACCGGCAGAATGCTGTATTTACAGCAGTCTTCACGTGGGAAAGGACTGAGGTTTCCAGCTGAAAGGGAGGGAGCAGTGACCACAGAGTAAAAGCACCATGGAAATATTCACTTTTAGCCTTTGTTCCATCCTTGATGTGGTAAGGTACAATCCAGGCATGGATGTAAGGTTACTGCTATATCAAGAACAAAAAATAGATGGCTTCTTAAAGAAACATATTTACCATGTGAACTTACTAATTACACTTTAATGATAGTCAGAAGGGCAAAAAAAGACCAGTGTTTGCATAAAGCATGATAGGCATATTTTAAGTCAGGTCTTGCTCTGCTGTGTCTTGCTTCCTCTTGCTTCGTTCCCAAGCCACACTCCCTTTTTACTCTTTTTTTTTCTTTTTTTCTTTTTTTCTTTTTTTTTTTTTTTTAATCTGTGACATCTGCTTGGAGCTTGTCCCTCCTGTGATACCATACTACTTGCAGCTGTTCAGACCTCCAGCTCTGAGCTGTGCATGGGGTGCCCTGAGCATACGGCCTTTTTGATGTGTGATAAAACAGAACCAAGCCACTGGGGGTATGGAGAGGGAATGCAGCAGAATATCAATAAACCTGTTCTGAACAAAGCTGCAGCTCTGTGGTGGAATAGACATTTCACTGAAGTGTCAAGTAGATGGATAATGTATTCTAATTAGGGACTGACTGATACCCTGGAACTCAGAGACCTTTGGAAATAAGATCCAAAATGCTAACTATTTTTGTAGTGTGTGTTTATTTTGCATTTGTTTAATGCCTTAAAACGTATTTGTTGCAGGAAGCTATTTGTTGAGCTGTGTTTTCTTCCATTGCAAAAACTTTTAGCCTTCAATTTCTTATTGCCTGTTTTAAGGACCTTTGAAATTTCTATATAAACCTCTTGAAGTTTGCTATGTGTTGTTAAAAAACCAGTATTCTGTGTTTACTGCCTGTTGCTCAGTATGTGATTTTGAGCATTAAGCTATATTCACATCAGAAATGAATGTTTTGTGGGGTGGGCATTTTTGTTTGTTTTGGTTTAGTTTCCAAAAGTAGTGCATTTGGAGTGAAGAGAATGAGGCAGATTTGTAGTCTGTGTAAATCGGCATAGATTTATTAGCTTCAAACCTCTGATGCCATTTCCCCTTCGAAGAGGATCTGGGCCTATATATATATATGTTGTACAAGCAAAGTATATTCAGAACTAGCGTTGAAGTTCCTAGTGTACCACTAAAAATATTGTGCAGCCTTCCCTCCTGCAAGTCCCGAGGGATAAATTGATTTCTCAGCACCTGTGTGGCCTTAGACAGGGGTTCATTCTAATTCGATAGAGCAAACACTGGGAGTGGCAAAAATGGCTTGCAGTTACTTGAGTCTCTTATTTTCTACAGATATCAGCAGGATGACATGTTCCTGAAACCAGGCTAATTAAGGAATTTTAAATAGTCTACTCTATTTTCTTGTATAATTGGAATGTCCCAATTTCCTCCTACAGGAGTCATGGAGATGTGTTTCCCTGAAATACTTCTAAAACCTTTGGACCCCATACTGACAGAGCTTCAGATTTATGTGGGAGATGATAATGATTGCTAGCTAATGCAATATTAAAACATCCTCTTTATTTCAATACAAAGATGGTTTCCAGATTTATTGTAGTATCACAAATTTCTCTTGTGGTATAGGATATAGTGACAAGGACACGTGTGGTTAAGCAACTAAGAGATAAATTAGAGAAAGTTTAGAAGATTCAGGCTCGAGACTGGGAAGTGGATTAGATTTCAAATACTGCATCACACAGAAGCTGAGAGAGGCTGCAGCTCTCCTACGGTATTTCATAGATCTGTAAATGTTTTTTTAAAGATGCTCAATCCAACACTTAGCTGGCTATAACAAGGACTTAAGGGAGCAAAAGGCTCTTTTTTCTTTTTTCTTTCTTTTGCTCTGTTGCTTCATTAGCTTTGGGAACGCTGGTTCCATTATTGTGAGTTTTCCTGTATAATTTAAGAAAATAATGAAAGCATGCATATTTTCCTCAGTGTTCTTGGCATTAAATCTGTCTTTAGATTTGTTTAGCCTCTTTTTTTATACACAGTGTGGGCTGGTATGCTTTTGAATATTTCAAAACTGTAGAAATTGTTTTGGGTTGTTTTTATTCAAGATAGAAGTTTCTTTTTTTTTTTTTAAGATTGAAACATGAAAAAAAATTTCATTGCTACAATACATGAGTTCACATTGCTCTATGACAGTGGTATTACTGGGTGCCATTTCACAAAAATATCTTTCTTCTGCCTTGCTTTCTTCTCTCACAAGCATCCATAACAAATACTGTGCTGTCTTGGGATCAGAATGAGGTAAATTTTGTGCAGATAGCACTGATATTTAGTGCTAAATTTTGTTTTTTCTCTTCCAGGATCAATAACTGTTTCATGTTTTTGTTCAATAGGGATGGATTTTGGAAGGCTTCCCTGAAAATCAGGAACAGGCATGGATGCTGCAGTCATCTGGCATCATTCCTAGGCATGTTGGTAAGCAGTGCAAGGTTAACGTGTGATTGCATCCAGTAGGAAAGACTGGAAGTGTTTTCCCCAAAAACCCTCAATAAATTCAATACCGATACTGAAGACCCTGGAGTCACCAGACAGCAGAATATTTCAGTATGGTTCAGATTCACTCCAAAGCTTGAGGTGACCTATGAGACTTTAAACCCCACCTTTCACACATGAACCCTCTTCTTCTTACACATTAGAGTTCTGTAAATTGAAGACCACTCCAGCGAGTGTCTCTGAGCAGCTCTCTGTAGCTTTGCTTCTGTGCTAGGAGTGGGTCTAAGTTTTCTCCGACTTCCATTTCTAGAAATCATCCTTTATACTCAGACCAAAACAATTCCTCATGTGCTAAATACAAATTCATCCTTCTGTTGAATTAGAGGATGCAAACTTCACAAACTTTACTTCATTAAGTCGAAGCATCATGATTTTAAGCTTGACCTTTCAAAATATGGGTGGATTCTGACTTGATTTGAGAAGAACGTTTATTTACTGGCAAAGTGCTCATAAATGAGACCTTGACAGTTGCCGTTGCCATCCAGAAGCAGCCAGTTGTCCCAAATAAATATAGTTAGAGGACCTACTTAGAATATAAGAAGTCATTAGGATTGTGTGGAATACAGTGTAAAATGATAAATGTAGAGCTTGCCAGTGAACAGAATGTTAGCAAACTTGATGAGTTGTCACTTTGGATTTGATTTGGATGAGATTCGACTGTTAATGAAGAATTCAGAATCACTGCAATAGAGTTAGGCAAAAATGTTTAATGTCTCGTAGTTGCATGTATTTTTAATATGGCTAATAACATCTGAAGTTGAGTTTTGCTCACAATTATATCTGTGCAACCAAGACCTGAATGAGAATCTTAAAGCTTAGTCTGTCTAGTTAATCAAAAAGAAGATTGAGAGGAGATGAGATTTACAGTGTGTGAGTACCTTAATAGGGAGAAAAGCGTCTGAAAGAGCTATTTGATACAGAGAAGAAAGTAATAAGAAGAACTTGTTTGAAACCTGTAATCAAATGCAGTGAAAATAGCAATTAAATTACAGTGTTTAACTGTGAGGATGATTGGTCAAAAGCAACCTAAAGAACTGACAGATTCTCTATCTTTTGATGCTTTCTAATGAAGTTTGAACACTTTTCTGTGAGGTTATCAAAAAATAAGTTTCACTGGTCTCACTACCAAAGTACCTGGGTGAAAAGTAATAGTTTGTGGTATAGAAGGGAATTGGTCTTGAGTGATCTGTGGGTATGTCCGTCCTAGGCTCCAGATACTATGTAATTGAGGGAGAACCTTGTTAATTGATATGAATGACAGGGACAGCTAATACTCATGGGGACTGAAATAGCTTAATGTATATTTTATCCCACTATAGTTTTTAGGAGGTGGAGCAAAGTTCTGATTAAAAGTGAGGTCAAGTGTTTTCAGGTAGAATACTGGGAAAGGTGAATGAGGCAAATGTGCTTGAAATACATTAATGTATCTTAAATACTAGGATACATAAAGCAAGTAACTAACAAGAGCTGTGCTTTTTTTCTTCCTTTTTACATTAATGTATCTTAAATACTAGGATACATCTAAACAGTTACAGGAAATAAAGCAAGTAACTAACAAGAGCAATGCTTTTTTTCTTCCTTTTTTTTTCTTTGGTGCCTAGTTGTGCTTTATGCTCCAGACACTGTACTTATTGAGAGGAACAGCGGGAAAAGGCTTGATCCCTTAACAGAAGGTGCAGTATGTGTTTGCTCCTGATCTCCCCTAGAAACTGGACTGTTGCTTGGTCTCAGAATCATTGTAATACTAGTGGGATTCAATTTTAAATGGTATCCCTTTAAGAACTATAGGAAATCATAATTATAAATTTAAAGTGTTTGGGAAAAGTATTTGTTGACATTGCATTATTTTCTGCGCCAATAAAATATGGGAAAATGTAAAGCTCAGCATCGAGCCAGCAAACAGTAAGCTGTGGCAGTACAGAATGTCTTAAGGTTAGATCTGTCCTTATCAGCTTACATTTCACTTGCATCTTTCCTAGATCCTGTTTTTTTCCTGAGGTGCAGGTATGCTTTTAGGTATCCTCCATTAAATGTCTGATGAATAGACTTAGCTCTCTATTGTCTGTTGAGTATCATTATCAATCATCCACCACAAAATAAAATCCTGACATTGCTAAGAGTGATGTTCTTTAGTAAAGAAATGGCTTTTATTTGCTATAAAGGAGATTTGCTTATCAAAGGTCTTGTTTAGGGTTCAGTCTAATAATTTGGAGAGCTGTCCCCAGCTCTGGTTCTCATCCATCATTCTGTCTTGGCTACATGGGTGGGCAGTTACCTTGGCCATTCCCTATCTGTGCATCTGCAGAGTATGAGTCAGCTGTCAGTACAAACAGCGAGGGAAGAGCACAGGTTATTGCTTGTGCCACAATATAAAGCTTCAACAAAAACCTTGATTTTGTTTAGAAAAACTTTTGGAGCTGAGTAACACCTCTCAAATCATCCTCTCAGTTCCTAATCAGTGTCTGCTTTCTAGAGGTCTACCATACAACCTTTAACTGGCCAACTGACCTGCTGGTACAGCAACGTTTGGTGGAACCAGAAGATCTATCTGAACAGGAGATATCAAAGAAACTGCTGGAGTATCACAGAAGCTTCCCTGGGGTTTTCCAGATCTACCAGAAAGTTTTGAAATCAATCAATGCAGACCAGCCTTCCGTGGATGTCCTCTCACAGGGTATGTATCTTCATGGCAAATCTGATAGTTCTTTGAAAGGTATTTCCTATCTGTTAGAGTTTGTGGGATCAGAATTAGTCAACACAGATGGCTCCCAGCTGAGCTGTGCTCTCTCTAGTACAGCATTTGGACTGTTCCTGGTAATTATTTTACAGGACTAGAGTAAGTGCAGATAACTGGAAAGTCTTAGTTCCACTGTCCAGCCGAGGAACAGCTGACTCAGTAGAGCAAATGTCAGGGTTGTTCCTGTGACAGTCTCTTCTAAAAGGCTGTGGCTCAATTGTTAATCTCCCAAAGGGCTGGTACCTTCTACAAGTCTGATAACAAGAAGTAGGAGCAGTTCAAATCTTGCAACTTTTCATTATTTAAAAGCTGTTTGTGCTGGTAGCTCTTCTGTTCAACAGTTCTTGGTTGCCTTTGCTTGACTGTAATGCAATCTGACTTTTAATGTTGGTTCTTCAAGAAAAGAATAAGGAAACTGCCAGAAAGACCAATTGATAACGTACTTTGTAGCTGTCAGTCTGTAGATGATCCGTTATATCCCAGTAATTTTGCATCTCAAAATGGTCTTTTTTTAATAACAAGTGCTGCACTTTTGAGATAAACAAGTAGGAAGTTTATATTCTGAATTTACACATTAATTACCTCTAAATTACTTAATTAAATTTAAAAGTTCATATCATCATTCATAAAGAATTCATGCCTTGAATTGTAAATAAAAATGTGAGTGCCTGAATATTAATTATTATTAATTAATAATGTAGTGAGATAAATTGAAAACTGGAATGAAAAAATCCTCTCTAGATCTTTTTTTCTGCAGTGCATCAAGCAGCCAGATTTTTTTTTTAAAGAATAATTAGATGTGGAGACTGTCTAGGGGATCATTACTCCTAATTAACTTGGTTATTTACTGCAAATTAAGCATCATTTGTAAGCAGGGTGCTTTGCCTGTAATGTTTGTGCTTTTCAATACACTGGGTTATGGAGAATGTTCAGAATATCTAGAGCACTCTTTGGGTAGCTAATACTTGGTTTTTAGGAGGTTGTGCAGCAAATACTCTTTTCTGTTATGATTTTCCAGATTTTTTTTTTTTTTTGAGTATTTTTATTGCTACAGATAGAGTTAAAAAAGAAAGAGGAGAATTGCCATCCTGTGCACCCTGCTCTGGGTGACCCTGCTCTGGCAGCGGGGTTGGACTAGGTGATCTCCAGAAGTCCCTTCCAACACCTACCATTCCATGATTCTGTGATCTCTCACCAATATTAGTATTATTGTGGTTTCATACAATTATAAAACTCTGTAAATTCTTAATTTTTAATGCAATTGCTACTAACTGGATATGTGACATCAAATTCAGTTGTAGGGTGTATTATCCCAGCACATCTTGTGGCACTGCAGGACGAGATGGGTACGATCCCATGCAACTGTGGTTGCAGTTTGCCTTAGTTTCTCAATACTTGAGGTTCACTGTCTAGAAATAGCATTGGGTTGGAGTTTGATGGAGATGCTTCTTTATTAGAAAAGATGTTGTAATGATACCAAGATGTCTAGCAGAGGGTCCTCAGAGAAGCTGTTAGTATACAACGATGTGTTAACAGTGGTCGTTAAAATATGAGTGTTTGCTGTGTCCAAATACCATCTTAATCTGTCCTCACTGCCAAGCTGTGTCTTCTTGTAGCTTCTTGGTGATCTATCAGGTTCTCTTTTGAGACAAAGTTCAGGTCTCTGTAATACAGCAGTGCTGGTGATGCTTCACATGTCCTGTGATATTTCCAAAGCTCTTATAATTTGTAGATTGACCTGAGTGTAGTATTTTCTATGCAATACAAAATGTAGAAGAATGATGTTCAGCAACAGAGTGGAGTCAGACAGAGAAGCTCAAATAGCCTTTCCATGTTGTGCAAAAAATGGTGGACAATAGAATAAAATCATAGTCAGTTATGTGTTGTCAATGGCGTATTGTGTCCTGACATCCTATGCTACAAGTCTGTAATATTGTAATTAGGAGTCTGTTAATCACACACACAGAGCTGGATAAATGTCGTATTAATTTAACATCCTGACTTTTTATGCTTAAATATTTGCTCAGAAACTGCAGAAAGTATTAAATGTAATTATAGCCCTCCATAATTTGCATGGTAAAATTGTACCTATCAAGCAAAAATTACTTCTGCTAAAAACAACACGGTAAAAGAGCAATTATTAATTCAATCTGCTCTTTAAAATGGTTTGACATCTAGTGATGAAAGGTAATATAGGATTGTAATGACAGTAAGATTTCTCAAGTGCCTTTCAGTGTAAGTTGCTGACATGACAGTTTTATCAGAGTCCTGATTTTGGTTGGAATATCTAGATATTTCAGTGATAAAAGAATGATGAGCAAAAAACCTTTGAAAAAAAAGAAGAGAGATAAGTTAATTGATATTTATATTAATATTTTTTTTTAAAAAAGGAATAGGATATAAACTGTATTTCTTGCCTTTCTCTCATGTTCTAGTTCTTACCTATGTCCAAACACGGCACCGATCAGCCGCACCCTTTACACCACGGATTCTCTTTTGTGGACCCCCAGGCAGTGGGAAGAGCCTGCAGGCAGCACTAATAGCTCAGAAATACGGTGTTGTCAACAGTAAGTTCTCAGTAAATATGCACTTTGCTCAATTCCCCCTTTCTCTCTTTTTGATCATTTATCTTTTGCTGTCTGTCTTTCTTACTTGCTCATAAAATTTCTCTGTTTGTCCATTGCTATGGATGTCAAAATTTTGAGGGAAGTGAAAAGTATTTCAGTGAAGAAATATAAAACAGTCAAGCATATATTGTGACAAACCAGCTCTAACGTTTTTTTAGTCATCATTTTTTATACCTTTTACATCAGTATTTTTCCATGTGTTAGATTCCTGTAGTGCTCTGAACTCTTCTGTGGATCAGCGGATCATGAGTAATGTCTTTGCAGTTTCAACTGTATGACCAAAACTGGGGCATTTTTACAATAGAATTTATTCTGAACTTTAAGGAAGACTCAGGTTCTATGTATCTGAAGTAATGTATTAGAAAAGGAAGCAATTATTTAACAGTAGATTCTCTTCTTTGGTAAAGGAGGGTCAGAAAATGGTGTGTGAGGCTTGTTCATGGTTAGTGTGCTAACACTAACGAGTTCTATAATATGAATCCCTAGCTTGGTGATAGGATCAATGCAATGTGTCCATGTTCTATGAGGTCTTCTAATAGTGGAGTAGCCATAAATTATTTTAATCAAATGTCTGATATCTGTAAAATTTGCTGATTAGTCATATCCTCTTTGTTAAGCAAAATGCAAGTTCATTTCATTAGTATTCTTCCAATGTACACCAAATGAAAAAATCAGAATTAAGTAGGTGGTGGAGTTTTATGTTCAGGAGATTCTTTAATGAGTGGAACTCTCTCCGTTGTCCATAGCCATGTGGCAGTTTGCTGGTGTCTTCCCTGAAGTCCTGGTGAAGTCAAAAGGTTTCACTGAACCTGGATTTGACTTTGCATGGGCATGATATCTTCAAGATCTGAGGTGTATTGTTTTCAATTACCTGTTTAGCAGCTCTGCTCAGAAAAGAAAGAAATGTTTTAAGTTCAAACTTGAAGCTTCAGAAAAAGCCATCTGCTTTCCATACAATCGTTCCAGGTAATGGCTAGACCCTACCGTAGGTTTGTGCAGTTCTGTTAAAGGCACAGAAACAGGTATGAAACTGCCTGCCTATCAGTTTAAGGTTCTAAGTTTAGTATTTTTGCATTTTAAATCTTTATTATTATTTTTACTGTGTTAAAAAAAAATACACGAATATGACTCAAATGATATCCAGTGAACTTGAAAAAGGTAAATGAGAATTATTTTAAAATCTATTTTACAGTGCTAAGACGTACAAATAAGATTGATAAAATGTTTATGCTATCAGTTATTCTAATATTGCTATGTTTTGTTGGTTCACATTTAAAAATAAATACTTGTAGATTTATTCAAAGCTATATTTTTAATAGTTTGTAATTGGCCTAATGAGAAGTAAACCATGTCTGAATGTGTCAAAGAAAAATTATTGTTCTTGTGTTTCTGAATATTTTTTCTGGACTTTATTTCTAAAACTGCAAGTTTGATAGTGTTTCATCTAGGTCAAAATTTGCATATTTTTTTTTAAGTAACTACTATATCAGAGAGTTGCATCTCTCTTTACTAAATACCATTACCACTGCTTTATCCGTATGTTGATTTTTATTTTAAATGTATTATAAATCAAATATTGGAAGAATTCAGTATTTGAAAGAGAGTTGGAAAACAGTAATTTTTTTGAAGAGTATTCAGCATATACTTGAGATTGAACCAAAGGCTTAAAAATTTAATCCTATGTTTATATAGTCTCTTGAACTGGATTGAATTTAGGTGTATACGTATCAGTTGTCTGAAGGTGGGGTCTATGCACTGAGTTTCTGTTTTGTTTTTACACCGTTTGTTGTGAATACAAATTTGTTTCTCCAGGACAACTAGAGACTGTTAAAATATGTGTTCATCCCTTGTTACTTAACCATTAAACTTTATCAGCTTTCTCCAAGAAATGTTCCTCTGGAATATTCTTCCTCTTGTTTGCCAAACGGTGCGGTAACAGCGGTAAAGCAGATGAAAGGGACAGCTGGTTTTTCCATTAAAGTCAGTGCAGCTGTAGATATTTGTGCTATTGATTTCAGAAAGGGTGGAATCAACTTATGGGTATTCATTGAAAGGTCATGCAATAATGTGACTGTTATCTAATATTTACCAAAACTGAGTTGAAACTGGGACTTGTTGTGATGTTGTGTAACCTCTCTGTGCCTTAGTTCCCTCCTGTAAAATAAGGGTCAGGACTGGTGTGTGTCACTCACGGGGGGCAGTGAGACTCGATAATTTTGGTCAGAAAGTGCTATCCAACTCTGAAGTAGCAGCATTTCGTATACAGCTGTCCTGACTAAAACTTTAAATCTGCATCTCCTGGTGTTCTGTGTGTTTGAAGTCAATGATAATATTGGATTAGCACAGTTTTTTTAATATAATTCTTGCATGATCATTAAATGATCCAGGGAGTCACTTCCTTGAACTGCGTATTATCCTGCACCTCCAACAGTGCGGTTCAGATGCTGTTCAGCAGGTGTAACTTTATTCAGTAATTATAAGTTTATAAAAAGTGAAAAATGCTAGCAATCCCTTGAGTTATTATTTCAGGAACATATTTGATTAATATCTTTCTCTCTATCTCTGTTTTTAATATGTTCTTTGCCAAATGTATTCTTTTTTATTCAATATTCTCGCCTGCTCAGTTTCTTTGCTTTTTGCTCTGCTTGGCCAAAAAAAAAAAAATATCTCCTAACAACAAACCCAAAAAACCTACAACTTTTATTTTATTCAGTGACCTTATTCCAGTATGCAGCTTCTGGGGTGTTTTTTTTCTTTTCTTTGTTGCTTCCTTTTTAAAATTTAACCTTGTGTCTTTTGTTTTGTTCCTTCCTGTTAGTTTGCTGTGGGCAACTGCTAAAGGAAGCTGTTGCAGACAAGACAAAACTTGGAGAACTTGTTAAGCCTTATATTGACAGTGGATACCCAGGTAGGGCACATTGTTGTCTCATTACACTGTAGTTATAAATTTGTAGGCAAAAATTAAATTGTGAGTGATTTTTTTTTGGTCAGATTCTAATCTGAGTTACGTCAGAGTAATCTGGAAGTTGATTAATTCCTTTCACTACGTGATTTGTAGCACTGCATAACAGAAGTTCCATTTCTAAGCTCTTCGATGTCTTCAAAGCAAATAGTTCACTGTTCCAGTGAAATTCAGGGGGTTTTGTACACATTCCAAAAGTTGATTTCTGTGTTTTTATCTCTAAATCAAAATCAGAATTCTGAAAGAGATGTACAGTTTCAAAAAGTTTAAACTGTTATTTAAAGCACAAAATCATGTTCCATTTTTATTTCAAGGGGCTATAATAAAGGCTCTGCTTTTATATGTAGATTTTGACTTATAGAATGCTACTATAGATTCCTCTACTTTCATGAAAATATTTTTAACTATAAAGTTTCCTTGCACTTCATTTCTATCAGTATTTTTGGTTGTAGGAGGGGACTATCACAAAGAATGTCTAAGCACAGTTTGCTTGTGGAAGGCTCTGCAGTGATTTCAGATAAATCATAAATACTGTAAGCTCCTTAGGGCAGCAGCTTAAACCTACGTGTTTGTTAGTTGTCTTGCACAAGGATAGCTCCCTGTATATGGTGAGTATTAAAAAATCAGAAAAGATCTGTAGTTCTAAAGGATAAATTGCATTTCAGTAAGGTGGAAAAATGTTTATTTTGCCAAATTACAATGGCCTGCAAGAGGAACTTCCAGTCCTGTTTCTGGCAACAGGCCAAATGGTTACCAGTGATACAAATAGAAGGAGACAATCTTGCTGAAGATTGTGAAATCTCGGTTAAGCTTCAATATTAATGGAATTTTGAGCAAGCCCCCCCTGAGCAAAGAGAAATCTTCATTGTCTTTTATTTTTGGCACGGAAAGCCATTTGGTGAAGTGGAAAGCTTGAAAGTCCCCCTTTTTTTTTTTTTTGCACAATAGCTTAATTCTGAGACTGAATTACACAGATCTGAAACATGAGCCTATAAAATTAACTGGGGTTCCCTTGATACCATACCAAGAGATTCAGTACTTTTCGAAGCATTTCAAAAGACCTTTGGCAGCCTGCAGCGTTGGGTATTCTATCCCTCTGTCAGTCACTTTAGCAAGCCACAAGGTAATACATTTTAACTCCAGACTTCATCTCTAGCGAATGGGCTGCATTTATTCTTAATACAGTAACTCAGCTCGTTCGGTGCATTAATTTTTCGCGGCAGCCACCATCTTGCTGGGACGAGAAGCTTATGTGGGAACCATGGGAATGGAAAGCATCAGTCTCTGCAGCCTGAAAGAGAGACACTGGCTCCTCTGTAACGCAGGCACAGAGATCTAGGAGAGGATTTTCTGATTTAGAGATACTGCTAATCAGAATGGCCATTTAGCTCAAAGGCAAGAGATCTTGGCATATATTAATTGCAGTGTAGCCTAGATCTTTAGTTATGGAAATAACTTCTTCATGTGTGTAGTCTGATTGACCTGAATGTGGCTACTTATGTATGCAGTCTAACTCACATGTGGAGATCATTTTAAGCTCTGGGCCTGTTTCTTTTTCATAGTATCCCTTAATTTCAGAATGTTATATGTATATCGTAATTTTGTTCTTCCCATCTCTGTGAAGTAGAGGACAGCCACTGTAAATACCTCACTCTCTAAATTTCAGTTATGGCTGAGATGGGAGTTTAGCTATCTATTTATTCAAAGATAGGTCCTTTAAGAGCTTTCTTTACTAAAATGCTCTTTGTGTATTTTATAAACTTCATCTTAACCATTACAGTTCCTTAAAGGAGTTAGCAAAAGCATTCCCAGTAGAGTAAAAGAATTGCACAGATCGCAATTTTTAGCCGGTCCTAAAAATATGTACATCCTTAGTCCAAGGGAGCTGCTTTCATTTCAGGAAAATGAAATTGAAGTTGTAATTCCTTTCTTTCCCCAAATTAGAACTTATTTCAGATTTAGATTAATTTTTCTAATATAGCATGCAAGAATAAAGTTCTTCTACAATGCTTCTGAATGTTAATGGGATTCATAACTGTATTTCTGTACATTGTGCTAAAAAACTCTCTCTTAGTTTTGCTTGTGTGCACATACATTTTATTTGGTGGGACATACTACAAAATTAAGGGCTGAATAAAAGTAAATATTATATAGCAATAGCAGAAATAATAAGTTCTGTCATTTTGCTAATCCTTCTCTCCCAGGGATAACAAAGAATGAATTTACATTAGTAAACACTAACAAGAATTCATTACTCCCCTCACAAGAGGCTTGGAGAAAATGAAAGAACATAGTGTACTGAAGAGGAAAGATGAGTAAAGAATTCAGAATTTTTACTCTCTTGCTACAGAGTTACAATCAGGTTAATAAAAAGGAAAGATTCTCACACTATTATTGACTATGATCCGTTTCAAGAAAATCACATTTGAATAGAGTTAGTTTAGTCAATAGCAGATAGTGTTATAACTGGAAAAATAATTAGAACTTCAACATTGTTATTGGATTTCTAGTTATGTACCAAGTAAATGTAGTTGTTCCTTTAGGCAAGGAATCATGCAAGTGATATTATCACAGAATACCCTGGAACCAAAGACCGACTGAGTGACATGTTGCACTCAAATCATTACTAGTCAAAATGAAACAAGTGCCATAAAATCTTGAGGACACGCCTCATATATTCTTAAAATGCTCACCCTGGGGAGTGATCTCAGTGTGGTTTCCTTTCTTGTGGACACAATTGATTGCATACAATTAGTTGTTTAAGATATGCCAACACAGTATGTTGTGGTGTCTTAACTCATTATTGAGCTATTGAGGCTCTCCACTGTCTATTCTGTTCTAGTTCTGGTTGACTAACTCAGATCTCTTCTTGGGTTTAGGATTCACATTCTTTGTATTGTTTTTTCCTTGTAATGCTGTTTCCTGTACATACCATGTGTTTCAGGAACAGCCCAGACAATTATATTATTCACGCCAGGAGGCATCTCTGTATTCCCATTCTCTGTATTTTCTAGTGTTTGCTGTCTCCTTATCTCTTGCTTTATCAAACTTCTCAATTTTGTGTATAGTGATTTGTTTTGCTTAATGAAGGTAGCATGGGTATTTCTGAGCCCATTAACTTGTTAATTCCCAGGACATTCTAGTCCACAGTTGATGCACCCTGGATATTCAAAAATGCCTTTTCAGTGAAAAGTTCAGCAACCTGACTGCTGTCTGTCATAAACAGAGAGTTGTTCCTTGGACAACCAGTCAGAAATGCACAGACTTTTCCTTTAGGATATTGTAGTTTTCACTGAAACTAGGCAATTATTGCTAACTCTACTCTGGGCAGAAAATTACCAGCATTGGAGTTTGATACCAGTCTTCTGGTCGCTGACTCCGATTAGTTTAGATCTTGGTCAGTAATGCTAAATTTAGCACACGCCGTTTGCTTGGGCAGCCAAGGAGGACTTCTGTTTGGAGAAAGAGGTGAGCATAGTGGCCATAACCTTTCCCTAGACAGCGAGACAACTCACAGGAATTAATTAATTCAGATTGATTCCTTCTGAAATGTTGTGAAGAGACTGTTCCATAGGCTGGTCCTCTCCTTCTAGTGATTCAGGCTATGGACAAATGGTGCATATGGAAATAGCCCAGTCATAGACCCCACTGCCTTGAAGAAGAGCTTTATGGAGAATTTGTGTGCTTCCAGACCTGTCTCACTGACAACATGGGCACAAATTAATTTAAGTTCTATCTGCAGTATCTACCTTCATCGTTTTAAAGGTGTCTGTCAGAATTTGATACCCCCTGAGGAAAAAAAAAAACACCAAACCCACAGGAAGCTTTTCTGCTTTTTCTTCCCCTTAAATGTCCCTGGTGTTTGCCCCTGGAGGTGTTTGTATTTGATTAATGAAAACAGAAGCAGAAGGATTTTGGCACTGGGGCCATCACAAAAAAAATAGGAAAGGTCATCACTCAGTTGAAAAGAAATTTGCATGCTGTTGTGTCTGTTCAATACTTTGTGTTTTCATGGTGAAATAGCATGGAGTGGTCACTGCTAATTAATAGCTGTTTGAAAGGCTGCAATAAATGGAGCCAAGAAAAGTGAAACGGCAGAAAAGCAGCATGAAGAGCAGGGAAAAAAAAAACAAACACACTCCCAAATCAGTAAGATCCTGCTTTTCAGCTGGGAGAACTGCTATTAGTTTGGGTAATTGTTATTTTTCCACCAAAATGAAGATTCAGGTGGTAAAGAGAGCTGATTCAGGGAAGACAGATAACATTGCGCTGTTTGCAGCCTGTTAGAGCAGAACACACACAATCTGTGTTGTTTTTTCCCCTTCCTTTTTCTGTTTTTTAAGTAGTAATATCTGAAGCTGTCCCCAATGGCAGTCTGCATGTGGGGGGTAAAATCTGGAATTCCCTAATTTCTCCTATTTTCTAATAAAAACTATTACTGTACAAATGTAGGGGTTTTTTTTTCCCCCTTACTTTAAATTGGAATGGTTTTAAAGGGGTGTTTTTTGGTGTAGCCTCTGAAAGTTGGGGTCCCCTGGTGATTGTGATCACAGTCTCACCGAAAGCACTTGGGTTGGGGTTTGTTGTTGGTTTTTTTTTTTTGACATCAAATTAATATTCTCATCACTAAGTGTGAAGTAAAGATTTGACAATAGAGCGGCTTCCTCTTTGTTAAAAACTTGCAAAGAGTTTCCGAGTTGAAAGGCTGAGTAAATCTTTATATCTGAGGAGGTAAGCTGAGTGTTATTTCTTGTTTTTAAGAGCGCTGTACTGGCGAGCTGCAAGCTGTCTGAACATTGGAGAGAGACCCTTTGGGAGCTCCATTGGTTTTCAGCAAGTCTTTGCATGCAGTGTGTTTGTACTAGCTGAAGACAGCGCATGGCTCTCTAAATAATTTACAAGTTGATTAATAGACTCACATGGGTATAATTAGAAGAGGGAGAGACAGCAGCTACAGTAACGGGTACAGTGCTTGGGGGAACTAGAGACTTTATTTTTTTTAAAGAAACTTTCTAGGGTGCTGGGCGTTTGAAGATAAGTTGGGAAGAGCTCAGTGCCTCTTCTCTTTTGAAGTGGAAATAGGACAGTTTGAATCCGTCGAGTTTAATTTTTCACAAGCTTTAGGGGCCCTGCAGTGCAACTCCCTTTTTATTATTGAAAAAAACTCTCCATTTTTCTTTCATTTTTCACACACATGCACACACACGCACACACACACACAGAGCCCAAACAGTAGCTAATAAACAAATTGATTTTCTACTTTATTTAAGTTAGTTTTATAACGATACTATGTGTTCACCTCAATATGCACCTCAATCACAAATATACTGTGTAAAGTTACAGAGATATTTATGAATACACCATACTTTAATTTATGCATTTTTAAGAAACCTTCACCTCTGTTTGACAATGCTTTTGAAGTAGCTCCGTTTTTCAAGTCAAACTTTTGACTTTTCCTCTGGGACCGCTACAAAGGTTTTTTTATGGAAAATAGGTAGCAGTCTTTTTTCCTACTAGAAGAAAATTGGTGGTCAAGAGAACAAAATAAAATTTAAATTTTTTGTTTGTTTGTTTTAGGTGTCCATATTTTAATAAAAAATGCAAGGTTGTAGAATAGGAAGTTTTACATGAAGGCATATAGGCAGTAAGTTGTCATCTTCTTTCCGGAATTTTACTTTTTTTATGTGTTGACTCCTGACAATATGAAACATTAGAGTCCCCTTTTCCTTTATTTGAGTATCTAGGATATTTATTTTTTTTATTCTACACAACATGCAACAATCAAAATTGTCATATCTGACTAGCAGATATTCAAGGCTGAAGTAACACTGGGGAGACTCAGTCTACAAAGACATTTTTAAAGGCCATCCCATTTAAGATTTTGAGAGGTTTTAAAGGCCATCCCATTTAAGATTTTGAGGGGGAAAAAAAAAACAAAACACCAAAAAAAATTCCCAGGAAATTAGACCAAAATACCATCACTGAATGCCAGACCAAACAAAATAGAAGAGTCTGGAGGAATTGTGATCACTCAGTTAGTGGCTATGGTCCTGCCTGTATAAATTTTGCCAGTCTCTTGGTGTTGCAGCAGCATTCACCAATTATTGTTATTGGAGTATCGATAGACCAGTATTAGGCATCGTAACTCGCAGGGATTGTGCTGCTGGAGTCTGTGGGAGGGAGTAAAACAGGTTGTAAGTTAAAACCTATCAGATGCCCAAAGTTCCCATTTTTGGTTAATGGGCATCCTTGTGGGGCCACAAATCCTCATGGATTTGAGTGAGGCTACACAGGACCTCATGGTTGTCAGGGGCTTTTAAATGGCAAAGCACAATATAAATGCTAAATATTAATATTTTATATTTATTTTGTTCTTTATTGCTGACAATCATTCTTAAAAACTTAGGACTGTGGTGTTTCCTTTCCCACTGCTCTTCTTGCAGCACTACCTCCTCAGCAAGGAGCTGCTGACTTGGATTCTGTCTGGTTTTCTGCTTGGAGTTTGGGATGGGGAAATCACATGAGTTTTTATAAGAAAACTGGAAGGAAAAGCACGTTGCATATTGGCAGCATCCCCTTTTATGGTCTTTGGAGTTTGACATCAAATTCTAGCTCCGGCTGTATTTCACTGGGTGCCATATATACAGAATCAGGCTCCCGTATGGAACAGACTCTTTTTATGACAAACAAAAGGTGTAATAGCTCTTGTTTATCGCTTTTACATTTTTGAATGTTCCTTTAGTGTGGCTGGTAGGTGTCAGGAGGAGCAGCAAGGGGAGACACAAGACTGGGCAGCCCATCCCAGTGTTGGGGATCTAGAGTGTGTGCTGGCACCTGGCATCACCAGTGAGGGACAACGGACCCCTTAGTGTCTTCTCCATGAGGAACCAGTATTTGGGACAGAAGGCCAAGATGTCTTTCAAAAAGATTGTCAGGGTAAATTTATTCTTTTTTTTTAATATTATGGCTGTCAAAAAGGTTTTTTCTCTCCCATCACAAGCCCTGTGTTCTTCACTAGAGCTGAACTAGTTTAGAAAAAAGGGGGAAATAGGGAAGTTGGTTGATAATGGCAATGTTGGGTCAGCGGGGTCAGAACTGGGCTTGCTGTCCTGTGTCTAGCAGTATTCTCTCTGCAGAACCTGAAGGAGTTAAAAAAATAGAGTGCAAATATACTAGTTTTTGAAACTTTCAGGGCAGAAACACCCTTTTGATGATTCAGAGGAGCTTTTGTCTTGCAGGTGGGTAAACTGAGGCAGGAAACCTCATTCAAAGCCTCTATCAGTGGATGGGAACCCAGGTGTGCAGATCTCGGGGTCATCCTGGGACTCACCCATAGCCCGTGCCCTCAGGCAAATACACACAGCACAGGGGCTGTTTTGGGGGGAAAAGAGCTTTTTGTGTTTGTATGCTGGATACTCAATTCACACTGGATTTCCGTGGCTAAATCTGAAGATGCCACTAAGAGGTGAAGCAGCGGAAGGGGCTGGAATCTTAGCTTGTCACTAAACAAGATGATGATCAGATGGAGATTCATGAACCTCTGGCTTGTAATTGTGAGTAAGAATAACACACTCCTTTCACATGCATTTCTGAAGGTCTCCATTTATCACGGATCCTTTGATGGATGATTTGGGATCGTACCTGCTTTAAAAATGTCATCACTTCCTCTTTAATACAGCTAATTCGCATTTTAAATGACTAAAAAGCTCAAAAAAAAAAAAAAAAAAGAAGAGGTTCTAATATATTTGATGAAGCAAAAATATTTAAAATGTGGAAATGCAATATTTTATCGCATTATTTATTTTACTGGATTGAAAGAATTATTCCCATTCTCACAGGAAGCTGCTCTCCGCAGTGCTGGGGGTGTAAAACGAGCGAGCGGGGACTGGTTTTCCGTGTAGATTTTCCCAGTGATGCCATTACCGACTGGGTGCAGGTGCCACCTCGGTGTCGTTATTTGCGGGGTCGCCTCTTTATTTGCCGGTTCCGCGATTTGCTTCAAAAAACCCCGAAAAATCAGCCGTGCTTTGGGCTTTGCCGGGCCAATACCTCCCCCCCACACCCCGCGGTGTCCGGGAGGACCTGAGCCGCCGGCGGAGCGCTCTCCGTTGCCGCGGATGCCCCCGCGGTGCCGGGGGTGAGGAGTCCCCGCCGCAGCCGCCCCCGGTACCGGCCGCCGCCGCCGCCCCGCGGTGCCTCCCCGCGCCCGCCAGGTGGCGCTAGAGAACAACCAACCGGGGCGGCGGCGGGAGCGGGGCC
>NW_015090846.1:2005364-2054359 GCF_001431845.1 Calidris pugnax | reverse complement strand
CCAAATTCTCCTCCCTACAGCGGGGCAAACCCCGGCCTTTTCCGCCCCCCCGGTTGTCTTGAACACACGCTTGGATTATTTGTTATTATTTACAGCCGTTACATCGGCTCTCTGTAACGAAGAGCACCCGCTTCTCACCACTCTGCTGTGGCGACAGGATTAAATTAAAATCTTGATCAACCTACGTGATAAATCATTCTCAAACGCATTAAAAACAAATTGACACAATCTCTCAGGGCCGTAATGTGGGCAAGGAAATAGAATACTGCTCTGAAAGACGCGAATAAAATGGCCCGCTGTGAATAATCCAGAGTTTATAGAGCAATAAGATAAGCAAATCTCATGCTTTGCTAAATTTAGGATTGACAGGACAATCCAGGAAAGTAGCCTTTGGCGGTGGCTTATACTCTGGGCAAGATGTTAACTGTCAAGTACTGGGATCAAGCCTCAGGCATCTGAATTAGCTGTGAAAGTCTTCAGACCTCGCTAAAAAAAAATTAAAAATCTCCAAGAGAAGGATAAAGGGTAAATGGACAATATTGTCAAAAGGACCTTGAACTTTTTACAGCACAAAGCTGACAGAATTTACATCTGCAAATACATTTATGCTGTACTTAGAGTCGAGGTTTTATAGGTTTGGAGAAGTGAGTCAATACCCTTCAAAAGTCTGTTTTAAAGGGAAATATATGGAGCAGGAATCAATTTAAATATGATAATTGTATAGCTTGGAGCACTGACAGCATTGAAGCTATTGGAGAATAGTGCCCTGTAGTCTCTCAAGTAGTGTTTTTTGCATTTCAGACTGTGCCTTTAATGTTCTGTTACTTTTGTCTTGAGCAGATGGTATGATTTTGTCAACTGATTGCCTGATACGGTTTTCTATTAGTCCTGCAGATCTATGGGTTGGGTGAGAGCTAATAGCCACGTTCCTATGAGTTTCGCGAGGACGTACTTTTCATGAGAAGTACCTTGTACTTGTGAAAACCTTTGAAGCTCTGGGAAGTAAATTTATTTTTTAAATGGTCTGCTGGAAGGTGCTGATTGACAGCTCTGGAGACAGAAAATCTCCAGGTGTCCAGAGGCAGCAGTTCCAGCACGAACAGCAGCACTTTAAGCCTCTGTTCCTTGTACCCTGCCAGATCATACCCTTCAATTGATTAGATCACTTCTTGGTTCCACAGCTGCTAATTCAGCTTAGTCTAGACCATTAACGTGGTCGATACAGGCTGGGAGATAAGGGAGATACGGTGTGTGGTATTGATGTTAAGAAAGAATGTATGCATGAATGAATTACATTTCTATATGGAGCCGGTTGGGGCCTCATTCTGCCACATAGACCATTTCTGAGGCTCACCATGACCTTGGTCCATAGCTCTGCACGGTGCTGTCAGCACAGGGTATTGCTGTAGCTCAGCAGCTCTGCAGCTTTACTTCTGAGAGGTGAATTTTACTCCTGTACCTTGATTTCTCACCCTAATAGAGATGTGCTTCCACATTACCTAATCTGGATATCTCTTTGTAGCACATTGTAATTTTTACAAGAAACTTATCTTTGGGCTTCTCTAATGATAAAGTAAAATCTCTCTAGAGTCTCATTCCTCCAACTTTCAGAGTTGGAAACTCACACAAGCTTACGTTGAAAAGGAATTGATTATTCAAAGCTCTTGTGCTTCATAATCTACTTAAAACATGTAGATTGACTGTCTCATCAGAAAAGCTCTAAATTTTATTTTGGTGTGTAGCCCATTGGGTCATGTGCTTAAGGCCAGGAGACCTCTGGCTAGTTACTTACAGTCTGTGTGCCCCTCCAATTACAGGTTATTAATTTGCCTTACATTCAAGAGACAGTTCCACATGAGTGAAAAGGAATATCATACTGCAGAGTTCTTCATTACCTACTCTGTCTGTATCACAGCAAAATAAGAATAATACTGATTTCTTTCTTCCTTCCTTTTTTCTCTCTCCTTTTTTTTTTTTTTTTTTTCCCTCCTGGTCTGTGGAAGATGTTTTACAGTTTTAATGCAGCTGTTTTAAGTGTGACTGTTCCTGTTCAAGGGCAGCTGATGTACTTTGTAATGCCATTGAACAGCCAACAAGCTCTGTTCCCCTATTGTGTTGAAGTGATAGGTATGTTTGCTAATCAAGAGGAGAGCAGAGCTTGCTGTCTGACTTGTTTATGTTTTATTTCTCACCATCAAGCTTTAGAGGGAGGCACAGAAAATGTGTAAGCATCTATATTATTCAGTGATGTATATATGTACATGAGTGTAGAAACAACCTAAAGTGCATTGCTGATATCTTCTAGTCAGTCATCCCTGAAATGAGCAAGGTGTCAGGGTTACCACATATTCCCAGCATTACTCAAAGCACCCCAAACCTGGCGTGCCATTAGAGAAACTGTTAATTAATTGTCACTGCATCTTGGGGTTGTTTTTTTTTCCTCTTGTGATTGCTTCAGTTTTCTTCAAAAATAGTGACCAAAATAGAGGATTTCTATCATCAAGATTCACAGAGGGAAGTGATCAGATCGAGGAGATGCTGCCTGCTTCCCATCAGAGTTGCTTTTCAATTTTGTTGTAGGCTGTAGGTTTTCTCCTTCCCGTGTGCAGGATGGAAGTAATTTGGCCCCAGAACTGGAGAATCTCCTATGATCTGCTGGAAGCTCAACAGCCCAGAATATCCACTTATTTCTCTGTGCCATTCCCGGGGTTTTTTAGCCTCTGCCCTCAACAGCCCAGAATATCCACTTATTTCTCTGTGCCATTCCTGGGGTTTTCAGCCTCTGCCCTGATTCCCTGGTCATTTCACAGGGATGATGGCTCCAGCAGAATCCTACCTTAGTGCAGTTTTACTCTGGGGTTTGTTAAGTTTCATTCAAATCCCTGGCAAAACTGTCTTTAAGCATTCTGAAAATGTTTCAAAATAACCATATAATTTGGCATCTTTGTAAATCCATATTAATGATACCACTAGGAAGCACGATAAAATAACATGCATCAAGACAGAAAGTTTAGTGCTGCAGCCCAAAATTCAAGACTATCAAGAAAATTCCACTGGTCTTTGTATAGAATGTATTTTGGGGAAAGAGAATTTGGGATTTTTTTTTTCTTCCTCCTACCCAGATGTCTTGGTTTTGTATTAGCTCTTGTAACCTGGAGGGTTGGGAGAACTGCCCTGCACAGAGCACTGAAATTCTCCCCTTATCCCCTCTATGCCTGCCTGCAGCTCAGGTCTTAGATATATAAGTATCATCTGTCTAATAACATTTCTGCTGCTGCTGCTGCACTCTTCTATAGTTAATTTTATGAATCCCATTTTTAAGGGAATGCCTAGTTTTGCATTGTCATTTTGCTCTCTGTCAAGTGTCTGGTTTTATTCCATTCCTTTTTTCTTTTAGCAGATGGAGAATATAACTCTCCTTAACTTGTTTTTTTTTTTTATAATGTGAAGTGGGTATCCTCAATTAATACACTAATCTGTTTTCTAATTAATTCCCTGCAGTTTTCCTCCCTTTTTGCTGGTACATTGAATCCTGAGTGCAATTCTGTAAACTCAGTAATTTGATTACTTAAAGGAGAAGTAATGAATTTCATGATCGAGGTGTAAGTCTTTAGTAAATGCTAAATTTCAGGAAGCAAGTGGATTCTATTATTGCGGTTTAAAACCTGCTTGTACCCAGGGTATAAATGTGCACTGATAATAATATACTCCACTAAAATACAGGCACATCCCTGTCAGCTGGTCCTAAAGCGAATGGCATTGTCAGAAATCTGACGCGTTTGCCCTCCTACAGGCACTTGTTGTTGTATTTTTGTACGCAGATGCAATGGCAGGGTGAGTATCAAAACATCAACATTCCATGATGTGGATTTATGTAGCGTTTCTTTATTGCTTGTTTCCAGTAGAGGCAACAGTGCATTAGACACACCGTGCAAATAAAGAGAAGGGACTCTCATTGCTTCTGGAAAATTGTTTTGGCTGCTTTTTCGGGAGGGGATTTTGCTGACCTTTCTTCTATTTGACATTAAACCGGCCACATTGCAAGAATCCTCTCAAAATTTTATAGTCAGTATTATTGAACATAATCATTTAATTTTTCTGTAAAAAGGGGAAAAAATACAAGATACATAAGCGTAAGTATCTCAATTGAAATATTTTACTTGGTGAAGGCTGTAGTGAAAATATGCAGGATACTTCCTCACCACTGTGCCCCATTACATAGAATTTTAGAAGCTGCATAGTAATTGTAGTCCCAGTCAGCATCTTGCTCATGTTCTCTCTTGACTTAAAGAAAAATAATAACAGAGGAAAGAGAACTTCTATCTCTAAAATTAGGGAGTCATCAATGCAGTAATCCCAGTAATTGAAATACATTTTGGAAATTTATTTTCAGTTATAAAAGCTTCAAGCCTTTGGGCAAATAGGAGAAATTTCCCCTCTTGCCTGCTGTGGCTGAACTGTTATAAACTGCTAAATTAAATACAGAACGCTACAGAAATTTCTTTCCTGTTCTAGGATTTCTTTTAGACAACTCGGGTCATTGTTTTTGTATTTTGATAAGATTATGTCACACACTTCATTGTGACATCAGCCCAGTATGGCTGAGAGGAAAAGTACATTGCAAAATTATGTAGACATCAGTTTTTACCAAACACTTTTGCTTTAGTCCTACAGTTCCTTATGAGTTTGGGGGTTTTGTGACAGCACAGTAAATATGCAAAGTCAACAATAACTCCTCTCTCTAAAATCTGTATCAGTCATACACAGGATTAACTCATTGCATTTTAGCTCCTGTAGCAGTCTTACAAGAAAAAATAGTTTGTATCCTCCTTAATTGCAGACTCAGCATACAAAATAAATGTCATCTTTTTAATCCTTTGCAGTCCCAGACAACCTTGTTATGAAGATCCTGGCAAAACGCCTAAACGCGCTGGACTGCGTGACCAATGGTTGGGTGCTTTATGGCTTCCCAAGGGACATAGAGCAGGGAGAAGAGCTGCAGAAATCACATTTTATTCCAAACAGGTAAGCTATAAATTTAGCAATTGTGACACTGAATATATAAAAAATTTGTTTATGGAAAAATGCAGGTCTTTATTGACATTGTATAGGCTGCTGCATCTTATTTATTTATTCCTTCCTTAGCTAGAAAAGGGGTCTTGCTCCTGGAGAGTAGGAAATAGAGCATTGGCCTTACAAATCCTCCAGATGGCCAAACTGTGGGAGAGAGAAGAGGTTTGTTCTTCTGGTTATTTGTTTGAGTTGCTTCTAAAGGCAAGCCATAAGAAATGGATTAAAGTTTGGATTATATCAGAAGGTGTATTTTATTTGCAGCAGGAGGAGGGATCTACGTCTTCTTTCTTTAGCATTGGCATAATATCATGGAAATATATTAGTATTGTGAGGAGCTCATTATGAGACTTTTGGGTTTTGTGAAATAATTAAAAACAACATGAGAATTATATTTTATTTGAGCTATAATGAAGTGTTCAGAAATGTAATATGAGAGAAATGAGCATCAAAAGAGAACTGTTATGACTGCCAGGCAAATAAAATGGGGTTACTCTTTATAGCTGGTCCAAGGGTGGTGAGGATTTGAGATGCTGGTGTACTCATCAAAGCTGAGAGGCTTCTCCACCCCCTCCAGGGGGTTCCTGGTTCAGTCCATACCACTGGCTGACACCATGGCTACTCCAAAGGCATGCATTGGAAATTTGTAGTCTTTATGCTTCCAGGAAGCTTATTCTTATCTAAAAACTAGTAGTGGAAAAGGTATATTACCTACAGAAGTGTTTATGTTGGCAAAGTAACTCTTCCTGTGTCTTCTGTGTGGTGCCCTCAATCCAACCCCCACTCCCAGCGGAAAGATGCAAAAAGGTGAGATTGAGTTGGAGGGAGAAAAGAGGAGAGTGAAAAGGGAGGGAGCTGGTGGTCAAGCCATCAAGGTTTAAAAATGAAAGTATGTGAAAACAGCAGTAGCTTTATTTATTAAAAGTAAGACAAAATACATCTTAAACAGGAATCCATTTCATGACAAAAAGGAGAAAGAATCTTGAAATATGCTAGTTTCAGTTAAATAACAGTTCCCATGGATTATTATGTGTGCATTTAGAAGGTAGGTCCTGAGTCCCTAAACATGTATCCAAATTGAGATCAGTGTGAATACTGAAGTGTGTGCCATGTGCTCCTTTACAGGATCGAGACCTCACCAAGTGAGGAAGGGAAACTCGTTATAAAATGGTGTGGAAATTTGGCACTGATCCATTTGCTCAGCTTCCATTTTCATTAAGGAACTCTTTGCATTCCTATCTGAGTTAAGAATTTGGCCCCTACTATTTTATACAGGGGTTGAAGTAAGGGACAAAAATAGACATCATGCTACCTGATTGATTTTGGAACTGATATTTGCCATGAAACTGAAGCAGTAGGTATGTAAGGGAGAGAGGGTGATTATAAACAAAAGGACATATTGCAGCATAGGATAGCAGGGCAGTAATTCAGTTTCAGTTGTGATGCTAGTTATAAAACACTATCTGCAGAGGTGGTGTTTCTGACATCAGGAGAAAAACCTGATAGAATTATAGCCTTGAAATCAATCTGGGAATAGGATGCAGAAATCTATAAATCAGACACAGAACACTCTACAAAGTCTCATTTTTAGGAGGGCTCTGTTGATGAAATTAGATTAAAATAAATTTACATATATATCAAGTTTATTATTAAAATCTAGTCACATCAGTAAACAAAATTATTTGTGAAAGAGTATGTTACTCTGTGTTTTGAACTCAAAGTAGACCTCTTTGGCTGATCAGAACACAGAGTTATTGTCTGCTTGTCAAGTCATAAATCTATTCCTTAGAGCTAATAAATGGTTAGTGTTCAAATACTATGTTTTATCTGACTCCCACCTCATAAAGCTAGTACACATAATACTAAATTATACAGCATTGAGCAGGATCAGTCTCCTGACTCCTCCATCTTATGAAAAGAAAAACAAACCTAGTAATTGATGGTAGAAAAGAAGGAAAATAAAGTTATTTGAAAACAAACAAAATGGGCTATAAAGTTTGTTAAAATGTAATAATAAAAAAATCCATACAGCATCCGCCACTGCATCCAAAGAACTGCCCTGGAACAAAAAAGGAAAATAATTCATTTTCCACTGAAAAAGTAAGGTATAGGGTTTTCTTTAAATTAGAATTTGCAGTAGAGCAAAGGCTTGCTTACAGGCCATTACAGGAAAACCTGTCTGTATCAGACACAACCTGCCTACCGAAGAACTGCTCTTTCTGCACTCAGAGAAGACATGTATTGCTTTCTATGTTCCTCCTTATGAAGCAGTTACTGCTTAAGTGGACAGGATCCTAATCGTATTGAACTGTGGCAGCCTTTAGGGCAAATAAGAAGCTGAATCTATTAGTGGTCTCTCAGCTATCTGGTAAAAGAACACCATTAACCACTTAGTGCCTACGGTAACTGGGAGTCCAAATACAATTACAGGTTGGCGTCTGAAGCTCAGAACTACTAAAGCAAAGGACTCAATTCAGTTCCTCATCCAAATGACTATAAATAGGTATTTTAGCTTTTTTTATTGTTAATGCCTGAGCAACAATAGGAAATATATAGTATAGTCATGGGTAGGTCTAATGTACAGAAAATTCTATTTAATATCTAGCAAAATCGTTCTTATCCCCTTCTGCTCTCTCCCCAACTTACAGTTAAAATAAGACTCAGCAGCAACAGTGTCATCTGTTATATATCTCTTGTCATCAGCTTCAGCTGGTTCATGACCAGCTGTCTGCTGGTTCCAGGCCAGCTTAAGGCAATAAGCAGTTTAAGGATTCCCTGAGCCAGAGGGTCATCTGGACAACTGTCTAATAGCCCATTTGCCTTGACTTTATAGTCTCTTTTTCAACACACTGTGCTTCTGGCCTCCACCAAATCGCATGGAAAAGAGTTTTACTTTTTCACAGGGTGTCATATGAAAATACTTCACAGTAGTTTTTCCAGGCTCCTTTCTTCTATGGAAACACAGTTATAAGCTTTCTCTCATAAAGCTCTCCTAACATTCCTGATTTTATAAGCCTCTTATATATGCCTGTTCAGTCATCTCTTTCTCAGGCAAAGAACTTTGATCTGGTTTATCTGGTTATCTTTTCCTTTCCCCAAAGTCACTTCACTCTTCTGATCATCCTGTCCCCCTGTTCTCTACCTTCTTGAGTTATTCTAGCAGTTACTTTTCTAAGGTGGAACAACCAGAACTGCATTCAGTTTTGAGGGTAGCACTGTGTGCTGGATGTATATATATTACCATAACCATTTTTTTTTAAATTTTGATGTTAACTCCATTACTCGCAATTGCTGGTATTCTGTTAGATGTTGTGGTGATAGATTTTGGAAGAACATCTTACGTGTGTAAACTATGGTAACTATACAGTGTGTCTTTCATTGAAAATATACTGGAAAAATCACACAGTGTCATAAATCTCAACTGAATGTGTGCAACTTCAGCAAAGAGCCAAAAGACCCTTTAACTCAAGATCTCTGTAGTTAAAATTGTAGCCAGGTTTGTGTTCACATTCTCCTGAAGCTGACAAAGCAAGCCCTTCCATCTGTGCCAACAGGCTCTGCTGCTAAGTGTGTCCTGGGATTCCCAGTTCCTCTGTTGCATCATGTCCTTTGTTTTTTTCCATCGGATCTGAATCCAGGGTCGATTGTTTTACATTTCAGTATTGATTAATTATATTACAGCAGTATCTACAAACAATACAAGTGGAAAGACAAAGCTGGGCAGGGGAGGGATGAACTTGAGAATTGACCTAACAATACATATATAACATTTCAAATACCCATTTTTCCAATATTAAAGTATTTTCTTTCCCAGTAGAGAAAATAGGCAGCACTAGCTTCTCGAATGCTAGTTTTCCAGCAGTGTTTTATTTGGCCTTCACGGCGATGTGGCTGAATCCCTCATTATGTCATCTTTTTGCATAATATATTTAAAGCTTCTTTTTCATCATACTGCTAAGTTCAAACAGTTTAGGTTAATGAAGCTCCTAATTTCTAAGGTAGAATCTGTGAATTTGTTGAAAATGGAACAATCAGAGTGGAAAAAAAAAGATTTTTAAAAAAATTTTTTTAACTATTTGGTCTTTACATGGGGCTTTCGTATTTCTGCAGCTGATCCCAATGTGGATTAGGGATAATAAACAGCCTATTAATGGAGGCCTGAACTAGGAAATGGAGTTTGAATCAGCAGCAAAATTCAATGGCTGGCGAAGGTTAATAACTCCATTACTATCAGCTCTATTGTTTAGCCGTTTGAAGAGCTAGGTGTTAGCCTTATCTTACTCCTCATTAATTGAGCTAATAGAACCCCAGTGACCCTACCATGCTGCCATTATCTGAGAGTTTACCAGACATGGACTGGAATACTTATCACTGAATATGTATTCCTCAGATTCATTTTTATATCAGAAATATTTTTGTTAAACATTGGCTGTCTTCAGGTTTCTTTTTGTCTTTTCATTTCCTTGCTGCCTTCTGTAACAGCTACATATTTGGAAATTAAATGTAAATGACTTAATTAAAATCCTATCAAGGAACAAGCTAAGTCCCAAAATAGTTGCATCAAGGAAACATAATAGTGATTGAATTGCTCTGACATGGAAAAATCTTACAGGGCATTTTTAAATCTTTGGCCTAATTTAAATGATGGATATTGTGTGTTTATAATAGATGTGCTTTTAATTGATGGCATACAAAAATCTGATGAGTAACAAAAAAGAAATGTTATAATTATATCTACTTATTTTCTCCTCATTTTCAGGGGAAAAAAAAAAAACAACAGAAAAAGGATGTGCTACTCAAGGCACTAAATTAGTACAGTAAAATTTGCCTGCCAACAAAAAAGAAATGTTATAATTATATCTACTTATTTTCTCCTCATTTTCAGGGAAAAAAAAAAACAAACCAACAGAAAAAGGATGTGGTACTCAAGGCACTAAATAAGTACAGTAAAATTTGCCTGCATTGATGGCATATAAAAATCTGATGAGTAACAAAGAAGAAATGTTATAATTATATCTACTTATTTTCTCCTCATTTTCAGGGGAAAAAAAAAAAACAACAGAAAAAGGATGTGCTACTCAAGGCACTAAATTAGTACAGTAAAATTTGCCTGCCCCAGGGAGAGAGACAAACAGTAGGAAAAGTCCAAGTGGCCTGTGTAGGATTTGGCTTAATTTATAAAGAAAGCAGTAAAAATAATAGGCAGATCAATTCTCTGTTTCAATCATTCTCATTTTTTGTCTCTTCTGATTAGAAAGCAGCTCGCTCTTACCAGAGCCATTATATGGTCGCTGGTTTACTGACTGTTGTCTTCACTAATGCTAATAGGTTTCCTTTTTATTCTCACTTTGCACATCAGTGCTCCCATCTCAGCCACTCTTTCCCTCCTCCCTCACATGTTCAAAGTCAAACAGACTGACCGGTTAGTTCGGTAAAAACTAAGGGGCAAGACAGTGGGAGCTAAAGGCACAGGATCTTCCTGAGGTTAGTGTTGTGCTTATGAAACAGAAACGTGGTTTGGAAAGTGATGTTTTAGGTGATGAATTCTTATTTGTCTTCCCCACTGCAGTGGAGGTGCTCACCCTCTCAGCTGTGCTGACTGTACCTCAAGTACACGCATCGCTACGCGCGGAGGGACCAGAACACCCAGGCCAAGTGTTAAAATTACAAGTTTTTTCCTCAAAGAAAATCCATTATCAGTTGTGCCTTTCCCAAGCTACAGTAATTCAGTCATTGTGTTATCTCTTGATGTGTTTTGAGACTTAGCCTGTTCATTGACAAGCTTTTAATTAACTCATTTACCTTTGTTTCTTCATCTGCCTCTATTGCAAGAGGCATCGCTGAGCACTCTGTAAGGGGCAGAATATTCCAGGGAAGCTCCCATTACCTTATGTGTAACAGCTGTGCATAAAAAGCTATACATTGCTCTGGCCTGAAGGCTCCACTAAGCAGTCACACCTGTGGGCTACTGAACAGTGACACTTGATTCTCCACATGGAGTGCAAAAAGCCACACACATGCAGTCTTTTGCCCTACACAGATCTGGTGGAAGCAGCTCCTTACGCAGATTTCTGAGGTTTGGCCATTGGTGGGGAATCCCTTTTCTCCATTCTCCCTCTCTTCCTTAGTAGATTGTGCTCTCTCTTCCTGCGTAACATAACAATAATCCAAATAGAAGCTATTGCTGTTAAATAATCCAATAGATAGAAAATTGGATGATTATGATAAAAAGATTATGTCACTTCTGCTGCACATTCTGCCTGACCTATATTGGTACCATAAGAGCCTTTCTTTCTATCTTCTTAATATGCATCTTGAGCCAACAATAGCAAAACATCAAATGCAGTTTTAAAATCCGTCTATGGGCTTTCTGTAGGATGCTGCATTTGTGTCACAAGCATCACGTCTTGTTTCTTATTCCGCTCCCACAAGAATAGGAGGTATATTTGGCTTCAGTTGTGGGAGGCAGGTGTTATTTTTAGAAGTTACCTCATACAAGCTCCTTTTGATGGCTGGAGTTCGTTTGGTGAAATCGTGGATACAGCTATTAAGGAGATCTCTGATCTCAGCCAGCTTCCTAAGTCTACAGATAGAGAAAGAAGAAAAGCTTCTACTTCTAAGTCAATATTTTTATTTTTTAAGGACCCAAAACTACATCCATAATCCTTTCATTCTTTTTGCTGCTGAAAGGAGGGATATTTTTCTGCAGGAGTTACTTCTCACAAATGAGGAGACAGTAGGAAACCTGAAGACTTTCCTGATTTCCCTTATGTTGAAACCGTTTTTCTCAGAAGATGCCACCAGTAACAAGGTTGCCTTTCTGAATGCAATACTGGAAAGAGAGACAGAAAACCCCAAAAGCAGTGGAGTCCAGTGTTGTCAAGTAGCTCATCTGGACAGGTTAAAACTGAGTTTATGAAAGTCTGTTACTGCATTTGCTGTCTGATGTTGAGAGCACAGGGGCAGTGCTTTTAGAGGAAGTACATTACAAATGTGCATTACCTTTGAACTCCACCATCACTAGAATTCAGGAATTCTGGAGTAAAAACTTAGGACAAGATTGTGCCAGCCGTGCTCTGATTTAGTAGCTTCTTTGGGTCTGAGACTAATCCCAGGGTGAACCATTGCTCAGAGCTAGCGTGACTGGCAGAATTGGCCCATACTGGAAACCAGAAGCAGAACAGGCATGATGCTGCTTTTGCTTAGATTCTCCAAGCTGAAGATCTGGGAAGACAAGTGCATCAGTCTGTAGCAAATATAATACAGCTTGGGTGATTAAAACTGTCAAGTAATATTGCATATTGAATGGAGACTAGTTTGTCATTACCATGAGGATTAGAAAGTGTAATCTTCATTAAAACATCAGTGGATTTACTGCTGTTTGCCTTGGAACAAGATATTTGCACAGAATTTTCTAGTAAGTAAATTTAGCAAGTGCCGGGCAATTTAAGAGGGCGGAGCTGAATGCTGCCATAGCTTATTCTGCAGGAAAGAGGTGGGAATGATCCCTTATGTCTGACAGAGGCACTGGATCTAATTCTGTTGGTCTGGATCACCTGCAAGTCACATAAATGTATTAATCACCATCACTTAAATTGGCTTCGTTTGGCTCAGGTGTAAGTGGTGACCCAGTGGTTTTGAGCTGTGTAAGGATCATATTTTCTGTCCCTAAATACATTATGTTTACAAAAGTCTGTATCACAGAACTCTGTCCTTTGTAAGGCTTGAAATACATTTTGAGTAAGGCCTTTATCCATTCCACAGAGGCTTTTAAATGTTACCCTTTTCTAAGACATGCTGTGTTTCTGAGCTCAGAAATACCACTATCATGGTCATCATGATTACAATTTTTTTAAAAAATAATTTTTGTCTAATATTGTTCTGATACAAGTGCTGATTAGTATCTCACTGATACACCTTGAGTGAATGATCCAGGGGACCAGGCTGTTCTTTTGCTAAAACTGACCAAAGGTCAAGGTACAGCAGGTTAAAAAATAATTGTTTCATTTAACCTTCTAGTAACGCTGCTACTTTCATGAACATAATTTAAGGTGATTTTCAGGCCAAGTATATAGGAAAAGTTCCTCCTCACATACTTGCAGTGAAATTGAAGGATTTGTATTGGCCTTGAGTGTGCCCCAAAGTTAAAGAAAATGGAAACAAAATAAAGAAATCACCTGGGTTTTCAACCCCTTGAGTCCTTTAGACTCTTCTGATTGACATAGATTTATTTTTCTTAGCAGTGTTTGTAGTAAAACAAGTGCTGATTAGTATCTCACTGATACACGCTGAGTGAACGATCCAGGGAACAGGCTGTTCTTTTGCTAAAACTGACCAAAGGTCAAGGTACAGCAGGTTAAAAAATAATTGTTTCATTTAACCTTCTAGTAACGCTGCTACTTTCATGAACATAATTTAAGGTGATTTTCAGGCCAAGTATATAGGAAAAGTTCCTCCTCACATACTTGCAGTGAAATTGAAGGATTTGTATTGGCCTTGAGTGTGCCCCAAAGTTAAAGAAAATGGAAACAAAATAAAGAAATCACCTGGGTTTTCAACCCCTTGAGTCCTTTGGACACTTCTGATTGACATAGATTTATTTTTCTTAGCAGTGTTTGTAGTAAAACTACACCGATCTGCCAAAGCAAAGTGTTGGGTATGGTGAATTTGCCATATTTTTGTAAAGTTTACTTTCTCCAAAATGATGGTTTCCTCACAGAATTCTGACTCCAGTTGTACATTTCCACCCTCCGTGGATGAGACTGCATGGAATTAACTGTTGGAGGAGCAAGCCTTTAACTTCCATTCCACCCTTCAAAATATACCTCAGTTCCCATTTTTTTGTTAAAAATTTTACTGCCAGTCCATTATACTGAATCCAGGCTTTTATTAACTTTGCATTAATAAATGGCTGAAATGCATTTTGCTCAGTTATTATTAAGGAATTCTTGTATCCCAATTCTGTAATTCTTACAGGAAATAGCTGTTCCTCAGAAAAATCATCCAATAAAACACAGCAGAACCAATGACGGCAGGAGAGAAGCTTGGACATAATGACAAGGGAGAACTAGGAACAGATTAATTTCTTAAAGTCTCTTCTGTGTCCTCCTTCGGCTGCGTGTTTGCATTGCAAACATTGGAAGTTTGTTCAGTACAGCTTCCAAATTGTCCCATCTGCAAGAACTCGAGAGTAGCTCCCTCTGATTTATTAAGCATCATGTTGTTTTACTGCTAAGTGTAGGAGAGCTCCATATTCAGGCTGAATATTTGGTTTTAGTTCCTGCCTCGTAGAGAATTTCTCCAGCAGTTCCTAAGTTTCTCCTCATGCTGTCCTCCTCCCCCCGCCCTACCTGACCCCGCTATAGATCCGAACTGTTGTTTTACCTTGTTGATGTTTTGTCTATATTTGCTTTAACCAGATGCCCCTCTTTGCATGCAGCACTGGGACTCATCCCCTCTCTCCTATCAACAATAATTAGCCTTGTAAGACTAATGGAAGAAATCGTGTCTAATTACCCTGTTGAAGGCCCAATTATGTTATTAACATTTGTGGGCTATAAGCTAATGATGAGGAGAGCCTCTCATTTGCATAGCATTAAGTTAATTGAGCTGGAAGCTATGGGGTGGATAGCGGTGATGATAGCAGGATTCTGTTACAGAATGGATAATGATGACCAGAGCAGGATGATTCACCTGACAGGTTTATTAATTAACGGCTATCTGATTACCTAAAAGAAATGGCAAGTGGCAGTCCTTCTGAAAGAAGCTGCAGTATTTTTTTAATGAAAGATGCTATATCACTGCTGATATTCTGGGGTGATTTACAGCAATGGCAGTGGAAGCTCTTTACTGGAAACCTACACAAAAACCTGTTCTGGGTTCTTCCCTGCCCTTGCAAAAACGTGCTGTGAAGGTCTGATCTTTCTAAATATGCCTAATTCTTACACGGTGCATGAAGTAGGGCTGTGCCAGTGCATTTGTGTGGTTGTATGAACAGCGTGTTTTGAAAATCCTGAATTGTTCTATCATCTGGGAGTTTTGCCCTTGGAAGAACCAGAGGATTTAATTTTGTAAAAGGTTTTTCATTATGGTGTTAGGCAGGATTCTATGTTGTCTTAGAGAGAATATAACTATAAACATTCATCTTTTCACATTTTCCTGGTATCTACAAACTGCAAGTGAAGGTGAGTGCCGTTACCTTCAATTTATTTGTAGGTACCAGCAGTTATGCAAAGTTGTTAGGCCTTTAAGGAACAGGAATCTTTTTTTACTTAAAACAGTTCTAAGAATAAAAATCCATCTTTTTCTTTTTGATTAGATGTCAGGTTCTGTCTGGTTAATTCCAAACACATTGTAATTCACAACAGATTCAGAGAGTGTCTTGTTTGAACTGTAGTATCTTTTAGATTAAAAAAAAAACCCACTCTGTTTAAAAGTTGCCTCTGCAATCAATCCAAAACTGAGGAACTTGCTCTGCTAGAAACCCACACCTCAGTTCTGAGTGTGTCTGAATGTCAAATATAGCTTCCAGTCAGCGGATCTTTTAAATTTTTTTCAGCTACATTGAAGAGCCCATTATTAAATCATGTGAACTCCAGACCTTACCTAGTGACTAAGATACTCAGTTCATCCTGGAACAGCCTTTGACCAGACTTGTCCCAGGAAAAAAGAGACCATTATAAATTTTAACCTTTTGAAGAATGGGTTTTTTTCCATTTTAGGTGGCCTGATGATTAGTGTTTCAATAGTAATAGATTCGTGAAGAGTAGAGACATGTAGATAAAATACAATCACCCTTGATCTTTTACTGTTGGAGAACTTCGATGCACAAAGTCTCCCTGCGTGCTGTGACTGGCATTTGTTGGGGACAGAGGAGCTGAGAACATTCCCTTGATCTGATGCGGTAAAGAGGCCAAAATTTTAGTTTACTAGATACATACAGATATTCACAAATCACCACAGGCACTTTTGGTCAAAAGAAGAAGTAAAATGAAAAATCAAAGATGGAGGAAGTGATCTGGGCAAATTGCTCCTGGAGCCAGCGAACAGTCTGCCCTCTTTGCTGGTCATGACTTGCAGCTGCCAGCGAGAATAGAGTCCAGCCAGTTACCACTGATGGAGGTGAATGACTCTGTAGCTGTGGACACCTGTGTGATGTGGAACGAGTGAGAGAGAAGGGTCTGTGTAACATTTACAGGCAGCATCTTCCATCTCCTGCCACCACATGATGGCCCAGGCCTAATCTCTGTAGTTGTGTTACCTAAAAAGGTTGCTCAGGAAACCTAACGCAATGAATAAGTGCCTTTGCTGGAATTTAAACCCTACATCCTCCTGGTCCTCATTAGCTTTCTGTAATCACTAACCCACACAGTCAGTGTTGGATAGAAATATCTTTACTGTATAAATGAGTTTTTCTGTAAGGTGTTCTGTAGTTCACTACAGTGCCTTGCTGTATAAAATAGACAAACACAGCATCAAGCCAAGATCTGATAGATCAGGAATTATGTATTTAATTCAGAGTTCTGTATAGAGTGCTCATAAAAGCTTGATCATGATAGAGGGGCCAATAAACATTTGGGAACATAAATATTTCTGTAGGAAATGGCTTTGTGAAACATTTAGTTTTTGAGTAATAAGAAGAACAGAGAAAATCAGAAGAGTAGAAATCTCTAGGTACTAATCTGATGGGTTATATATGTTGCAATGGTAATAATGTTGAGAGAGAATTTTTATGGGACCAGTAGCAACAAATACATTGAGTCCTGCCCTTTTTACTAATGTCTTCATCTCCTTGTCCCTGCCCCACTTGCTATCTCTGCTGCTCCAAAACTCAGCTTTAAACCTAGAAAAGTAGTGGATGAGACGTGGGGGTGCTGGGCTGCTCCTCAGGACACAAGGGTGTAAGTCCTCTGGAAGAGTCTTGGAGTCTCAGGCCGTGATCAGATGTTCACTAGAGGATGGATCAAAATCTACACAGGACCAGTCAGCATTTGTTATCAAGGATGAACTGTAAGGGAAAGTACAACTATGTGATGATTTGACGGGAAATGGTGCTCTCTTTCTCTCTGTCTTTTGTTTTTCTGGAACATTCATTACCTGAGTATTTAGGCACCAGTCCAGCCAGACAACACAAGGAAATATATTTCAGAAAAGCACACATCAAAAAGTATTTTAAATGGCCAAATTGTAGAACAAAACATTCTGGTAACGCAGCTGGTGCTCTTGTCAGTCTGTAGGCTAGAAAATAAGAAGAGAACCAGTAGGAAAAATAAAAACAACCTGGGAATACCTAATCAGGTTAGAAGTGATGTTTTGGCTGCAAGGATTTTGAGGGCTGTAGAGAAAAATAGAATAAGATTAGAAAATGTTTGTCCGTCCTGTGTGACAGATGTGGGAGAAGATGTAATCATTTGTTACTTCTCTTTTTTCCTCTGCAAACAGCAGCAGCAATGAGCTGGCAGGCACAGTGAAATGCAGTTAGCAAAAGTAATGGGAGTTGAAAGTTTGACCTTTTGTGATGGAAATTTGATATGAAAAAAGGGTCTTTTGATAATTTCTCTATCCAATCAGATATAGGAGATGTCTTGATCCTGTTTCCTCATTTGCATGCTGACTGATCTCATTTGAAAACCCAATCATTCAGAAATATTGGGACGTCAACAGAAATGTTACAAGCAAGGAGCTGTTTTATCTGAAAGGTCTGCAGGGTGTCATCTCTTGTTTTTCACTCCAGTGGCCTGATCTCTTCTTCATGATTCCATGTTTTTATTGGCAGGATAAGTTGAACATATTGAAATGCAAATAGCCCTTTCCACATTGAACCAAAATATAGGAGTTTTTTCGGTATGATTGATTGTATCCAGGGCACTTCAAAAGCAACAAAGAAAAATACTTTCTGCAGTGCTTCTGATTTCTTGACATTGCCAAGTTCTGATGTTTCCTGTTAGCAATCATTGGCAGAAAGTGATTCCTGGGCCTGCTCTCGCCTCTGCTTTTTCCCCATGGAGGGCTTGCATTGAAGCAGCTCCCTGTTTCTGGGACCAGCACATGAGGTCGTTTGGTTCATCTACACACATGGGCACACACACTTTGTGGATATCCCAGGTGCTGGGTGTCATGAATGTATTTAATGGATTTTACCAAATTGCAGATGTGTTTACTCCAACAATGGTATAATTCATAGCCTGCCAAGATCACACGTTGGCTTTCAGCTCTGTGTTTAACTGTTCAGATGATTACCTGGCCTATCAGATTCCAGATCTGAGGCACTGCCCACTCAGGTGAGTTTAAGATCAACTTCATCTCCCAGGCAATTTAACCTTTCTATTTTCTAGAACAGGCAATCCAATTTCTATTTTACTCAACCACTCGGTGGGTTAATGGCAAGTTTTCCTGCTGTGTAACTGGTGTCATTATCCATTATTTGGAGAGTATCTTCTAATGGAGTCCCGGGAAGTGGGACATTCGCCACCTCCTTTCTGGGGCTTCTTAGGCTTGCTCTGATTTTTAGACCAAAGTAAGTATTCACTGAATATAAGTCTCTTGCCTCCCTGGTGAACACCTGCATTGGACTGCAAAGGTAGTCTGCTTTTCTGGTTTGATGTAATTCTTTATATGAAATGGAATGATTCTAACAGGAAGGCAGGGATGGATTTTCTTAGTTTAGTGTTGTGGTGCTTGTCTGGGAGATGGTTCATAACTGGAATGTCAAGGTGAAGCTTGAAGAGTTTGAAGAGTTATCCTGAGTTATCCTGAGCACCAGCTGTTGGCTGTCCCTACCTAACAAAACCTTTCTTGAAACTGGTGTGGTTTAGCACAGAGTTTTGCTTCTGGCAGACCAGCAAACCCTCTTGTTTCTCTGGAGCGGGCAGGTTTGGAGGGGGATCTCATGCTCTGCACCGTAGGGTGGAGCATGTGAGAAGGAGAGAGACAAACCCTAGCATCAGTAAGGGCATTCCACAGGGACTGCTCTCCAAAGCCAAATCCTGGAGGGAACGGGTGCGAGGAAAGGGATGAACCAGATTATAAGCTTTACATAATAGGATATTGTGAAAGTCATTGAGCTGGTGTTTGTACAACACTTGGAGATGTAAAGCTCTAAATTAGACAGAAGGTCAGGATGTACCACAGTGTTCCTCAGGTGGGTGACAATATACCTCAATAGGGACCCATAGAAGTTTATGGTCTTCAGCACTGAGCTACAGAAATAGCATATTTACCCAGCTTGTTCTTTATTCAATAGATTTCAGGGTCTAACCACAAATTAGAGCATATTTTTGTGGTATTTATCAGATAGTACCTAATTTCTTCAGCAATACATGTGCTTCTGCGTATGGGTTGGGGATTTCATTGCTAGAAGAACGTGCCTGTTTTTGACTGAGAACAGGAGTAATTCAACTGACAGAGACAGAATCTGTTTCATCAAATCCTGTGGTCTGTCAGCTGGGGGGGGAGTGCTTTGTAAAACAGCAGAAATGGTAAATTCCCCCATTCCTTGTGTAATAAACTGAAGTTGTTGGTATGACTACCTGGCACGACTCCGCAGCTCTCTGAGTTAGACACTGAGCGTTCTCCCAAATGGGAAATCAACTGCCTTCATCTCTGGTGTATTTGAGAATATCAAGCCATGTAAGTTAAAACACACTATATTATTCTCAATAACCACAGCAATCTAGCTCCTCCCTGCTGGATTTTTTAAAATATCCTGCCCTTTCCACCTTCTTCTTTTGCTCCTCTGTATTAAAAAAAATTGCAGCTTGGTGTACCAATATTTCCTCTGTGGTGAAGTCAGCATAGAATATTAGTGTCCAAAAAGTTGTAAAACAAAAGACTATCATATGTTGCACCTTTTAATCATGTAATTGCTGAGTGACATTTAACTCTGAGGCTTTAAGTTACTCCTTTGTCAGCCAGCCTTCTCCTTCTGCACCTCTCATTCCTCCCTCCTCCCGGAGCAACCTGCTTTTGCAGAGGAGTGCTTTAACTACACTGAAGTTTGGCTGGGCTTCTACATATTACAGCAGCAACACGAAAGCAAACAATTGAAGTATTTGAGAACAATGAAATATGTATGGCTATCTGTGACAGCCCTATAAAGCAGAGCAATTAGCCGCGTAATCCGAGAAAGCCAAAGCGACCGGCAGCCCACGGTTCCCTATTAGTTAAATGCTTTTTGTACGTCCTCATCCCATCAAATCAACTAACACTTCCTTTAATTGGTTCATGAATTATACAGCTTGGCTGCATTATAATTTAATCACCAGTAAACATTCCTGGGGCCCGCTGTAAAGTGTATAGCGCTCATTAATTCCTTAATTTCAGCAGATGGAAGGGGAGATCGGATGAACGGTGGCAGTACAGAGCGCCTTGGGCAATGGAAGAAGGAAAAAAAGGTGGGGGGCCGTTTAGGTTTTTTAAGGGCTGTCAGAAACTCAATCTGTGAGCTGTCAGCAGCTTGGACCCGTTTTCCCCCCGCCTCCCCCTGCCTTCACCCCACCTACTGCTGCAAGTGACTGACGGATTCATATGGAGGCTTGTCAACCCGTCTTTAAACATCAAGCCAGCGGGTAAACCAAGCCCAATGTAAATTAATTCTTGTCTTACGGGCCCCCCTTTCTCTGTCCCCATGAATATTTCATGGCGGGCAGCATAAATATTAATTCTAATAGCTCTGCACAGTGGTTATTATTTCTGTTTTATGACAAATATTCATAAAATATTCAGGACCCTTTTTTAGAACATTTACACACTTGATTGTGAAATTTTCCAGCTTCCTGGGGACACAGTAAACATATTGGGGTTCTCTTGATGGACTTTTTTCTCTCTTAATTAATACTACGCCACATTAATATTTAATCAGATTTAGTTTTCTTTTCCCCAGAAGTGAACCCTATTACATTTGAGGATTTATTTGACAGTATTTAAACAGGGAATTTTTATTCCCTATTATGAAATTGGTTTCCTTTGACACATATATAAAATGACACATTATAATCCATTCTTTTTTTCCCTCCCCTTGCCCCCAAATCATACACTTTTTTGGTGTCAGTTCTTTTATTTATTTTATTTTATTTTACATACCAAATATCCTACCAACAGCAAAAGTTAGTGTTTAAGTGATGGGGGTGGGGGGAGTTTAATGTAGCATTTTATAGGAAAGCTTAAGATTAAACATCATTTACTATAAATTTGATACCATTTATTTAATAAGGAAGAAAAGTGTGGGTTTCCTTGTTAGGAGTGGGAGGTCCTAGAGAAATGCTGCAGACAGGTAGCGAAGGCATCAGTTCTGATATGAGTTTGCTAGTGCTTAACCCGGGAGTTCTTGCTCCACTCAAGATTTGCTTTGCAGAATCTAATTATTGCAGGGGAGGGTTGGAAGCATCTAAGGAAACATGACTGCATTTGAGGAAGCGGGTTCAGGTTCCTGACCTCGGGCCTCTGGGGCTGCAGAGGCTTTCGATTATCTGAGACGGAGTTTGATTAACCTTGCGGATCGTGGAAATCGTGCCAGCCACATTACTCTAAAGCAGTGCTGGCTGCCATCTTATTCTGTGATTCATAAAGCACCGCTGGAATGAACTCCAGGGGGAATGCAAAGATGCTGGAATAACAGCTGAGAGTAAGAAGGAGGCAAAGAATAAAAATGAGGGGAGAAATGTAAAGCAGTTTTGAATGGAGGTACTAATGCATCCAAGCCGCTTATTGCATGTGGGAAGAGTTAATATTACCTTCTCAAAAGAAGCTTTAAAAATGCGTTGAAGCCCCTAGTATGAAAACATTTGCTCTGTGTATGTGTGCCTTTTGCTGTGCCTGTGTAACGTTTACACAGCCCGTGGCTCTTCAGACCACTGTCGTGTGGAATGGCTCTCGCTGCCAAAAGGCCTGGGGTTCTTCGCTGGTGTAAATCTGCATGACGCCAGTGGAGCTCCTTTGCTTTACCCCAGCTCGAGATCCAGCCCCTTGTTCTGTAAAGCAGATGCCCAGTGCTACCCAGCAGGGCTGCGCCTCTTCCCCCTCCGTAAACTGGTGTGGTACCTGCTGAGATGCTGCTGAGATACCAGGCTGGTGGGGTGGGATGCGGGAGGGACCCTGCCACCTCGGCTCTCTGGGCTGTTGGAGGCTGAGCATGTCCAACTGGTGGGTGGAAAACATCTAAAAGAGTCATTACTCTTCGCTGCTGGTGAAGGGAAGGAACATCTGCAGCTACGAGGGATGTTGTTCATCTCGCTCCCCTGGCCAGAAGCCATGTCCTGGGAATAGTGCCCCTGCTTTGCTGCCTTTTGTAGTTATTCGACAGAATTGCATCCATTTGAAAAGAAGGATCCGGTGTCTGGAAATAGCTTGTCATCACATGAATCATTACAGGAGCTCAATGAGCAAAATGCTTGTGCCGATTAACCTGTGGTTTAGTATTTATGCAATGTATTCTCCCTTATGGTCGAAACCTAGAGGGTGAAATTACTTCCCAAAATAGAATCAAGCATCTTGCATCAGAAAATATCCCAGAATTTGAAAGATATCAGTGAATAAAACCTCCCAACAGCTCCTTCCATAAATAAGAGATAAGGATCATTTCATCCATTGCAGAGACATGCAGAAGCAGTATTTAGGGTAGAAAGTAAACTAAGATCCATGTCCGGTCAGTAATGCAGCCTCAGAAGATCATTTGTAGCCTGGTTACCGTGGGCAAAATACCTGGTTTATAGCAGCATTGAGAGAAACCTCAACAAGACTGGGGAAAAGGTAGATGGGATCTATGTAACCAGTTTATTTTTCAAGAGGGGATTTGGGGACGCAGAATGTGATTATGGAAATACAACGTGCTCAGGATCCTGTGGCTGGGCCCCTAGTTCTTGAGAAGAGGCTTAGCCAAGGGTTCAGGTTCAAGGTGTCTTTATACTACAGGAAAGGGAGCGTTCTTTAGGGGAACTGATTGATCCAAGTCAGATATCTCTGGCTAGAAAGTCAATAAAGACAAGATAACCTGAGTTTTAGCTGGGATTAGTCACTTGGATTCAAATCTGAATTTTCTTGTACCTGTCAGCTTGAACTGCTAACTTGATTTGCCATATTATTATGATAATTGTGCTACCCAAGAAAATGACCTTTTAGCAGTGCAGATTTTTGTTGTATCTTGGCCAAGCCTGCCTGCCATCAGATTTTTGTTGTATCTTGGCCAAGCCTGCCATGCCACCCCTGTCTGGTTTGTGATCCCTGTGTGATCCAGAAGTTTGTACAGTTTTATACTTTTTTTTGGAAACTTTTAAAACCAAAAAGCGTGGTCAATTTTAACAATGTGTCTTACAGTTTACCCAAATTCAGGACAGTTGCTGATGATGGTACTTGTCTCGCTGCCAGTTCAGTCCCTAATGCCCCCCAAGGCTTTTCCATCCTTTTGTGGAGCTGTGTTATTTCCTTCTCCGCCTGCCTTGGCTCTGTTTTATGAACCAAAAGGAGGAGCTTGCATTTGTGCCAATGATCACATAAGGATTTTACCTGCGGTAGCCTTTTTAGAGAGCTACTGCATCCATGCACTTCAGCAGCCTCATCTCTTTTACAGCTTTATATCTCAATTACAAGAATTGTAGCCATTTCGTTGCCAGAACTAAGTCCTGCAGGAGAGTTATTTTCCATGGGGAATTATGCCATAGCATCAGATAAAACTGTATTGATATCTCCATAGTGGGTAAGATCTTCTGTGCCTTATGAAAGGCTCGATTTTCTAGCCTTGAATTTGATGTTTTGTGTTTGTCTGCCTGGAAAACAGGGTGACTTTGTGTCCCCTTCTGTCCTTTCGCATCTTTCTCTCCTTCTTCTCTCATTCTTTCGCTCTTTCTTTCCCGTTCTCTTTTGCTCTGATTTAGCTAGGGTTCTGTCAAAGTTCTACCAGCAAAGTTTGCTGTAACTTTGAGATCACACAGGCATCTGATCTTCACATTCTTTTTTTTTTTTTTTTGAAGCAGACTGATGTGGTACGTTGTAAACTGCCAGGAGCACTTGCTAATTTAGTAGTTAATGACAGTCACAGAGAGTGTTTTTCTTGCCCCTGGAGAGATTTTAGACACAGCTGGGGTAGATTTGCCACTATCAATTATGCACAATTTTAAACAAGAATTGGCCAGCAGGGGCCTCTTTTTTTTTGCAGAGTGCAGAGCGTGAAGAATGGGAATATGGCAGCTGGTACCTGCCTACGAGGGAGAAGATATATAGGAGTCAAGAAAATATGGGAAAGATTAATAGCTTACTATTTTTAAAGTTGCAGTTTCAACTCAAAAGTTTAAATGCTACATTAAAAGTGGACCAGTGGTGTTTGGTGTTGGTTTTTGTTTTTTTTTTTGATTCAAGCATCCAAACTCTGTTGCAAGGTTTGACCTGGCCCTGGTGTAGCCACAAGTAAGTCAGTAGTCTCTGTTTTTAAAAGCCAGGCAGGGAGTTGGGATTCTGTCTCAGATATCATATTACATCACTTTTCATCCTTAAATGAAAACAAGGTATGCATTCAATTAGATTTAACGGTATGGGTCAAATTTCACAGCCAATAATTTTCCTTTTCTTGAAAAAAAAAAAAGGCTTTGGACTCCCCTCCACCAGTGTCAATCCAGAGCAACTCCAGGTAATGGGAATACCAAGGATGAGAATCTAACCAAAGTAAATAGCTCAGGTCTAGAACCATCGACATCTGGATCTATCTAGGTCAGCCTCATAAAACAGCTGGGTTTAAATGACAGGACCAAACCTGGTAGAAGGCTGTGGCTTACAGGGAGAGCTTTAGTTCTCCTGAGCTGTGGAGGCAATGACAAGGCAGTGGAGCCGTCCTGGAAGGTGATGCAGGAGGAGTGTGTTTAATCTCCAACTCAGTGACATCACAGTTCAGACACACAGCTTTTACTTCTCTAATGGCAACACATAATTTTTCCATTGTAGGTGCTTTGAGTCAGTGACATTATATCCACAAAATAGGAAAACCACCACCAAAAAAATTCTCCTGAGGACAACTCTGAGCACTGTCACTTGTTAATAACTTAGATTAACTAGGCTGGTTGCCGTCTGGAACAACTGCAGTTCAGGATATGAGTGCTGCTGTGTAGGTCAAAAAACCTTCCTTCACTTACCGTATGGTTAGGACACATTTTTCCAAAAATGCTGTGTCATGATCAGGTGTGAAATAAAACATCTACTACCCATCCTTTTACCTTCTCCTCTCTCCGTTTGAGAAGGGAAGCCATCAGGATGCCCTGGTGACCTCTAAGATCTGAGACGATGCTGTCTGAATAATCAGAAGCCAGAAGCGATTGGAATACCCTTTTGGAATGCCAGATGGCTGGTAGGAAAACAAGGGTATATTCCAGCTGTTAGAGGCCTTATATATTTCATCGTCATCCAAAGGCGACTAGTTCTCATTTGACTAGGTACACAGTGAAGGTGTCATCAACATTATTAATTTGTCGGAATTTAATCTCTCTAATGTATCTGAAAGCTGTAACAGATGAGATAAGTGATGTCAAGTACAGGGAGGAAGAGGCAGGATTCCCGCACAAAGGTGCTTTTTTTTCCTTTTAACATTTGTGTTCCCGGTTTTATTATCTGTGAAAGCGAGCTGACAGGGCCGGACCTTCTCTCACATCCCTCTCCTGGGAGAGACAACAAAGGAGAGAGGCCAGAGCTTTGCTTACGAATCACTTGGCTTCAGTCCTGCATCTAGCACTGCTGTTGCCACTCGGTCATAGTTGGGGGGACATTTGTCCTCAGAGACTCCAGATGAGAGGCTCTACCGAGTCATACCCCACAGAGCACCAGTTTGTAACTGGATGCCAATGATTTTTTTTAGTTGCCACTGGGCAGGTGATGCAGGAGGGAGGGTTCTTGGTGCATCTCTGCCCAGCCCTCCCCGGTGCACACCTCGTTTTGCTGCTGATTGACGTTATTCACCTGTTGCGGAGCCGCACTAACAGCTGCCAACTCTGAAAGAGAAGCTGCACTAGATGCTAATCTAGCAGTCTAATGTAGTATACTTTGATATGAGGCTGTGTTTCCTCGCCTCCCTGTCTACCCATTCTGATGACATCTGTTTCATATTTCCCCTTGATAGAAGTTGTGACACATTACAACATACAAAGCCTGGCTGATTCCTAGAGCGAGCTTTACAGAGGATGCATTTATGTGAAAAAAAAAAAAAATTACGCTCACAGAGGATGCATTTATGTGAAAAAAAAAAATTACGCTTGGTATGTGAAAGGGGCCAAGCTCTCCTTGGAGACAAACCCAGTACTTGTAGGGAGTTGTTCCAATTACTGCTCTAAATGCTGGCTCAAGGTCATGGATGCAACCCTCTATCTTAGGAGGGTTTCCAAGAGAAATCCAACAAACGTTACCTGGACAGTTGGAGGGTCAAGTTCCATATGTGACCTGAGTCATAGCAGCATGAGATGGGGACGTGGGTGAAATGTTGCTCAGAAATGCCTTGAGGAGCCGAAGGAGATGTATCACATACCCAAGGCTAACACTTCACAGAGAGTGCATACATGTAAATAGGCTTTACTCCTGTGAGTAAGCCTCCTGGGGCTGCATAATAGACTGTGTGGGGTATGTGTCTCCTTCAAAATGATAATAAAGCTTTCTAATTGGAAGTATTTTAAGTCTAGACGGTAGTTCTGTCAGTGGTTTTCCCCTTCATCTTTTTCTCCTGCTTCTGAACGATTTTAAACTGACAGCCCTAGGGAGTGATGTTTTCTCTTATCTCTAGATGTACGGTGTGGCAGGGTAAGACATCCCACCTTCTGCTGGAGGGACCATTGGGTTTGGAGTTTGTGGTGTTGTAGAGTGCATTCTGTGTGTACCATTATACAATGCGTGTGGGGAAAAAAAATCCATATTAGCAGGGATGTCTGTAGTCTCCCACATCTTCCCCCTACACTCTTCTTTAATGGTGACACCAGACTGGATAATAAGAAGCATCTTGTGTAAAAAAGAAGGGAATCTCAGACAAGGCTTTCAGAGTTCATTTTGTTGGCAGCTTTTTAAGTGGAGTTTTTTAGGCTCTTCTGTTTCAAATACCATAATACTTTTTGAGTTAGTAACTATGAATTACGACAAGCTTTCTTGATATGCCAGGTTACAATCCTTTAGTGGTTTTGTTTATTTCAGAATATAATAGGAAGCCGTATCAATTATTATGACTGTATAAATGTTGTTCCTCTCTACTAGAATATTCATCTTGAGACATATCATCAGATGTTACCTGTTCTGACAATCACATTTTTGTGCCATTGTTGGGCAACAGAAACAAAGAAAAACAAAATGTTAAGAGTGTAAGGGATAAAAGAGTGTTGAAACTGTTGTTCTTTTCCTGTCTTTGGAATCTCTGAGATCTTGAATGTTTTATTTCTGGCTGTTATTTTGTTACCACAGTGTGAATAGAAGTCATTATCTGTAAACATTTGAAAAGAGAGATGATTTTCATAACTTTAAATCCTACAAAGGATTCTAGTAATCTGCTATGTGCATGCCGAGGTAAAGCTCAGCCTTTCATCTGGTCTGATCCCACCCAGTCAGTGTAAAATGTTCCTTTGGTGAATGTCTAAAGCATACAGTATCTTTTGTGAGAGGCAGACAAAAACGCAAATAGGAAGCCTGGCCTTGAAGGCAGCAGCAGGAGAAGGTGTATTAAAAAGAAAAATGTATTTACAGCCTTAGGGCTGTGCTCAGCTGGTAAAAGTTTATTTTCAATAATAAACTTTTCAAGTTTTCAAAGGGAGCTGTATTTTTTATGGTGTTCTGAATTAGTCATTGAATGGGATCTCTGTCCAGATCTGCTTTAGTCTCCTATTGCAGTGGCCTCTTCCAGTGGCTGGGGACAGGGCACTCACAGCTCTGCTGCTTCTCAGCAGTTTGTCGAGAATTTGCTGCTGATGAGCTTTTGAACTTGAATATAAAATTAATGGGACCATTATAATGAACCAAAATGCCAAGGAGTCATCCATGTGAGATGGGCACAACATTCTGTATGCAGCAGTGTAAGATGACTGGGGTCGAGAGGGGTGTATATTGTTTTCTGGTTCTGTTGTCTCGATTCAGATCAGGGCTTTTGTGTAACCTGGATGAAATAGGTTGGCAAGTCCCACCCCATCCTCTGGTGGAAAGTTCTCCATAGCACAGAACCCACACTGAGAGTCTGACTTTTTAAGATGCTGAGCAACTATGTCGTGTTCAGACTGAATGGGAATTGCAGATTTTGATCTTAAAATCAAGCATTAATATTTCCTCTTTAGCAGTCTCAGCAGGTTGTCAAGCAGGTTATGCCGTACGGAGCTGCCTTCTGTGCCCTGGCACTGTTCTCTGCAGGGCAATGCTAACAGAAGGGACAGGGCATTGTCAGCATCACAAGGTGGCATGTATGAAGTCTGATCACTCATTCTGCTTTTAAGGATGCTGGGCAGGCGTGGGAGACAGGAGGACTCACACTGCAGGGCTGTGTGGGGAGACAAGGGCAGAAGAAGTGGAAGTTGGACTAAAACAGCAAGAGGGAAACCCCTTCCATGGGCACAGCGCTGTTATTGGGGAGGAATGCATAATATTGGCAGACAAGCTCATTTTCTGTCCTTGACAGGAACAGTAGCAATTTTTTATTTACCTTTTGCAGAATGTCATTGTGGTTGTATTTGCTAGTTGGGTTGGGAAGCTGGATCCAGAGGACGCTCAGAGGTAACTGCTGGCTTGTGAGGGAGCTATGGCAGAGCCTGGGACGGGCTGCAATTCGGTCACTGGTGTCCACACTGTTCTGTCCATTGAACCCCGTGACACAGCACCACAAACACCGTGTGTCAAAGAGCTTCTGCCTCGACAAGCTTGGAGACTAAAGCTGATGTGAGGAGAAGAACCAGAGAAGAGAGGCCCTGTGCATACGCTAATGTTTTCTGATGCTACAGTTTTGAGTGGTACTGTCACTTCCACATTTGTGTATGCTCTTCATTTGGGTAAGGATTAACTTGCTCTGAAGGTCACAAGTGATGTTCTCAGGATGTTAATGCACTTAATTGTTGTGTTCTCCATAGGGTATTTTTCTTTAATCTCCCCTATGAATCCATCATGGAACGGCTGTCTCAACGGAGGATTGATCCCGTCACCGGGGAAAGGTTAGCACTCATGTCTGATGTTTAACATTTTTCAAGACTGCCAGGGAGATGAAAGCACCAGGTAGACTTCATAGAAATCTAAGGAAACTCAGGAATATTGTACTCTTGCTTAGGGATTCCTTAAGAGAAAAGTTAAAACTTTCATAGCTACTCGAGTACCAACCCATCTCCCTGCTGCAGCAGAAGAGCTCCTCTTCTCAGAATAGGGTATTTAAAATTGTGGAGCCCGAAATCTACAGGAGCAAGTAGCTCGGGTCTGACATTTTAATGGTAACTAAATTGGTTGGTAAAATAATGCTGAGGGAAGATGTCTGAAATCTCGCCTAAATGCAGATGGTTTTCAGACATTCCCATGGGAATTTTGAAGGCTTCCCAGCTGGGGAAAATGGAAAACTCGCTGCATTTTACTTCCCCCAGCTCCTGTGATGGTTCTGTCTGCTCTGAGATATTCATATATTTCCTGCTTAGTAGAGCAAACTTGTTTGAGTCACCCTGAGATTGGGTTCTCCATCGTGGCAGTTCGTCTCACCGGCAGTCACATCACCTGATGTCACCAGTGACCTTCAGGATGACTGTCTGATCCATCCTTGTTTTTCTGGGAACACGTAATAATGAAGTATCTCCCTCCCTAAATACCTGCTGGAATTGGTGTGGATTTGCAACTTCACTTGTGCTCTGTTTTTATGATTCCCCACACTTAAATTTTAAACCGCTATTTTACTTTTCTAATGGTTAAATGCATCCTATTGAATCAAAGACAAATGCTCAACCCTCAGAAATTAAGGCCATAAATAGTGGATTTGTCCCAAAGTGGTACACGATTATTCAGACATCTCACTCGAGGTGTGACATTAACTTGTGACAGCGACAGTGATTTGCTGTAACGGGTCTCTCTGTTTTTGTAATAAGTGTTGTGGTTGTTCAGAAGAAATGAACAGTACGAAGCAAATCATTCACACATCTTTGCATTTCTTATCATTAGGATTAGTCTTTTCAGTATCTGCTCCAGTTCACACGCTTCCTTCTTCCAAACGCTGGGTTTTATTCCTTCCAAATTCATTGTGAATTGAATTGTTTTAGATGCTGTATCTAATCCTCAGCATTATGATAAACCTGCCCCGCTGGCTGCAGTGCGGCGAAGAGGGTTGGCCTTCAGCTGTGCTCTGAGTAATCCTAATGTGGATTGAACTCTGGGTCCACATCCCTGTCCCAGCTGGAGCCACAGGCACAGAGACTCCACTTCTCTCCTAAGTTTTTCTTCTGTCCCAACAGTTTCAAAAAATTTGGCTGTACAGGAACAAACAAGGTTTTGTGTTAGGGCACAGGAGACATTTACTCGGAAGTAGAATTACCCTGGCAGGACATTTGAATACATGTCTGCAAAAGAGCTTTTAGTGATTGTTGGGAGCCTTGGGCAGCTCAGAAGCATTGTCAGAATCCTGTTTGGTGGCAGGTCTCTGGGCAGGCAGAGCTGGGCTGTGACACTGCTACAGGGAAGCCAAATTCTGGCATTTTGGAAATTAGAAAACTAGAAATAACCAAAACCTACATCAGAGTGAATTAACCTCTTTTTAGATTCAGCTACTATAAAAATATGTTAACAATTATATTCTACCTGGTATCTGCCCCAGAAATAGAGACTGAAGTAGAATATTTGTGTCTTCTTAACTTTTTCCAGTGAGCCTTAGCAATAACAATATTAACTCTAATTTTGTGGCTTATCAAGAGGAAGAGTCTTCCAGGCTCGAGCTCGTGGTGCTTTGGAGACTGTGTGGAGGAAGGACTGTGCTTCAGCTGCTGTTCTGCCCTTTGCTGGAGGCTCAGCCACATGCCCACTAATAGGAAATACTTTCAAAAGTTAATGTTGGGGATCCCAGCCCTTTTGCTGCAGTTATGAATCTGAGCAGGAAAGTCCTCAATGTCTGAGAACCTTAAACACATTTGAAGTTAAGGTTCTTCAGCAATGCCCGGTCACGGGGCTGTGTTTGGGCTCTGGTTCAGTGCAAAGAGAACACTTAAAAGTTTGGCAGGATTTTCCTGACTAATGTCCAGCATCAGCATTAACAGCAAACCACAGCAAAGACTTTTAACAGATGCTGAGGTTTAAGGTTAGGCTTTTTTTGATGCATTTTTTAAGATAGAAATCAAAGATTACAAGTAAAACATGTTAACTTCGGATTAGGTCTGGAACAGATCTGGAAAGGCTTCTGAAACTGGAGCATTCGGCAAATAATAGGGATTTCTCCACACTTTGTGTGAAGTATATAAACACAGGACTCTCTCTGTCTCACCTCAAGAGAAACTCTTGTCTTTTGAATATCCAGGATTCTTGAGAGCAGGAATGACAGATCACTTGCCCTGAAATTTCCACTTATTGTCTTAAAAACCCCAACCTAGAGTAGAAAGAGGCACTTCCAAGGAACTGCAATCGGCAGAAGCAGGGAGTATGTTAGGAAATAGCCACTGTGTCCTCAACTTGAGCTGAAAGGGTGGTGTTTGTGTCTCATCTCCAGATACCACGCGACGTTCCGACCAGCCCCCACACCGAAGATCCAGGCCCGTCTCAGGCAGCACCCCAGAGACACAGAAGAAAATATCGAGAAGCAGGTGGAAATCTATTACAGGAACGTCAAGGAACTGGAGGATTTTTATGAAGACGCCTTTTATGTCAATGCCGACCAAGACCCTCATGTTATCTTTGAGTTCATAGAGAGCTGTATCATTAAGCCCCTTCCATGCAAAAAATTAAAAAGCTTATAATTGATAAGGATTATTTCCAGGACAGTTGATTTTGAACTTTTCCCTATAATGTTTGCAGTCCAGTCACAAGTGGCAGTTGTCACCAGTGAACAGGCAGTCAGCAAAGCTCTGTTAAATTTGAAGCTCACCAAGGCTGAGTGAATCAGAGAGAGTAAAAAAACCTGTGTTTTATGGGAATTTTTTTTGGCTTTTGTTTTGTGATCCAAGGTGTGAAGCACTCTAGTTGGAGAAGTTTCTGTGTTCAAGTCAAATATCTTTTTTCTGATTCAGTGAATTTTAGTTTTGCCTTAACCATGTTTTTGTTTTGTGATCCAAGGTGTGAAGCACTGTAGTTGGAGAAATTTCTGTGCTCAAGTCAAATATCTTCTTTTCTGATTCAGTGAATATTAGTTTTGCCTTGCAATACCCATAAAGCCAATGTTTGTGCCTTCATTCCCTCAGTGCCCTCCACTAAAACTCCACGGGCACTACCTGTCTCTCCCACTGTCCTGCTCTGCTGCAAGCAAACACAAAAGCAAATGCAAAAAGGAAGTTTGCAGCTCTCTCTGCAGCACACTTATCCCCCAGACAGTAGTTTGAGGCCAGGGTGCAGAGGTTTGCACTCCCTTGTTAACTCAGATTGTTTAAAAAGTTCTGACAAAACAGTCACCCTGTTCTCAGTCCAACCCCACAGCTGGGCTGGATGACTGAGATCAACTGGAAAAAATATCCAGAGCCATAGAAACTGGTTGCAGGTTCATCCCTTTCAGGCCCCAATTAAGGACATAACGAGCTGCAGGAGCAGATAAGTTACTAAATCCTGTTTTCCTCAGGGAGAGAGGCTCCCAGCTTGTGGCTGCCCTGACTGGGCTGTGGCTGGGCAGGCTGGTGACCTGTTTTTTTTTTGCTCTGGCTGGATCTGGCTGCAGTTAACGCTCAGGTAAGTGTTTCTTAACTGGAAAATCCTTGATGAAAAGCACAGCACTGTTAGCACTTTTAGCTCTGACTATGGATGTGCACATCCTTGATGTTTTTGAGAAAGGGGCGTGATTTGTTGTGATTGAGTGGAGCACTGAGGTTGATGCCTCTATTATGTCTCCCTCTGTTTTTCCCTTGTGTATGAGTGAATTCCCCTTGGCTTCAGCTTTCTCCTGGAAGTCTCTCTGTCTGGGAAGATGCAGGAGGCACCTGCCTTCTCCTTTCAGAGAGGACAGGCCTCCAGGAACTTTTTGGTTTTAGATGACTTGTCTGATCCTGTTGCTGTAAATAAGTTTGGGTCTTTGTTGCTGTCTTTGGTCGTGCGTGTCTAGGTCTGGATGGAGGGCTGTAGGGATAGACTTGCCAAATTCCCTTCTCATTCCTGCAGAGTAAATTCAGGTGGGAGGACCCTGGTTATCCAGGTGGCTATGAGTATATCATATTATTTTGGGTAGAGTTTAAGGTCAGAATTTTCAATATCTTTAGGGGGTTTGGTGAATGGGAATTGGGCTTTCCAGCCTTGAGGGCAGCTTTAAAAATCTCAGAATAAATATCTTTGAAATCTAAGAAAGCCAAATCCTCTGGCACCAGCCGAGTCCTCGGTGCCTCTTGTGCTGAGAAATCCCAGCTTGTGGCGTGGGGCTGAGGCAGCAGCAGGTCCCAGGGCCCAGCCCCAAACCTCCTGCCAAGCCGGGGGAGGGCATTTATAACAGTCCGACCTGTTACAAATGTGCTGTTTGGTAACCTACTTGGGCAGCTGTTTTTTATGCTATGGCTATAAAGATCTGCTGTAGCATTCATGCATAATTGGGAGCCCTTCTATTAATAATACATGGGAAGCTCATCTTGCTAATATCACCTTCATCTGAGTGTTCCTACTAAATATTTTGATAGATGAAATGGATAGAGAGCGTATTTAAATACTGTTTGTACTGCAGCTCGGGTACAAAAGGGACAGTGCATCTTTAATTAGACAGGTACATCTGCTTAATTAATTTAGCTGTAAAGCCCCTTTTTCCTCTTCATTCTTTCATCTATATGCGGGTGCTATATTAGTTCCGCTCGGCTGGTTCCATAGAAACTGAGAAAAAGAGCTGGTCTCATTGAGATGCGCTTGGCATGTCTGGGTACGGAGTCTCAGGTCAATGGTCAACCCCCAAGGGTTTGCTTCAGGCCCGAAGTGCAGAACGTAAGGGTTAGCAGAACATGCTAATACTCGTGTAGAACTCTCCCTCAGAAACAACTAAAACAATTGACATTCATTTAATTACTGTAAACGAAACAGCCCCTGCATCACTTTGCATAGTAAAGCCTGTTAATACCAAAAAGGTTCAGTGGGTGGAAGGAGGAATTAGGCTTTTATAATTGGAACGCAACACTTGAAAAGCAATTTGGTAACTACTGCTTGATTTTATTAGCATCTTATTCTGGCAAAACAAATGTTGAGCAATGAGAAAAACAAGGTGAAGAGGAGGTGGTAAGAACGCAGCGGGGACCAGACGTTACTTATTGCACAGCTTGCCCGGTGCTGAAACGACCATCTTTTACCGCTCTGCTTTGCGAGGACACTTTGCAGAGAGGGCTGCCTGGAGGTTGTGCCATCCCCTATATGTTATGCTGTTAATTACATAGTTCAGCAGCAAGATGAGTCTGTCCAGCTCTTCCACAAACTTCTGCATCCACCTGCTCCAAACACCGGATCCTTCGGTGCGCTGTGGTGGGGAGGACACTTAAACACCCCGATCCCCCAACACTGTCTCTGCAGGGACACCCTGTAGCTCTTGAAAGCTCTCCCTGCCTATGCCTTTGGTTCCTCATCCTTCCCCATAAGGGTTCCAGCACAGAAACTTTAAATGTAGCCAGATTTGCCACCATCTGCTTACAAGGTGCAGTAGAAGCTGCAGGACTGTGATGAAGGAAGGGCCAGTGGGATGTTCATAGAGGTCCTTTAGTTTGGTTTAGAGCAGAGAGAATTGGCAGGTTCCTGGGCCTCCTCTGCAGGGACACCCTGTAGCTCTTGAAAGATGCCTTCTCCTTTGGTTCCTCATCCTTCCCCATAAGGTTCCAGCACAAAACTTTAAATGTAGCCAGATTTGCCACCACCTGCTCACAAGGTGCAGTAGAAGCTGCAGGACTGTGATGAAGGAAGGGCCAGTGGGATGTTCATAGAGGTCCTTTAGTTTGGTTTAGAGCAGAGAGAATTGGCAGGTTCCTGGGCCTCAGTTCTGCTTCCCAAGGGGTGGCTGGAGCTCGTTTGACCTGAAGTAGGAGCAAACGGTGGTTAAAAACCTGTAACTGCTCATCTGTGTCACAGCTGCCAAAACTGAACCTGAAAGGTGACTCTTGCCCTGGGACACATCCTACAGAAAATGTCTGTTCCCCTCTAGAGGCAGGCTCTGCTGGGTTACTCTCCTTTTTCTGCAACAAAACTGTTTGATTCTATGGTAGAAAAGGTGATATCAGGACCCTTTCATCAGAGAAAGCTGGTTCTTCAGTGTGATTGTTTTCTGGAGCTGGAGTTTGTGAGGCCATGGAGAAGAGGGGTTGAACCTGTGCTGGGGAGGAGAAGGGTTGTGTGGCTGAAGGGTGCTATCAGAGCCCAGGTCTCTCCCAGCCTCTAGCACCGGTGTCTGTGACATTGCCTACAGTAAGATTTTCATTATTAAGCTTTTTTTATTATTATTTTTAAATGTGAAGTTTTATGCTGAAGGACTGAGTGTTTAACTGCACTGCTCGCTCTTGCCAGTCTCAGCTCTTAGCACCCTCTGTCCCTCCCAGGAATTCAGTCCCTTAAAATATAGACATTACAAACAAGTACTTTATATATTTATTTAGAATAAAAAAGGAGCAGGATTACAATGCTACCCTGGCAGTGTACAAAACATTCTTCACGTTTACAAAATGTGCCATATACACAGCATCAATATTCACAGCAACTTTGTCAGACCCTCCCATGAACGGAGTCTCCAAGGAAAAAAATCCCCAAACTGAAGATTAAAACTCAACTTGGCTTTTCGTTCAGCCCGGTGACCGTGCGGTCGCCCACCTACAACACTCACCCCAGAACAGAATTCAAGTAGCGTGAAGAGATTGACTCAATTAGCGGAGCAATTAAATTAAACTCTCGTTTGAACAGTCCCTTTTGGGTGGCTCTTGGGTTTTCCCTTGCCAGGGCTCACCTCCTGGTTCGGTGCTCCACAAGAACAACGCCAGGCCCTCTAAGGTCTGCAGTGCACGCCTCCTCCTGTGGTGAAGGTGCTCCAAACGTCCACATTTGGGTAGATCCGGCCACAGCCTAGGACAGTGCAGGGAATTACTCCACTTCCTGCCCCAGACTGTAGTGTAATTAATGCTAATTAGTGCCCCCTGTACCCGCTGCATTGCAACAATGACAACATCATCCACAGGCAGCTGTGACGCTCCTGAGGGCACTGCCCGGATCATGACAGAGCAGCAGGAGCCGCAGTTTTCCGAGTGAAGAGTGCTAATAACTGAGTTAGCCTTCAAAAATAGTGACAGAATAAGAATATTCCAATTGACACTGAGGGTCTGGGAACATCTTCGGTGAAAAGGGTGAGTTAGAACCGAGCACAAGCAAAGATTAGTGAGGGCAGAAATTTCAGTGAGAGTAAATAGACAAGACTCCTGTGTTAGAGGCACCAAGCGAAGCTGCGGGTGTTGCTGTGCTCACGTGCTGCCCTCTGCAAGCTGTGAAAAACCATCCTGTGTCAGGAATTCCAAGAGAAGGCTCAACCCCATTGTGTTCAGATTCCTGCACCTTTGATCGTCAGGACGGGACCCCAGATGAACAGAGCCAGGCTCAGGTTGTCCTTGTTTACCTCCACGGAGGGGAAGAAAGCAGCTTTCCCACCTGGTGTTTGCCAGCAGAGCTGTAAAACCAGCAGCCATTTCCATGGGGCCATTTGTACCGGTTTTGGTTAAAGAATAAACCCCCCCACTTCGATGGGAGTCTGCAGTATGAGCTGTGTGTTTACAGGCCTGGGTCAGAAAGCTTCAAAAGGGAATACCAGAGAGGAGATGAGGACCGAGGTGGTATCTATCACTGCTTTGAGCATTTCACCTCTATTTACTGAGAACCCATAAACACCTTCTGCCACTTCAATTAGATGTTTACCATAAATTTGACTTTTGCCATGACTACCAGCGCTTTGAGGCTAAAACTGCTATTGCCCTTACTTCCAGTTGCAAAAATACGACCCAGCGCTCTGCGATAACAAAATGTGAAGTTTATTTTATTGTTAAGCATTGGATGCTATTGCCCTTACTTCCAGTTGCAAAAATAGGACCCAGTGCTCTGCAATAAAACGTGAAGTTTATTATATTGTTAAGCATTGGGCTTTTGGTTAAAGAATAAACCCCCCCACTTCGATGGGAGTCTGCAGTATGAGCTGTGTGTTTACAGGCCTGGGTCAGAAAGCTTCAAAAGGGAATACCAGAGAGGAGATGAGGACCGAGGTGGTATCTATCACTGCTTTGAGCATTTCACCTCTATTTACTGAGAACCCATAAACACCTTCTGCCACTTCAATTAGATGTTTACCATAAATTTGACTTTTGCCATGACTACCAGCGCTTTGAGGCTAAAACTGCTATTGCCCTTACTTCCAGTTGCAAAAATACGACCCAGCGCTCTGCGATAACAAAATGTGAAGTTTATTTTATTGTTAAGCATTGGATTGCTGCTAACTCCACACTTAGAAGGTGCCAGAAAGAATTCAATGAGCAGCATGAACTAGGTTATAAAATGCCACCAAGCACCTGATGGCGATCACCAGTAGGAAGTGGGCACATGGTAGTGTCTCACCACTCCCCAGCTCACCAGGAAGGCAGAGAGGATGAGGAGCAGCCACCATCCTGCCCCTTGAAGATCCTCTCTCTGCAGCCACATCTCACCGTGCTCGTGCCTCTGTCTCTTGCACGTTAATTTAGTTGTTGTCAAAAGAGCAAAAGCTTCAGTGATGATGGGCTCTCTTCCTCTTCCTCCTCTCTCTGATGCCATACCTGGAGGTGGCAACTGAGGCTCCAGGGGTTGTGCCTGCGAATTGGCCGCTGCTTCACAGACCCGGCCAGTCGTAGAGGGCAGGCTCTGTAGTTGAGAAACTAAACTCGTACAAAGAAGTCTCCTGTAAATGTTAGTTTAGGGCGTAACGGGACAGGAGTGATTTGTTGGCCTTTAACTAGGACTATAAATGTTTGCATTTGGTTCTTTTATGACAAGAAACCCTTAATGAGGAAAGAGTAAAGAGTGTTATGCTGCCCATAACCACTGATGATTCATTAGTCAGGAGAAAATTTAAGAAAATCAGGGAAATATTTATTGCCTGTAGGTATGCATGAGCAACTGGAATATTTCCCCTCTAGAAATATAAAATAGGATTAACAGGATGGGGGGAACATACAGAAGGAAGGGACGACTGAATAATGAGGTTCCCAACCCAGAGCTGAATGGGGCAAAAGGCAGCCATGAGTTCCACTGTCACCAGTTCCGGAGCAGGAGGTGGAGTTTGGAGACCCAAGACCGAGTCCTCATAACCCCACACTTTCACCTTAGGTCCAACAACGGCACTAAGCAGCTGCACAGAGCTGTTTTCTTTATCCATCCAACCTGGATTAGCCTGGATGTCCTCATCCCAGTGGAGGAGGATAAACTCCTGTTATGGGCACCAGTAGCAAATCTTAAATGCTATCAGAAGCTACTTATGAAGGACAATGACAGATTGGCTCCCAACACAGAACACAGCATCTCTGGCTGTTAATTCTCAGGTGCAACAGCAAATACCACAATCCTTTAAAAGAAAAAAGAAAGGAAAAGCAGTGCATGAGGTCTCTCTGCTGGGGTGTTAATTCTTCCTCTGGAGATGAGGCACCACCAACAGCCACGGTATTTACCACCAAATGGAGAAGCAGCTGAGGAGAGCCTCCAACTATTCACTTGTTTGAGACCTCTCACAAAACTCAGGGCAAAAACTTAGTGAGGAAAAAAACAACCCTCTGATTTTTGTGGGGTTTATTCTTTCAACACTTGGTTTCTCTAAACAGACTGGGCCTTAATACTGGAGAGCTCGAGCATGTGTTAGTTTGAGAAGGCAGCTCTGTTAATGGCAGAGGAGAACAAGGACCTGGCAGCAGGTGCTCACACCTTCCTCACCCACTCTCCTTGCCCGTGTGGGATGAAAGCAGGGCTTTGGTCAGGACAATGTGAGGGATAACACTTCCCAGGGGCTGCTGCAGCCCTGGGGGTTGTTACGGGACCCACCAGGAGTGGGACCAACCTCCACGTTCCCAAACTGCAAATCACAGGTCCCAGACAGATCTAACAGGGTTCTTGCAGGAAATCTCGGCTGTCAGCTGGGCAGAAAGGTCCAGTAAGAGCAGCATCAGGGGTTAAATGTTACTGGTCTGAGGTGTGCAGTACCACTCAAGCTACACTAGTTAAAAATACACTTAGGGACCAGTGATGGTTTAAAAAAAAGAAAAAAAAATTAAAATCACAATAGCTCTTTACCTGTTGTGAATGGGTCAGGGTGAGAAGTGAAAGCTTTGTGCTAAAGGATCTCCACTGGCATGCAGACAAAGCCGGCATCACTGGCTTTAAAATTCCATTCTCCCAGCAGCCATAAATCAGGTTAAATAAACTGGCAATGGTTTACTGAGTATCTACTGCCTTAAAAGACAAGGAAAATAACCGTTAACGTTCGGTGTATTGGAGCTGCTACGTCTCTAAAGCATTAAAACTCAATCCAGGGAAATTCAAGGTAACTGCTAGAAGTAATCACCAGGAGTTAATCTAATGATCTCAAGCTGAACCTTTTGGTCAGCCAGACTTGAACACTTCAGCAGATGAGGGTATCATTATAGTTTCTAAGCCAAAGAAATGTTCTTTGACTTCTTTTAAAAGCACTTCTACATGTGGTTCTGGAGAGCTCTTGCCTTTTCCGTGGTCAGGTGAATTTCTGAATCTAACATTTACTCACAAACTGGTCGGCACTGCCCGGACAGGGACTTGCAGCTTCCACTTGCAATGTTTTCTCTACCACCACAAATAAATCTTCTCTTCAACTCATGTTGGAAACTGATGTTCTGTTCCTCCCAAAGCCCATCTCCACTGGGAGGGAGAAGATAAAAGCTGCCCCAGGTACAGAACCTGGCCCCAAACTACGCACACGTTGGGTGTCGGGGTTACTCTTTTTTTTACTTGATGCTACCACGATCTACATTTTCTTTCTTTGCAGACACACTGAAGTCATTTCAATTTTCAATGCACAGCAATAAAAAACTAAACATTTCTTTAATACAATTACGGTATCGCTTCCAAGGGTATTTACAAACAAGGCTAATTATTTTACAGATGAATGTGCTTCTGCCGTTCTAGTCTACTATGTTAATATTATTCTCCAAGCACGATCATGCTTAATGCATGAACCACTGAACGGGAAGGAGAGCTGACTCCTTTTCACATTTGCTGAAAAAAATCTGCTCCTACTAAAGGTGAAGAAACGTTAAGAAAATATGCATAGTCATTGAATCAAGGGAACTTAAGCACCAATCCACACATGCATCCTTGGAGACTGATGCTGTCAGGACAACTCCTTGATTTCTCAAATAGAGGACATCACACGCACCACAAGTGTCATGAGTCACAAAGAGGGCACCACAGCCCAGTGTCCAGACTGGTACAGACTGGCTGAAGAATGTAAATACAGAGACTTTGGATTATTTGACAACATGGATTTAAGTTAACAAGACAAACTGTACCAAATAACTATACACATTTTGGAGGTATTATTCCTCTAACACTGCATAGGAAGTCAAAAAGGGTTCTCCTGCTCCCCACAGGAACCAGATGCCAGAGACAGAAAGATGTTTTTTTTCTGATAGGACAGTGAGAAGGCAGAATGAATTTCTGGGCTCAGCCATGCTACATCATTGGTGTATTTATGAATCTCTTGATGAGAAAGTCAGGGTTCTACAAGAACAGCTTCACCAGACTCCATGACCACCTGTGGGAACTACCCATGACACGTTTGCCATGGGGGTGGTGGGGTTTTCAGGGTTTTTTTGGGGGGTTTTGTGGGGTTTTTTTTACTGCATTATTATGAACAGAGAAACTGTCAGCTGGGAGTGATTACTTGTGTGTCACACTTTTGTAAAACTCAATTACTGTATGAAGGAGACTCTCACTTCAGTTGAGATTAAGGTAAATTGGTAATGGTTTGGTAACCAAGTTACACTGGAAAACACAATTCCTGGTGGTAGAGGGTTAAGTGAAACCAAAGGCATGTGCACTGGCAAAAGCTAGGAAGTGATTAGAACTTAGTTCAGAAAAAGAAAGTGGGGCAAGCGACTGAAGAGCATTGGAAATTATATATATATATATATATATTAGTGTTTAATCTAATTGCGATTAGTTTAATAATTATTACATTTTAAAATTATTCTTACTGATCCGTATTTGACCCAGGCAGCCAGCATTACCCTTCTGACTGCAATACTGTTGTTAACAGTTAAGAGGCAGTTATTCTTCTAGACTTTAAGTGAAACTAACATAACGGCCAATTTCTTTCCTACGGCTGTAACTGGCACACGCTTCACTCTGCAAGAAATTAGAACCACAAATTATTTTGATAGTTTAATATTCTGCAGCAAGTGCCAGTGCTTGTTAAAAAGCAACAGAGAGCACTACGAGCTGAAGCCTTCTCTACCCACCAAGACCATTCAAGAGGCAGCTCCGCTGTTTCCGTCCCAGCTTTTGGGGAATGGCACGTGCTTCAGACTTCAGTTCCTGTTCAGTAAAAGGAGGCATGTCCAGCTGCTGATGCTTCAATGGGGTGCATTTCCAAACAGCTTTACAAACTCACTCTTCCAGATATACTGGAATTCCAGAGAACCAGGCTCTGGACTGAAGGAGTTTCTGGAACCTCCGATGTTGTATTTACAGGGCTGTGGACAATGTCTTCCCCCTCCAGTAAAGTCTGTGTTTCCTGTGCTCTGTGTCCTTCGAGACTGAAGGGAGCTTATGCAGTAGAGAAAATACTTTCAATCTTTACGTAGCTTTTCTCTAGAACACAGGAGAATCACAGAATGTGCAAGGTCCTTGCAATAACCTCTTGATCCATTCAGGATCTGCAAATAAGAAAAGAAGTTGTTTAAAACTCTGGGTAGAGATGAACACAGGAATGACATCTGAGATAGAAACTGTTTTAGGATTACTATTTAGTTTGTCTATATATTCCCCCTCCGGGATTAACTGAGAGTTCAGAGGAATCCAAGTCCATTTCTGTCTTGAAATTTCAAGCAATGCCAGTTTAAGTCCCACTTCAGGAGGGGAAAAAATTAAGGTGAAACACTCCATGCTATACCACTAGATACTCACCTAAATAGCTATATAGGAAAAAAATTTAAAGGATCACCATGCCATAAATGCAGTCTTTGCATTTCCTTAACTGAAATTAGATCCTTCACATAACGCAGTCCTTGGTTCCTGTTTTTGTCCCTCTCCAATATAAGGAAATCAAGTTTACAGCCTCTCTCCACAAAGGTTTAAGTTCTGTAGTTGATCCTTGGTGCTGACTGGAAATACCCATGTATTATGGGGAGAGGAAAAGTATCACCTACTGCTAGAGGAGACAAACTGTTAGAGTACACCATGATTTTTTTAAGTGTACCAGTTGGGAAGAAAACTACTTTCTTGCACAGCTTGTCCTTCCTCAAACTCTGAAAAATGCAAAGCCAAAAGGCTGACTGGCCCCACAGCCTGCTGTTATTGTCTCTGAATCATGTACTTACTCGTGGCAGGTTTGGGACCAAAGCCAGCAAGGTGACAACTGTTTCTTAACCCGTGCTGGATCAATAGAGCTTGCACTGAAATAGAAAGTTCTGCTCTTGCAGAACGGGATGCTGATATAGTCATCCTGAGTATAAATGAAGTGTTGTAGCGCCCCAGCACAGATTATGTGTCTACCCAGCTCTCATTAAAATGTCGTATTTATAAATTAATTTCTGCAGTCACTATTTTGTAATTAACATATTCCACTAATGCATGGACAACAACAGGACACTGTGAAATGGAGAGTACTAGTATTTCACATGTTAACTGCCTAAAAGAGAAAAGTCAGTGAAATGAATTCAAGTCTTTTTGCAGATAAAACTTCAGTGAAATGAATTCAAGTCTTTTTGCAGATGAAATTTAAGAATACATAATCCTGCCCCTTTTGGCCAGAGGAGGAGTTTACCTTCTGGGGTTGGATGCCGTGCGATGCTGTCATGAAGCAAACACCTCCTGTACACCAAACTCTGGCAGGACTGGTAGGTTAGAAAGCACCTGTGAAAGGACAAGCAGTTTTATCAAGAGGCTTGAGGTTTTGTTGGTTTGTGACTGGAGGCTGGGTTCTGTTCCCAACAGACCTTGCTTCCTGAGAGCTCAGGCAGTACTGAGCCACATTAAACATGGAAATCAATACATTATTAATTCAGTAAGTGAAACTTCATTGAAAAAAGTTGGTCAAAAAATTTTAGCATACAGTAGAAGAGGTGCAGAACTTGAGGGTTACTGCCCAAGGGAGGAATTATGGTGTCTTTAAGGCTATTTAGCCAAACTACCACATAATACCTGCCAGGCAAAGGTTTGGGTTTTTTTTTTTACTGACTTGCCAGTCTCCAGGGACAATCACCACGTACCCGATATATTCATGTTGGAAGACTTCCTTTTCTAGATGTTCCAGAACTTGTCTGAATTCTCAGTGTGGCTGTTTCCAATCATTTTTTGTTAAATTACTTTGTTTTCAAATGCTGAAGTAGCTGGAACAAACCCTCCTTCATGTGCTGTTCCAAAGGATGACTTGTGTTTGATTTTCCCTCACCTACTTTCTCCCCATCCCCACCCTCCCCCTGCTTGAAGAAAAAAGATGATCACAAGCATTTTATTTTTAAAAAGTGTATTGATAAGAAAGCCCAATCCAGTCTCCTGTGCCCTCTCTCTCTCATTGAAGAGGGCAGATAACAGCCAGCAAAAATTACAATTAACTGCATGACTTTTCACTCCAACTCTGGGAAGTGTGTCAGGTTAGCTATTTAAGGATGGTTAAATTATCTAGAGGGGGGCAAAAACTCTTTTAAGAACCAATTACCTGAGCCAAATGTGTCCATTGGAGCAGACTGCCTGTTTGCGGTCGGTGAATGGCAGGATCTCTTTACACAAGCTGCAGTGTTCTGGAAAAGTCTGTTTGTTCATTTTCTTTAAGATATGCCCAATCAGCACCTGGGAACACAGAGCAGTCAGCGTTGGTTACAGTGAGACAGCTGCCTATGGGGAGGGGGAAACTTCTCTCAGGATATGATACAGGATGCAAAGATTTATGCTCTTCACCGAATTCAAAGAAATAAAAGCATAAGAAATAGAATACATTGAAAAATATTAGTTTAGTCTCATTGTGTGGTCACCTCCTAAAGATTTCTGTCCCACAGTAAAGGGATACAGAACTTAAGAGCAATGGTGTTATGTTAAGCTACTTGCAAATGTAAGAAGTACTGAAGAAATTGGTCTCACACCACTTTAGAGGATGGCACTGACCCCTGGAGCAATGCTTTCACCTTCTCATGCCTATCACAGTGGATGTGCTAAAAAGAATTCCTCTTTAGAAATTACCTGGATGCATGTCTTCAGCAGTCATCTTAAGAGTATACACAATGTTTATAGTAGAACATTTATGTGATCAAATTTGTCTTTAACATTTCAATAGATATAAAACACATGCAAGGACCTTTAAAATGTGACAGCAAACTGAATAGATAAAATGGAATTTGGAAGTCAGCTTTTAATCATTGTAAAAACAAGAACCTTGTTACAAGAGAGAAAAGCAACCTCTCAAAGCTTCAATTCATAGTAATTGGGTGCTAGAAAAACACAGCAGTTCTGCCAGAATAGTTTCCCAGTGAATGCCTGATGGCCACGCTGCGTGGCCCGCTTGGCTGTAAGTCCAGCAGAGAGAACACCACACGACATCAGGAATGAAAATGTGTTCCTTCCCTGTCTTTCTGGATGCAATGTAAATGTTCATTTTTAGAGTTCCAGTGATTTAAGGGCTTGGGTACTGCAAAGAACTGTTCTCTGCTCATACAAAGATGTACAGAGACATCTGAGACATTCTTGTCATCAAGTCCTAAGAGGTGGGAGGCTGATGGTGGCATGTTCCACCGAAGCTTCCTTTGGCTGATGTCTAAACTGAGGAAACCTCACTGCCCAGTGCTAAATTCACTGATCACTTATTTCCTGACACAGATGCTTACTCTACACATTGCAACAGTCAGGATCTGTCCTCGTAGTTATACTTGTATTTTGGTGGGGAGTATTGCAAGTTTGGGAAGAGTTCCTGGCACAGCCAAGCATTCAGTTATGCTTATTTGTTGTAGTACAATAAATGCAACCATGCAAGCCTGAAGGTTCAGGCCATGCATGTTATAAAAAAAAAGACATTCAGCTTGGTTAATTGAAAGTCCTGCACAAAGTTCTGAATCACTGGATTTAACTCAAAAAACACAATCCCTTTCTGAACTTCTGTCACTGATCTTTCCACTGGAGGCTGATGGAGCAATGACAAACCCAATGTACCACCTGAACAGTCCCTGTACTTTCAAGTATAAATACTTCAAGCAAGTGATACTGCAACTTTAAAAATTAGAATTGCAGACATAGCTGACTGGAGGAAATACCTTCTAAGTTTAGTTTTGTAGAGGAGATAGATTAAATAAACTTACCCGTGAAAACAAACATCCCTCTCTATCAGTACATGTTCTAAAGCCACCAACAGCAGCAGAATAACCATGGTCCTCTCCCTTGTTCTGCAGAAGCCCAGACAGTTCACTTATTCTTTATTGTACCTGATCCAAATCTCAACATCTGTATTTACATTCCCTTCCACTGGAGGCTGATGGAGCAATGACAAACTCGATGTAACATCTGAACAGTCACTATACTTTCAAGTATAAATACTTCAAGCAAGTGATACTGCAACTTTAAAAATTAGAATTGCAGACATAGCTGACTGGAGGAAATACCTTCTAAGTTTAGTTTTGTAGAGGAGATAGATTAAATAAACTTACCCGTGAAAACAAACATCCCTCTCTATCAGTACATGTTCTAAAGCCACCAACAGCAGCAGAATAACCATGGTCCTCTCCCTTGTTCTGCAGAAGCCCAGACAGTTCACTTATTCTTTATTGTACCTGATCCAAATCTCAACATCTGTATTTACATTCCCTCCTACTCTGTAATTTTAAGGAAGGACAACCTAAGCTGTATGCTCTGCTCCTACTCTGTAATTTTAAGGAAGGACAACTTAAGCTGTATGTTCTACAGAAGCTGACTGGCAAGGATGACATGATTACAGGTACAGAAGCTGACTGGCAAGGATGACATGATACATCTCTTTCCCACCCCAAAGCTGTATTTTCACGACAGATACGGAGGGGGAGAAAGAAGTCACTTGTACCACGGAATGCCCGGAGCAGAGAGGTGCACTTACTCGTGCTGTTCTGTCATCATAGCCATCATCGGACATTAAGAAGTCACAGACTCCTCTGGTGGGAATACTGGTGTTCTCTGTAATCCAGGTGTGTAGATAAACTTCTCCCAACACCCGTTTCATGTGTTCTCGTGTCAAGTGCATTTCTACTGCCTCAATCTGTGCCTGTACTTCAAGAAGCTTTTCTTCCATTGGCTCGCGGCCTCCTATGTCACTTGACTGAGGAAGAGAATCATCTGCAGTGTCATCTATGTCCATACCTTTCCCCGTGTCACATAGGCTCTGCTTGCTGGCTTGTTTAGAAGTCCCTTCCTCCTGATCATCCTCCGTGCTGCCCATCCCAGGGGAATCTGATACCAAGATTTTTGCATCCTCGTGTGAAGGTCTCCACATGACCTCCGAGGGAGCTTTCTGCATGGACTGGTACAAAATCCTCAGGAGAAACAGCTTAAACCGCCAGAAGTAAGTAGAGCCACAGCTCTCAATCTTTTTATCCAGTGCTTCCTGTAAGAATTGAGGAATATGCTTATCCTTCAGAATTTTCCAGCGTACAAGGTCTGTCAAGTCCACTTGCCGGAAAAGGTTCTGAACAGAAGACTCCAAGAGCTGCGCTGCTGCCTCCTCAAAAGTCTTAAGGGTTACAAACTGGACTTGGTAGTTTTTGTTAACCGGGTGGAGACCGTTAATCATTCCCTCTGTCGTAATAACCGCTAAGTACGCGCCGCAGGGGCTAACGGCTATTCCGTGAGTCCTGACAGAGCCAAACACTTCCGAGAGCTTAATCAGCTGGTGCTCAAACTTTAAAGCAACGTCTGTGAATATAGGAATGAGCTGCCTCACCTTTCCATCACTGGAGCAGGTATACACCGTGCCGTTCTGCTTGTCTGCAGTCATAGACACGATTGGCAAAGAATGAAGCCCTGTCACGTGGGAGTTATGGACGTTCAGACCCGCTTTGGATATCAAGAGGAGACACCAGAACACGTAAGCTCCTCTTGCAGCCACCACTAAGCTACAACTGCATTTCTGGTAGGGGTGGTAAAGAGGAATGCACTTGATGCTGTGCACTGGTAACTGGTCCATTTCTTGCCATAAGACCACGGGTTGTCTCAGCGTGAAGTAGCCTTTGACTGCTTTTAGATTGACAGGGAGGATCTTAACCGGTCCAAAAGCACTCCCTACAATGAGCCCACTCATCTTTCGGTTGTTGTGTTCGTATTCCCACCAAGACAACACACTTGGGGAATTTATTCCGGACTCTATGGTATTGCAAGAAGTAATCGATTCCTTACCCAGAAATGGCAGCTGGAATTGCCAAACTGCAATGTTACTGTTTTCAAAGAGTACTGCCAGGAGCACGCTACCCACATCCCGGCATTCGTTGTTGTGTTTAACCTGCTGGGTGGTGCAGATGCCCGACCACTCCATGCGCACCGGGGTCTGCATGCTGTGCCGCCGCTGGAATTCCGAGAAGTCTCCTAGTTCTCCCCTGGGAGTGTCAGCTTTAGAGAGTTTGTAACTGGCTTCGTACAGACGCTCCCCGTAGATTTCGGTCAGGTCCACCAGCTGCACCCACTGCAGCCTGTTGAGGTTGGCGTGGATGGTCAATCGATTGTCCATGGTTAAAGCTGCCAGGAGGCACCTCCCGTTGGCGTCACAGCCCAGGGGGGACCAGCTGGAATACTTGAATCCTCGCATCGGAGGCAAGGACTTTCCTTCGGGATTGAATACTCGATCAAGCATGAAAGTCTGACTAACCGTTGGATCCACTGAACTTGCAAACTTTTCCTTACATTCTGCTACCTCCTTTTTTGGACCAACCTAAAAGATAACAAAAAGAACTTTTAAAACGCAAAACTTTTTTTTTTTTTTAGGATGACTTTCCCAGAACTAATCCCCACTTGAAACAGAACATCCCCTGTCACAACACCTGGGAACAATGCTGTTCCAATGGCTAATTAACCTTGCTCTTGAAGAGTAAGCCTCACTGTTGGCCTGAATTTGTACAGTTTTGACTTTGAATTTTTGTCTGTTGAATCAAAGAGCCTGTTTTCATACTTCTCAAGTGTGTACTTAATGGTACTTGGCATAACTTTCAAACTGTAAAGCACTCAGTATTGCAACTCGAGTTATTCCACATTGTCAGCACTGTTCTGGAATAAAAGACTCAGCTCAGCAACGAGAGTTATTATTTAATAAGATATTCACCCAGCCTTGCCACCTCCCTGTGCTAAGGAGTGTAAAAAGTCAGATTCGCCCCTGAAGCACAAACCAGTCCCTGCTGCCCCTCAGCTTAGGTAGGAAGCCAAGAAGGATTTCTCCTTAAAATTGTGCTGAAATAAGCATCATCCAAGTCCTGCAGCTGAAGCGGTTCTTAGAAAAACCGCTAAACTTTAGAATCCCTCAAATCCACTTGGTACCGGATCACGTTGCACCCTGAGTTATGGGGCTATTTAGGGTTTTTTGTCCCCATTATGTTTTTCAAAAGCACCAAATACAGCGCGGGGGGCAGGGGCGGCCCCGGTGGGGGGGG
>NW_015090846.1:1950837-2004578 GCF_001431845.1 Calidris pugnax | reverse complement strand
CCGCCTCCCCTCCGCCCTCGCGGGCTGGGCCTGGCCCCAGGGGCGGCCCCGGGGCCCTGCGGGAGGCGGCGGGCCATGGCGGCGGGAGGGACGCTGCTCCTCAACCTCAGCTCGGCGCCGCGGGGCCCCAGCCGGGTATGTGGGGCCGGGGGAGGCCGGGGGGCTCGGCCCCGGGTGCCGGCTCTTGCCCTGACTGGGCCGGGGGGGCACCGCGTGGCGGCTGGCCCGGGGGAGTGGGGAGGGTTGGGGGGGAAGCCAGCGCCTGAAAAGTTACTAAATGGAGTTTTTGGCTTTTTTTTTCCACACACACATCCCCAAACGGGGTTGGTGTCCGCACGGGGTGGGCCCGGCCCTCGGCTGTGGAGGGGGAGGCCTCGGCGGGGCCCAGGTTGTCTGATCCCCCTGAAGGGGCTGCAGCCGGACGGGCCCGGGCTCCCCCCGCCGCCCTGGAGGCTGCTGCCTCGCTGGGGCTGGTCGCTGGTGGGGAGCGCTCCGACAGGCCCCTGCCTCCTTTGGAGACGCTTTGAAAGGCTGTCAGGGAGGGGAGGTCTTTTTTAGAGTAAACTCACGCTTGTGGGGATGCTACGAGCTGCAGGAATAAGTGCTTTACGCTCAGAAGGAGAGCAAGAATGGGTTGAATAGGTGTTCTCAAAGTTATTGTTACAGTAATTCTGGTGGTTTTTTTCAACTATTATTCTCAATTTTGAAACCGCTTGTAAAATACTGTGCAAAAGCACGTGAGAGTTAAGTCTTTGGCAGGGTTTACCCAGGTTATAAGGGGTTCTATGAGGTAGGGCAGCACCCCCGTCCTTTTTCTGATTGCGAGTGTTGGTGGTTGGAGGTTGGTTATTTGGGTGGTTGCTAAAAATGTGAAGAAACAAGTGAAAAAGAAGTAATAGAGCTTGGGAACAGCTGGTTTCCGGGAGGACAAAGAAAATCAGATTGTGCAGCTGGGAGTGGAGAAGAGAGAAAAAAGTGGGGCAGGATTGTGCTGGTGCTTCACACGTTTCAGGACTTTTGCAATTGCATCGGGGAAAAACAAGCTGAGGGAAAAGGGGCTGAGGGACATTGAAGGGCTCTGGGGACCAAAGAAAATGAATTTTCTTTGTTACCATCAATAAGGGATATGGGGAGAGCAAAAGCTTCTCTTAAGATGATTGGAAGATTAGTAAAATAAACTGGTTGCTTCAGAAAAATTAAAAAAGAGCTCAGGAATGCTGAAAGTTGGCAGAAGCATAAGTTGGAGAGAAGTACAGGCCATGCCTCCTGCCCAGGAAAGGAGGCCTACAGGGATGGCTTTAATGTAATCAGGAGATTTGCAGAGCTTTTGAGAGAGATTTTTGAAGCGTGTTCTGCTCAGTTACTGGAGAAGCCAGATGAAATCCTGCAGAGATGAGCACTATATATGACTCTAGATTTCTCTTTGCATTTCACCGGTGTTCAGAGGTCTCAGGCGTAGGGGTGAGTCTGTTAGAGTAGGAACTGTCTAGCTGCAAAAATCAAACTTAGTTTCTTTCATCATGGGGTAGGGGATTCTGAAAATAAGGGATCTTTCTGTGGGATGATGTTTGTGTTCAGCATGATATCATGTTGTTAATTCTCAGTCATTAATGAATACTTGCTGTCTGGTTTGTTTGTTAACATTAAAGCAGTCTGGTCCTCTGAAGAGAAAGCTCCAGTCACCACATGGAAACCCCCCTTTGAAACGTAAGCGTAAACCATCAATAAGCACCTTCAAGAAATGTGCTACAGAAGCTGACATCAAGGAGAAGGGAAGTTCATCACAAAAACCTCTTCCTAAGAAGCAGTTGACTGGGAAACAAAATGAAAGCCAGAAAAGCAAACCTTCCATTAAGACATCCAGCCTGTTTAAAAACAACCCCGATATCCCGGAAATTCACAGGTATTTTAGACAAATGGGAGGAAAAACACCCTTTCAATGCCTTGAAATTTAGTGTCTTGAATTCTTGCCCTTGCTTGGGCAGAGTAGTTGCTTGGTACAAGTACTATCATTGCTGCTTACATAGAATATTCTTGTAGCATTTTTAACCACACCTGATGCTTTGTTTTCTTTCCCCTAACTCAGAAAAGCAGTGCAGCAGGTGCAAGAAAATGTTTTTACTACAGATTCTTTTAGCCAGTTGGACCTTCATCCCCACCTGGTGAGTGGCAGGAAGGCTGTGTGCCTTGAAATGTCCTTATTTGGGTGGGAAGCAGGTTAGAGCACAGATAGGGAGACTTTTATTCCTGGTGACTTAGACAGGCTTGCCAGTTCTTTGCCTGATTTTGCTGCAGTCTGTTAGCTCAATGTGCTGGCCGGTGTCCTGACACGTCCCCAAACACACTGTCCCAGCACCCTTCCCTCTTTGCAGTTGTGATACCAAAAAAAACCCACAAAAAAACTATTTGAGAGTGCAATATTTTCTAATATTTTGTGATGTACCAGCAATGGTGTAATTCTGATTAACTAAGAAGTATTTTGAGGATGTGGGAACTTTTACATCCAGTTGCCCTGGGCCAGTAATGTAGAGAATAAGCATCAGTTTTCTGGATTTTGCTTTATCTTGCACTACAAAAACTAACAAAAGAAACAGTTTGACAATGAAACCTGCTTACTGCTCTTTATTATTTCTCTAGATTTCCACAATAAACACCGTCCTAAAGATAACTAGCATGACCAGGTAAGCAAATTGTTACATAGACTTTGCACTTCAGTACCCTTTAAAGCAAATCATTTATGATTGTTTCATTATCTGTAGTTGGATTGTGAAGACCACAGTACCTGGGGAACTGTCCCAATTGCCATAGGGTTTGTTGCTTTCAAAATTTGAGATGAGAAATAACTTTTGATTTGTTACTTATGTAGCACAGTAAGTCAGTTTTCACAGCTGAAGGTGGAACCTTGGAGTCCTGCCTTCTAATTTGGTACTTGAATCATAAAATTAGCTGGTTTCCACTTATCACATCTAATGTCTATCTAGAGACTTCCCTTAAAAATCACATCTACTGATGTAGCTACACAGCAGAGATGGATGTGTGGAATTTGGGGTAAACAGTTTTGAAACAGTCACTGTATGTTAAAACACTAGGGCTGTATCCTGTGTTGTGTTTGTATTTCCTTACCTGGTTTGTTTGTTACACAGTGTTCAGAAGCAAACAATTCCCGTGCTCCTGCAAGGCAAAGATGCTCTAGTGAGATCTCAGACTGGTTCAGGTCAGTGTTTAATTGTCGGGCTCCCTCCCTGGGGTGTATGAAACTGGATCCCCAATACAGACCCAAACCTTCACGTTCCCAGTACAGCTGATGGAAGTGACAGGCTGGGAAGCCTGACGTGGGACTCTGGTGACACAGACAGATGCTGTGCAAACTTCTGCAGCGGTGGGACTGAGTGTTGATGTGCAGCTGCCAGTGGGCCTATTCCAAGGCTGCTGAGGGGATGCAGATGCAGGGGCAGCAGAGCTGAGCAGCACACACTCTTATCATCCAAACTTCTGTGCCTACAGCAAACTATGTCTGGGTTTCCTTGGGTGGGTGGGAATATTTATTTAGATAGATCTTAGTGGGACACCACTGCCTGTTTTTTAATTTAACCCTTTGGTGAATTGCTTATCAATCTTCTGGTCTGGAAACTTTCTACTTAATTAAAGCTTTTACAGACTCTGACCTCAGTTTAAGAATGGTAGGATGAGTGTTACTTTAATTTGCTGGAGTGCTGTAATTGACACTTTTTTTTTGATGGAAAGTTTTCTAATTTTCTCCCTTTTTAAAAGGTAAAACTCTTGCCTATGGGGTTCCGCTTGTACAGTCTTTGCAAGGAATGGAATCCAAAATACAGGTAGCTGCAATAGAATTAAATATACCTGCTTTTGATATTAAGATTAATAAAAATGAAATCCAGCTCTTATCTTGTAGTCGAGCATTCTCTCTTCTTATTTGTTTGTGTGGCTTATGTGATCCTTCTGTGCTGTTAGATACAGATGATACAAGAACGATGTTACACATTCCCCATTACTTCGTGCCGCAGATAACCAGGCTAAATTGTCATGTTTGGAGAATTTAAAGCACAGGAGAGGCAATGTTCTGGAAGCTGGGAGAACCGAAATCAAAGGTTACTGCCATGCTTTTAGGACTAATAAGTTTCTAATCTTTGACATGGAATGAGATTTAATAATTGCTCCCAATTTGGATCATCTTGTTGACCAGAAAATGCTGCTGCAGATCTGCCATCTCTTGTGCGTTTTTTGGAAAGAGATCATCCTGACTTTCCTTACGGGTTGAAATATTTCCAGCCCATCCTGGACTGTTACTTTCTGCAGCTGCTCCCTACAGATTGTTGGTGTGCATCAAACATGAGAGTGTTTCTGCAGCTCAGAAACATAAGAATTAAGCAATATGCATATGGAATAAAGTGTTGGGTGTGACTGTGAGTAGGTCTCCAAGCAGGAAAGAGAAGGCAATGCAGGATTGGTATTTGAAAGACTTGATTTTTTGTGGTTTTTTTAAAGCTGGGAGGGGAATTCCCCATACTGTTGTGTACAGATTTGTACTAAAGCCTTTGAGAATTCACTCAAACATGAGAGTGTTTCTGCAGCTCAGAAGTATAAGAATTGTACAGATTTGTACTAAAGCCCTTCAGAATTCAGTTGGTCAGCTCATAACAGTTAGAAGTGAAAGCTCTCTGTGTGTCAGTGCCACATTCTTCATAGTGGATCTCTCACCTTCTCTGTTTGCAGCGCAGTGATGGGCCTTATGCACTCATATTAGTCCCAACGAGAGAGGTAGGTGGCATTTTTTTCTTTCTGATTCTATCTGGATTTGGGTGTTTGAACCCTGATTTTTAGTGTGTAGCTGTGGGTCCACCGAGGACTGTCTTAGGAAATGTCTGTCATTTTGCTCAGATGTTGACTGCCCAGAAGAGAGTTTGCTCTCTGGATGCATGGTGTCATTTTTGTTTCATGCCATACCAAAGTGAGAGAGAAGGAATCTCTTAAGTTTTCCTCATACAGTGGGAAGTAGTTGGGAAGACTGGAGAAGCTCTCTAGGTCAGTGCATGGGAGAGAGAAGCTTGCCTAGCTCACACAGGGCATGGAGTATAGCCAATGAAATCAGCTTTGTGAATGTGTAGGTTTATACAGATGTTTCATTTTTAAAGCCCTGTTTTCAAATCCGTAAGGACAGTGGGAAGTAGTTGGGAAGACTGGAGAAGCTCTCTAGCTCAGTGCATGGGAGAAGCTTGCCTAGCTCACACAGGGCATGGAGTATAACCAATGAAATCAGCTTTGCGAATGTGTAGGTTTATACAAATGTTTCATTTTTAAAGCCCTATTTTCAAATCCGTAAGTGAATGCTGAAGATGAGACTATCAAGAGTTGGTTTCTCCACTGAACTCTCTTTTATTTGATTTATATTATTTGCCAGCAGATTTTTGTACTGTCGTAGGAGCTGGCTTGTGGAGCTGCACCAGGAGAGAGGTTTCTGAACAGGTCCAAAGATGATAAAAGAAGGATTATGCAAAAGAATAAAATAATACACAGCTTCTCAAAGAAAAATTAAGGATGTATTTAGAACTCTGATAATATACATAACTAGATTATCTTATATTTTGAGCCAAAGGGGCTGTAGTCTTTTTGTAGTCCGGGGACTTTTTCAGAGCTCACCTTCTTGTGTTGATTTCCATAGCTTGCACTCCAGAGTTTTGATACAATGCAGAAACTACTTAAGGTAAGAATTCATTGCCCTGTTTTTATTCCTTGAGCCTCTTGCTGTTGGATGCTGAACAACTTCATTCGTGTGAATTCAACTGCATGTTTAAGGAAATCCAGCATCTGGCAAGATACGTTGTGCTTAAAGATAAATCTGCTTGTCTTTAAGTGCCTTTAAGTGTGATTTCCCTATGGCATGTTTTAAACTATTAAATGAACAACTAAGTGATTAATTATGGCACCTTAGTTGCACATGTTTTCATAAACAAGCATAGTTGATTTCAAAGAACCTGCCATTGTTTCAGCCTGAGTTATGAATGGAAACTCTCACAATGACACGGACCGTTTTACTGAAACTAATACTAGACAGATGGGTTTCAGATGGGGAGTAGAACTTGGTGAAGTGCTTTGCCAATTGAATGGCTGGAGAAATTAAAAGGCTTTTAAAATCATTAAATGATAGTGCTTTCCTTTTAATTGAGGCAGAGTATCTTACCATGGGTATAAATCATTTATCTGATCCATAGTGCTGCTCCCTCTTCTCTTTTTTCTTTGAAAGAATAAAGCACTTTCCAAGTCTTTTTTGGTGCTGGAATTATCAAGTAATATTTTGTTGTCATACTGAGGTTTAAAGTACTTCAGTCTTCTTCCATAGTAATTAGAAGTTATTATGAGTGGACTTTTGATGTCCTTGAAAGGATGAAGTCTGGATTGACTCTCCTTTAGCTTTTCTTTGTTACATATAATGGGTAGTAACTGTCAAGTCAGTGTAAACTGTCGTAGTGACCCAAAGCAGAAGATTTAGATTGTGGTGTGACTGGACCCTGGAAGGGCTGGATGGCTGAAGGGTGTGATGTGATTGTGTAATTACTGAGAGAGAGGAAAAGTTGAGCTGCTCTTGATGCAATAACTCTAATGCCAGCTGCTGAGTTGATATTGTATGGATCTTGCTTAGACATCTACCTTATTTTAAACCTTTTAAAGGAACTCTTTTTGTAGAAGCTATTTTGTTGGAGCGTTTCTGGCAAGCAGTGACCTGTGCAAACTTAAGCCTATTTGCCAGTCATGCATTTGTGCAATCCTTACAAGCTGTGCTGCTTCTGCCCTGCGTTTCCTTCGAGCGAGGCAGTGGCAGTACCGTGCTTTGATTATCTCCCCTGTAAACACTGGGCAATATTGGATTCAATGAAGGGTTGGACCTCATTAAAGTAAGAGGCAAAAACTCCTGCCAGTATCAATGAGACTGACATTTAATGTTCCCAGACACAGTGACTGTGTGCATGTAGGTCTGTGGATGTATATGTAAACTTTATAGGTCCTGTGTTTTCCTTAAATTTTCCTTGGCCACAGGAAGATATTGCTTAAAGGCAAGATGAAGAAATGGCATTGTAGCTTGTCTTTGAACATTTAGGCTACGTGGGGAGAAGGAAAAGAATTATTATTATATGATTGGAAGTGGTGCAAAAATGATTGCATTTCTATCTTCCTCAACGATGTGGGAAGCGAGTTACATGGCTAGAACCAAAGGTGCCATTGATATGTAGCTGTGGGTGAGAGAGTGCATGGAGGCTGTATCTGTTAGATCAAATCAGATGCACACTGCTGTCAGCCCCAGTCCTTTCTCTTTTTGCCAGGAAACATAATTTTTGGATTAGGCCTTGTCTCTTTATTAAGAAGAATCTATATTGGTCTTGGTTTTCCTTTCTGTAGCCATTTGCCTGGATTGTGCCTGGAGTGCTAATGGGGGGAGAAAAGAGAAAATCGGAAAAAGCCAGGTAGGAAGCCAACTTCTTAAATTGTATTTTGGGTCCTTCTGCTCTACAGCCTTTATATCTGTTACTCTTCTTTAGAGTGCTTTTCTTACTGGGAGAGAGGATTGCGAGTTTGGATCAAGCTGTGATCCCCCTGGATCGTACACAGACACAGTGCCTGGGTCAGCAGGAAGTATTCACTTCCCCCAGTTGGATCTATTTCTAAAATGTTGATGAGCCTTCTGAGAAGATGATCTCTTGTGTCAGTATTTTTTTTTCCTCTTCTGACAAACACCTGTATTTGCTTACCACCGAGTGCTGTCTACAGTATTTGTTATGGGGGAAATTGCTTTCTGGAGAAGAGATTTCCTGGTGTTAAAAGTCTCTTTCTTTTCCCTTTTCAAGAATTGAATTGTAAGCTGGTAATCCAAAATGGAATTTTCATTTCTCAATGTATAAGCATACAGCAAAAGAAGTTTACTCTTGACAGTAAAAAAAAAAAAGTACTCAATTAGAAAAGAAAATCTAGCTTTGGTGTTTTAAATTTTTAAAATATTATTAATATTTCTTTCTACTATGTCTTTATCATTGAGTATGCCTATCAATGCCTATCGGTGATGATCAAGGATAAAATTTAGCTATACAAGAAATTTAATTTTTAATCAGTGAGAAAATACTGTCCCTGCTAATTTTACTGCGGCCAAGATTTTTTCCTCTGTACATTCCAGTTCCTCACTCTAAGTTCCTATTCCAGAGTTAGTGCTAACCTATATGTTTTGGGGGTCTTGTTTTGATGTTTTTTGTTGGTTTGGTTGGTTGTGGATTTAATTGTTTGTTTTAAATCTAAACAGATTACGTAAAGGGATAAATATCCTCATTTCAACTCCTGGTCGCCTGGTTGACCACATCAAGTCCACAGAATGTATTCATTTCCGTCGCACTCAGTGGCTGATTATTGATGAAGCAGACAGGTAAACTTCTGAGTGTTTAGTTACAGAAAATAATTATGATACCCTCTGTGTCTATATTCAATACCTCACTAAATATTTTTTAAAAAAATACGAGAGAAAGTGCACACACAGTGTCATAAACCATTCATGCTCAGTGGCCTCAGCCAAGCACCAGATGTCTGGGATTAGGAAGAAATGTCCCCTTTGGACAGATTACTGTACAATTATTCATTGCAGAGATTCTCTCAGTGTCTTCTGACATGTCTGACCCTGGCAAAAGTTGAAGATGGAACATGAAGCTGGATTAGCCCAAGATCTGATCAGCTTTAGCACTTTCCCTATTCCTACTTGGCTCATGTAGCCTTAAGACTGCCTCCTCGTTCCTTCCTACGGCACCTTTAATCACTTCTGCTGTTTTTGTAGGATCCTGGACCTGGGCTTTGAGAAGGATGTAGCTGTGATACTCAATGCTTTAAATGCCCAGAGAGAGACACGTCAGAATGTTCTGCTCTCAGCCACCCTCACGGAAGGTAGGTTATAGAAGATGGTGTCTCCTTTAGGTAAATAACACACAGGCAACTTCAAAATGGTTGAATGTGAATATATTACAGCCCAATCTGAAACCCTTTGCAGAAGTGGAATAATGTCTATTGATTTCTTTGGGCTTATGACACTCATTGTAAGTGGAGGTGTTCTGCCAGTGTCTGAGGCATGGCTCATCAGTTCCTCACCCTTCACTGCTTTTTACTGAAATTGTGTTAGTTGGGTTGTTTTTTTTTTTTTATGAGAATATATCATCACCCTCCCCAGCAGCACCCCAGACTGGACCTCATGTTTTTTTCATTTTCTGATTCAGGAGTAACACGGCTGGCCGATATCAGTTTGAATGACCCCGTCAGCATTTCCATAGCAGATGAAATCCAGAAGGGGCTCAAACCGGCATCGCAAACGGACAGAGAACCCAGTAGTTCATCAAACTGCATGGACCAGGAAAACTTCGCTGTTCCAGAGAAGCTCAAGCAGTATGTCATGATGGTTCCCAGCAAATTGAGGCTTGTCACGTTAGCAGCTTTCATCCTTGAAAAATGCAAGGTGAGACTCTGTTTGTATTACTAAGTAGCCCTTTGTCCTTTCCACCTCCTTTATCTGTTACTCTGTCAAGGATAGCATGGATTAGATCTCTGGCTTTGAAGTGCATCTAGAGTATAGGGAGCCACCAGAGAGCTGAGCTGCTGTTGTGTCTCACATGCTGGCAGTGAGAAACCTGTGTAGCATGTACTTGTACTTTTGTGGGCTCAGTATCTGGTGTCAAACTCTGTAATCCTTTCCTGGATAGTCATATATCCAGAAGTGGCAGCCACCTACATCTTACAATGATCAGGGAATTGGGAGAAGCCTGTGGAAATGGCCATGTGCAATTTTCTTGTTTATCTTGCAGTTTGAAAAACACCACAAGATGATCATCTTTTTCTCCAGCTGTGAACAAGTGGAATTTCACTATGAACTCCTCCTAAAGGTTCTTTCAGGAGGGCTAGAGTCAGAACAGCCTGAACGGTCACCTGTGTCCTCTGCACACTTACAGTTTCTACGACTGCACGGCAACATGGAACAGGAAGTAAGCACTCTCCAAATGTCAGATTATACGGTTTTATTCCTTATTCCATATGATTTATTGTGTGGTTATTTTGGGGAGGAGGGCAGAGGAGAGGACAGAGAGTCATTTCACCTCTAGGGGCCTCAGTCTTCCATCTGCTAATGAGAATAAGAATATTGTCCCACTTCTGGAAAGTACCTTGGTAGCTATATCTGAAAAACACAGCTGAAGAGGCAAGAGGTGTTATTTCAGCAGGCTGAGGCAGCCGTTCAGTATTCCCAGTGGGCGCACTTAAACCATTTATATATCCATGATTCTCCCTTGTGCAGTCAGGATGGGCTTTTAATGCCAAAGGAAAACCTCATCTAAGCCTCAAAACATTATGGCCTGATAAGTTGCCCACATTAGATGAGGATGGAGCAGTTTGGCTTTGGTTTTGAAGAACAGAGTCTTGACAGACTGCTCTTTTCCGTGGTATGGAATAATAGCAATAAGTGATTACCTCAAAATAGGCCTAGGTTTTACCTGGATGGGCCTGAGTTATGAGATTTGAGCTTGCTGCAGAAGACTGGGAGGCCAGGAGAAGAGTGTCAAATGACCTGTCATTGCAGTGTTTCTCTTAGTAGCTGAGGGACCTCCCTTGAAAGCTCAGTCCCTGCTCCTGCCCTTGGTCTGTGATGGAGAGAGTTACCGCTCTACTCTGAGCTGTGCAGCAGAGATAGTAAATGAACAGAGCTCTTCTGATGAAGCAAGAGGTGAAGAGCCATTGTTTTTCTCTCTCATTCCCATCCTGTGGAGACCAGAAACATGTGCTTTGCTGTCCCTGCAGTCTGGCCTTTCCTCAACCTGCCTGCCTGAGCGAGTGAGCAGGCCTGGTCTGGCCCAACTCTACCCTGACCAGCTGTTAAGCCAACAGAACACCACTAAGTAGCTGGCACCAGGGGAAGGGTTTTGCCTTTTTAGTACCCAGTGTGTAATTAGTGCTTGATGTCTTCAAATTAAGAGCATTAATGGAGCTAAATTGTGGATCCCATATGGTACTGCTGAGCACGGCTGCTGTCATTGTCAACAAGATACAGCGTGCTCTCTTCTTTAATTTTTGTCAGCAGAGGGTTCAGTGTGTCAGCAAGGCCCAAGTTTCCCTTCTTTCCCAGAACAGTACCTCTAGCTGGGAGTCAAGTACGTAAGGTTTCTTCTATATCATCAACATAGCAGGCCATTCACTTAACCCCTAGCTAGAACTCTGAGGAAGAAGGCTTGAAACATGGAAACAAGGATATTTTGGAAGGAGGAAGCAAAAGGAACAGGAAGGAAAGGGGTATGGTGTTTCTGAGGCCAGAGACAGCCTGAGATCTGAAAAGAATGAATTTAATCAGGTGAAGGGAGTGAGTGTGCAGTAGTTTCCCACAGCAAAGGAGAGGGAGTGTCGGTGGGCAGGCGCTACGGGCAAGCGAAGACCAAATGCTGCTGAGACCTTCAGTTACTAGTGCTCAGAGATTGTCTTGTGTGATAGCTGGTATCATTGTGATGTAGTGTGTGTTGGAGAATCAGTTTCTATTGCTTTTATCAAGAAAAAAAACCACCCCAGACTAGTTAGTTAAATTAACCGGAGTGGGTTTAGGAAGGTTTTGGGACTGACAAAGCCAGAGGCTTTTGAAGGTAAGTGAGGAGCTGGAGTGGCAGGTTCCTGCAGTTCTGGGGCTCAGAAGCTCAGACTGCTGGTGGGGGGATCTGGGGGCTGTGGATAGCCCTGCCTGGGACCCTGAGCTCTTGTGAGAAGTGGGGGCTGTGGGAAACCTGCATTGACTAAATGCATTCAGGCTTGCCCCAGACACTGTGCCTTCTTACCCAGGACCACCTTGTTGCATGCCATAGGTTTCTGTCCATTTGCAGAAAGAGTTTGACTGGAACTCATGAAATCAATTCCTTTGTTTTTGAAGCTATTCGTGTTATAGTGAATGAGGCATAGTTGGTAATTTATTGCATTAGCTGATTTGCTGTACGTTTGATTGTCATGTGCATAAGCACTCTTTTCATTTTTCTCTTTCAATCCTCTAGGAAAGAACAGAGGTCTTCCAGGAATTCCTAAAATCCAAGACCGGCATCTTGCTTTGCACTGTAAGTAACTTGGAGTGCCTTTGCAGCTCCGTGCTAATAGGCTTGTCTGATATCTGATGGTAGAACAGAGGATTTGGCACTGAGCTCTAATTCAAGCTCATTGTCTGACCTTGAGGAAAGTCATCTCCTTTTCCTGCATCTCACATGTTTAAATGAGGCCTGGTGCCTTCTCTGCAAACTGCTGTATGATCTTTTGCTGCAAGGTACCGTGTACAGAAAAAGTGCATGTCTTATACAAGAGGCCTCTTAGTATTTTGCATGGTCTTATGTCTGGAAAAATCTGTTCATTTGGAGCTGGAACCTTGCCCTCTACATGCAGTCAGTAGAACGCAGTCCTAATTTGTAGTACACCCCATAACTGCCAGTTAAATTGGATGTAATGTGCTATTTCCCATCTTCATGACTACCCCAAGGTTAAAAACAAAAACCTGTGGGGATGGAAGGGAAGCCCAACCAGAGAATGGTGTCACTAGTAATGCAACATGCTCTGCTGCTCTCCATGCTTTGCCCTTCAAGCTTCCTTCAAGGGTGCTGAGGGAAAAATTCTTGTCCTCTGCTGAAGTTTGCTGGCACCCTTGTGTTGTGGTGGCACCTTCCGCTTCTCGTTTCTGACCTGTTGGTGCCACAGCTACCCTGCTGCAGTGGTGCAGAAGGCTGCACGATTTGCTCTCTAATAGTGGCAGCTGTTGATCTGAAAATGTGTGAATCTTGGCGATTTCTACCCACCGCAAACTTGTAAATTACAGCGATCGGGAGTAATTAGAGCTGAGAAACCCTCTCCAGCTCTGAAATGACTCCTGTTCTTGCAGCACATGATGCTTAAAGGAAACCAGTTGTGATTTATTTTTTTTTTTTATTCAGAGAGCTGGGCCTGAATTTTATCAAAACAGGACTGCCGTATATAGGAGTGTTTGATTTAGTGCTGCCAAATTACATATTTTATCACCTGTAAAATTGTACTTGTTACATGGTAGTTTTGGTCCTGCTTCTGTGAACAACCTTTCAATGATTTGATCAAGGTCAAAATGCAGCATTGCAATGCGTAAGTGTAACAACTATAACTTGGTTTCCCTATATGCAGAGGTAATACTGAAGTGACTTAACTGAGGAGGATAGGCAGAGCTTCAGCATTCAGTGGTGTAGGTTAAGTGTTTTGAAGATTAAAACTGTTCAACAAATTCAAAATAATAAATAGCTAAGCTTTCTTATCCTTCATGCACATGCTGTCTATAACTGAGAAATTTCAGGGACGTGTTTTGTTACTCAGATTTCAGTTTAATGAGTTTAGACTAAAGACAGTAAATGCTCGATTTTTAGACAAAGAGAAAACAATCACTGCAATCACTGGGATATCAGTTCCTGGGTGAGACCGTTTGAAGGGGAAAGGCAGCCCATGGTAGGAAAAGTCTGCCTGGAAATGTACAGTTATTGACAAGGTAGGAAGAAGAGTAAGTTGGATAAAGAAATCCCACTGGATGGGATTCCCCTCTGGAGACACTGGAGATGTGGTTTGATTTCCTGCCACAGACTCCGTACCAGTGGATGTGGAATTGTGATGACAAGGCAAGTGGCCGCATGTCAGATGAGCATTTGCTCCTGACTTGTCATAAAGAGGAGGTAACAGGAATTAACCTAGATTGCTGTGAAGAAGGTAGTGTAAGGTAATGCATTTATCCTAACCCTCCTTCGTTTCAATCTAAGCTACTTTGCATTTACTGCAAGGCAGGGATGCAGATCCTGACGGTTACGGTGACTGTGGCTCAGCTGGCACATGGTTAGCGCGTTAAGCACAGTAAGTTGTGCGTCTGAGTCCAAAATCTCTCCGTGCTTCAGCTCTCCATCTGTAAAATGGGGATAGTAGCACTGTTCTATCTTACAGAGATGTTGGGAGGACAAATGCATTGAAACCAGGAGGTGGCCTGTTACCACAGTAATGGGGACCATATGGACACCTTAATATAGAGATACACTTTGCGCTAGTCCCACATTACAGGTGCCTCCCCAACACAGATGTCCAAAGGGCAGCCAGGCACTGTGACCACCTCCTGCCTCCGAGGGCATTGCTTTTTCTGACTCTTTTTCTTCATATCAGCAAAAATGTTTTGCAGAAAGGTGGTTCTGTTCTTTTCACTGCAAAATCGCCTTTGGTGAGCCAGGTTTCAAAATTTCATGGGCACAAAAGAGCAACACCAATAACGTTACCGTCCTTCCCTTGTCCCTTATGCCATGTTCTCCACCCATCTTTCCGCTCTAGTAAGCAATGGGACCTGCTGTTCCTTTTATTAATTTGCTCTATGTCATATGTATATTAATATATTCCATAAAATATTTTTGCCAGACAATATAAGCTGGCAGACAAGAAAATAAAGAAGGGCCGTGTATCTCAGAGGGTCTCATCCAGATTTATTTCTCTCTCCTTCACTGAAGTTCTTTGCGCCTTCCTTTGGGATGTGCCTTTTAAACAAGTTCATCTCTTCCAGGGAGAGAGGAAAGATCATTTGGAGATTGTTTGCTGTTTACTCAGTCACGCTAACTCATCTTGCCAGTTTTCTGGCGGCCCCAGCCAAGAGCTTTCGCCTCTGACAGCTTCTGTGCTCTCTCCTTCCTCCTCTGATTACGCAGCCCAATCTGTCACCCTGCCGACGGGGGTCTCTACCCTGCTGATGGCTTTCCACACTCGGCAGTAATGACTTTTGGCAGGCCGGGAAGGCGCGAGAGCTTCTTCCCCAGCTTGGAGAGCCGTTAGGCCCTCTCTGCCTGTTAGCTAAAGCACTTTGTGAGGTTCTTTGGTAAATAAATGAGTCATTTTAATCCAACTGACAGCCTGGCACCTGAGCAAGCTGCCTTCCATCTGTACTTCTAGGCCTCATGTAGGCAGCCAATTGTCAAGCTCAGAGCCTTCAAGACCTCACCATTGAGTGTCTTTCAAAAGCAACTTTAGCAATTTCCTTTGCCCTAATTAGATTGTGTGAGAGGGACTGAGCAAACCAAGGCCCTTGCAAAACTTTTGTGGCAGTGTTGGTTCTGACCTTCCACGGCGATGTGCCTGGCTTTTGGTGTGGCCTTTCTGCCCTCCGTCCCCCTGCACCCACCCCTCTGTACCCCACCACCACGAGCACAGGCTGGTTGTATGAAATGTTAAAAGCAGAAATTGCAGCATTTCTGGGGCTCCTCGGGTGGATTCTACCTTGATACTGTGCAGTTGGCATCAGGGCAGGAACATGGTTAAGGCTTCGGATTATTGTATTTGCTTGGCATTTGGGTTTTTACAATTGCATTGGTGTAGATTTTCTCCTTGCTCCTGTGAGATGGTCACTTAATTCTCCCTCCCGTTGCAGGGAATCGGTGGTGACCTGCTGAGGTGTCATATTCTTGATTTCCTTGTTACTAAGGGATGATGGTGTGAGGTCACGCGTGGAAGGGGAATGCTGTCTGGGGCAGTGTGGAAGAAGGGAGGGTAGTGCATTGGAAATCTATTGAGCTTCTTGAAAGAGCACTGGCAGCAGATTGGTGCTGCTGTGTGTGGAATAAATGGAGTGCTAGTAAAACCAGATAATTTTTGCTTGGGTTGTATTCCCTTTCCTGGTAAGGTGACCCACAGGTACTTGCTAAAAATCTGAGAAGCAAGAAGTTCATGGGCTCTGTCAGCAGAGGAAGGCAAATCAACTCAAACTTTTTATCCTGGGTTCTACCTTGCTGCTTTCTACGAGGGTGTTTGAGGAGAAGGAGCTACAGGAGACGCAGGTGGACTGGTACTGAGGAATCTTTGAGAGTTTGCAAAACACTGCAATTACCAGTAAATCCCAAGATACTTCTGAAAGAAAGCCAAGTTAAACCCCAGGAGAATAGCTGCTGATACCTGTCAGTAACAGCTGAGTGGAGTTGGTGGCATCATGAAAGCAATAGTGAATCCAAGGCTCATGATGGGAGAGAGCCTCCTCCTAAAATGTTGTCCCTGGCTATTTATTAGGCTTTCTATTAACCTTTTCATTTTTCCCACTTGCTTTGGCAAATGCATGCCAACAATACTGTCTGCAGCAGTAGTGTCCCAGCCAGAGGTGTTGAGAAAAGGTGTCTTAGAAAAGGAGGGGAAGAATTTTGATGGATGAGAGGGCTGGCTCTGCCCCTGCTGTCTGCTTCTCCCCATGTTGGAGGTGCCTGCTCCTGATCACGGGGACGGCTTGGCTGTCTCTTTATTTTGGGGGAAACTGACCCTGACCCAAGGTCAGAGCCCTCTCATCAAACAGCCTTTCCTAGAATGCTGGGTGTGAGAAGGAGCACAGTGGAGGAAAAGACCAAAGACTTGTCAGCGTGGAGGTATATAACAGAGCCAGCCAGATCGGAATCAGACGTCAGCAGCCCTGTCTGATCGTGCTGTAGAGTTTATAATCTTGTTATCCTGGTAACTGCTGTACACGTTCCCCGACTTCTCTTGATTTATTTTCTCCAGCCTCCTTTAAATGGCTTTTTGTACATCTGTTCATTCTGAGTCTGGGAACAAGTCGTTTCTTAATGAGCGTGTTGGAGCAAAAGTGTGTGTTATTTCAGAGTGGGCGCTGTGGAAAGTGTCTCCTCTTTTACTGCAGTTGGAGCCACAAAGCAACCTGGCTAGTGCTTATGGGAAGGCCTTTGCTGCCAAAACATCAGCTTCCTAGTCTTTTAACGTGTGTGGGAGTTGCATGAAAACACTTCAGTGGGTGGCTGACACATTTTTAGTACATTAAGCTCCTGCTTACGTTCTTAATATATTCTATTTTGCAACTAGCTAAAAGATACATGTGTTCCAAAACATTTCCTAACAGAGTTAAATCTGCACACCTGCTCTGTTATTGCGCGTGGTGAATGTAAAATCCAAGGAGTATGTGAGGACATTGCTAATGAACAGAAAATCAAGAAGGGAGATTGAAACGTGTTTGCGCTCTCTCTCTCCATTTTGAGCAGTATTTAAACTCTTTTCTCTTTGAAAGGGTATGTTTTTAAGCTATGCTGGCTGTGGGTAACTAAAGGGTCTCATTCAAGTCCTTCTCCAAGTTGATGGGTTTTCTCACCAGCTGGCACATCAAATAACACTCCTGACAGCAGCTTCAGACCCTTTTCTTCGGGGCTGAGTTTTATTTCTCCAAATCAAAGCCAGACGGGTGAAAATCTAAGGGACAGCTCTCCTACAGTCCCCTCTCCTCGAGCTGTACTCTGGCTTCCTGCAGATTCTGCTAAATTGTTTGTTGGCCTTTTATCGTAGGGCCAGGTGACCTGCAAGTCATCCGCTCCCTAACTTCACACCATCACCTAGGAAACAACTAATTATTTGTAGGTGGAGATCAGTGCATCTTTGGACATTCTGCTCAAGGCCTAGGAGCCTTGACCATTTAATTTATGGCAATTTTCCTCTCCGTCATTAGCAGCCTGGTTCTAGTTCTTAGCCTTCCTGTGGAGAAAGGTGTGCTTAGAAATGGTGTTGCCTTCCAGAGGTTTAATTCTGCCTCTCTCCCTGTTTGGGCAGTAGGTGCCTGTGAGCAGATCAGTTTTCATCAACGAAACAAACAGAAGAACAAAGGTACTTAGGACAGTTGATTCTCTCAGATATAATGTAAAGGAACTGCAGCAGACTGCTCTAATTCAACACCACTCTCCTGAAATAGGTGTTTTTATATCCTCCAGGCTTTGGGACATAGTAGTAGATCATTTTTTTATTGTGTTAGTCTGTTAACAATATTCCTGTGTTTTAAACCCTCAACATTATTTTTGACCTTCAGTCCATCTCTCCCCAAACTAGACATAAAAAATTCCCACTTGCATAGCCAGTTGTTTCCTGGTGTAATTGCCACCCCAGAAGAGGTCTTACTTTGCTGTTGTCTTCAAAGCATTTTTACTAAAGTAATTTCCTTATTAATGTTAAAGGATGTTGCAGCACGTGGACTAGACCTGCCTCAAGTTACATGGATCGTACAGGTAGGTTTGCTGTGTATGTATGTGTGTGTGTGTATATTAAGTGCTGCCTTGCTCAGCTGAAATCCCTTTCCAGTCCAGCCCTTCTTTCTTTGCAGTTTGCTTTGTGCTGATGCCTACAGATGTGGGAGACCCACGTGTTCCTGACTGCAGGACTGGGACTCCGGGTTTTGCTAGGATACAGCATTGCTGTCATATGTTTGGTTTTGACAGTCTGTTTTCCTCTTCAATAACTCCAGTGTTACCAGCTGTGTAATAATATTCCACTGGCTGGGAGGAAACACCCTCCGTTTCCCCCCACAGGAAGCCAAATCTTGTGAAGTACTGGCCATCTCTCTTGCAGTTCTGTGTTTCTAATTTTCTGAGCTTGCTGGGAAGGCAGTTCCTTGAGGAATTTGAGTACGATCCTAATGTTAAACATGGAGTAGCCCAATAGTGTCTGTGCAATGACCTGGGTGTTTCAAGTGAGGCTTTGCTGGGCTGGGGCTAGGAAGCTGTAAGCATTCAGCTTTCAGTAGAACTGCATCGTACAAGTTTCCCCTGGAAAAAAAACCCAACACTGCTGCATTGCTGTTGACAGAAATACTTTCTTTGGGGAGGGGAAAAAAAAAAAAGGAAACTAAGGGAGATGGATTGAACATTAAAAATAGCAGCCTGTCATTTCAAAGAAGAATATGGGGGCATGAGGCAGGTTTCATTTCTATAAAAGATTTATAATTAAAAAAAGGTTAGTTGAATTGAGGAAAAAGTGATCCAGAGATTCTCCTGTATCAGGTGACACCTGGCTAAAAAGAACAGGTCACCGAGCCTCAGCAAAGCCTTTTAATTTCTACTTCATTGCTTCAGGTAACAAATTTGATTTTAATTTTGTGTTTTTTTTAAAAAAGGTTGTGTAGCAGCTAGCTAGTTGGAGAAGGCTGGGGAAGTGAAGTCTTTAATTCCCAGATCTGTATATTAATATAATTTAACCAAAGATATAGTTGCCAGTGTTAGAACGCAGTGCAAATTACCTAAAGCCCTGGGAGACTTCTGTGTGTCCAGAAGGCGAAATCTCAGCTGTCCTGAGAGCTGTGTCCAAGAGCAAGGACCTGCAGGGAGCAATTAGATTGCTCACAGCATCTTACTCACACCTCTAGCCAGTAGAAACTTTGCCAGAGGGCACAGGTATAAACACTAGAGTGGGCTTTGGTTGTTGGGTTTTTTCCAGTTAAACTGCTGAGGGCTCATTTCTGAGCAGTATCTCTGTGCATGTTCATTTTTCCAGGAAAGAGAGGAGGAGGGAGGAAGAATAGGGGGAGGTTAAAGGGAGGGAAATATGTCACCCCTTATCAGATCTTGCAAACGGCTGGGCAGTTTTGATTCCCAGTGAAATAAATTATTAGGGGGGGGCTTCAAGCAACGTTTTCATAGTGCCTCATAGTTGTACATGGGAAGACAATTGCTACCTCTATCATGTGCTGCTGAAAGCACTTACTCCCTCATCTCTCTTGGATTTCTTCTGACCAGTAACCAACTATGATTTGCTTTAATGGAAACACAGCAATTTAGCCCAACTCCACATTTGAATCCGTCGTCTTTTATTGTATGGCTTTTCTCCCAAATGCAGAGCAGGGAGCTTCCTGCTCCACATGGGCAGTCCCAGGGATGTTTGATTTGAGGTCTTTGTGAGATTATTTTATTTTTTTTTTAAGGGAAGCAAACAGGTTCCTGACGTGCCTCTATAGAAATAAAATGTAAAAGGCAAAGAGAGACACTGAGATGGGGAAACTGTCCTATTATCTGAAAGTTGGCCAATGTGTCACATTCACATGTCAAAAAGCCTGCGGTGGCTGAGGGGGCTGAGTGATGGTTACAGGGACGAGCCCGATGGGCTCTTTATAAACAGGCCAATTCCGAGGGAGGTTACAGCATGTGGGTTTTGCTGAAGATCCCCTTTGTTTCAGACGAGCGGGCTGAGCGTCTCGTTTATAATTAACACGCTGTGTTCTGTTAATTCCTCCTTTCCCTTTTTTGAAGTATAACGCTCCGGCTTCACCTGCGGAATACATCCACCGGATCGGGAGGACGGCTCGCATTGGCTGTCACGGGAACAGCCTGCTTGTCCTGGCGCCTTCGGAGGCAGAATATGTCAGCTTGCTGGCTTCTCACAAGATTAAGTGAGTCAGAAACGCGAACAAAAGTTTCAGCTCATCCTTGCTAATTAACCTTCCGTGGCACTTTCAGCGGGACTGTGTCTCGTGCAGGTTTTAATAAGAATTTATTAATTCTTGTGATCCAGGACCGGCCCCAGACTAGCAAAAGGAGAGAAGGAAAAGTGTGTGAAAATCATCAGCCTGACAGATTGTGCGTGAGTGAGTGTGTGTGTGGTGAGGGGCAGAGAGGAGACGATCGTCGGAGATCCTTTGCACTCCGTTGTTCTCTCTCTGGCCCCGGGTTCAAGTCGTGGCTATGTGAGGATCACAAGTCAAATGAGCCTGTCAGATGCTAACTGGCCGTCTGCCTGCAGAGCACCATATTGTCAGAGACCATGCTTTCTCTTCAGGAGAGATCCGGCGGAGGAATAGCTGGGGAGCCATGGGTCATATCTGGCAGGTAATTGGCCACGATGCGTTGTGTAAGTGGCTTGTGACAGGAATAGTAGAGGCTTTTGCAAGTGGTGGGTGCCAGTATGGTCCTGGAAGGCAATAAGGGGGGTGGACTCCGCAGACCAGAAACAGGGTGTGCTTCCAAGGTGGCTGAGAAAGCTGTTCTTCCACCACCTCTAGCTCAGACTTTGGAGTAGATGGTTACAAGAGCAAGCCAGGCTGGGTAAGGACTGCTCCAATGTGCAGTCAGGTTCCTGATGGCCCACACATGATGGGATTTTACTCCGGTTCTGCTTGTGCAATGGTCCTTTGGTGGATAAACCCACAACTTGCTGCTCAACATTGCGAGGCAGGCACGCTCTCAGGTCTCCAACCTCAGCAGTCAGCTGGATTTGTGTGACTCCCCCTGCTCCCTGCACTGCTGTCTCCTGGTGCTTCAGAACAGCCGCCGAGCAGAGCCCCCTTAGTGTTGTTCTAGTGTTGATGGAGCCCTGTAAACTCATGCACAAATTAGTTCTCTTTTATTTCTGGTGTTTATGTCGGGTGGAGCTACTTGGAGTCGAATTTGGTTTTGCATCCTTGAAACAAACAAATGTTGGCAGTAAATACAGGCTTATTCTAGGCTGTGAGCCATTTAGTGGTCTAACAAAGAGCCATCCATCATCCCAGGTAACTATCTATTAAGCAGACACCAGCAAGACATGGAGGGCTAAGCTGACAGGGTTTTTTTTCATGTAACAAACAGCACTGACATTTAAAGGTGAAATCCCACATAATTGTGAATTTTTAACTCCAAGTGGAAAGTTCTATTTTTCTATTTTATAATATTTTGGAAGCGTTGGAGGAAGGAGAGGGAAATCTCCCTCTTTTTTAAATTTTAAATGTTAGTGCTATTATCCAATTTTGTTGTTTTTTAACAAGTTTAAGGAGCTGTATCTCTCATGCTGGTAATTATATCTGCTAAGGAGACCTGTTGTTGAGCCAGCCACGTTTCTTCAGAAATCTGGAGAAGACTGTGTTGAAGGAGCAGAGGGAGCTTTATGTGAATTTTTTTTCTCCGCTTCTCAAATCAGTAGAGCCAAACAACTCAGGGGATTGTCTTTCCTTGTTTGTTTGTTTGTTTTATGTTCTTCATAAAACGTGCTGCCCTGCAGATAAGGGATTTGCCAAAAAAGGAGCGTAATTTGCCTTCCTTGACCCCTGTCTTCAGATGGAAGAAAATGAGTGTCTAATTGGCATGGGTGGGCGAGCCAGCCTGTTTGTAGTCATGTGTCCTTCGCTCTTCCCACACAGGAGAGCAGGGTGTGAGAAGGGGCAACGGGATAGAAAAGAGCTGATGAATTACAGAGAAGATGCAGGAAGGCAGCTCGGAGCTGAAGGCAGCAAGTGCCATCAGCACAAATTGCCGTTACCCTTCATAAACAGAGCATTATGGTGATAATCCTGACAATTTAATTCAGCGCGAGGGCGAAAGACAGCATGTGTTGGACTGTCACCCATCCTCTTAAGCATTGATAATTTTTGTTTCTTTATCCTAAGTCTTTGTAGCTTTTGACTTGGACCACACAAGTTACTGGAGTTTGCCTTATTTTTAATTCTTTGCTTAATTTTTAAACCTCTTGGTTTTTGCTGGGGATGAGCGTGCGTTGTGAATTTTATTTTTTAATTTGTTTTTTCTTTTTTTAAATGAAATTCCCGCTGGGTTTATTGAAATGTAAATACTTCATAAAATATGTATTTCTAAGAAGACAAAGCATGAGACAGGTCCCCGCAGTCTTCAGCTGGTGTAAATGAGCAGCGCTGGGCTGATTTACAGCAGATGAGGATCTGACCCGGAGTTTTTCTTAAGCCCCTCCACCCACCCCAGCATGCATGGGAGTAAGTCCAGAAATGTTGAGAGTCGGAAGTAATGAGAGCAGACGTGGCTTTGTTCCTGGATGAAAATTCACTTCGGAATTAGGGATGACTGCCTTTGAAATTGGAAATCGCTCGCAATTAATTTTCACCGGTACCTGAAGCCTCTCCTTGGCTTCCACTGTGGAAAGGCAGCGTTAGCCTTTGCCAAAACGATCTCACTTTGGCTCTGCTGAGATCAGTAATTCCCATCGGGGCTCAAGGAAGCTGCACGTCTCTCTGCAACTTTCTTTTCAGGCTTTGTGTGGCTTGAAGTTGTGGTTCCTCTGCCTCACTGTAAATGCGTGTGTGTGTGCACATGCACACTCATGTTTTCTGTACATTTCCTCTTTCTTTTTTATTTTCTTTTTTATTTAAATGTTAAATTCCAAAACGTTCTGTCTCAGCTCTAAGCGGAACGAACAGATTTTTCTTCAAAGGGAGGAGGCAAGAAGCAGAAGAAAGTCAGTGAGGTTCACTTTTTTTTTTTTTTCCCTCCTCCTTATGTCTCTTTTAGTTCCTTCAACTGCAATCTAGCAGCGCCTGCCTCGACAGCTATCAGATAATTTCTTTATCTCCTAACGGCGCCCTAACTAATTTATAAAGGAAAAGGCATCTCCGTGAAGGCACGAGTCATTTCTCTCCCTTCTCCCCGGCTGTGCTGGTGTCCCCCCCCTGGTTCCCCTGCTCCCCTCACACGATGCTCCCTGCTGGGAACCCTGTTCCCGTGGCTGTTGGGCTGGCAGCGTGCCAGGGGGGGCGGGTCGGGGAAGGGGGGTGACATCTCAGACAAATCAATGTCAAAGGTTTGACGTTTTCATTCATCACGGCGTCAAAGCAGCCTTTACGGGGTTTGGGGGGGGGGAAGCTGGATGGGGAGGTATATTTTTCTCTCGCTTAAGTGGTTGCCGTTTATGTTTTAATTTACTGTTATACTTTTCAAAAAAACAAACAGAGGAACCCTCAGTTGTCTTTTTATGCTCCATTTCCCTTTCTCCCCCCATCGCTCCCCCGCCTTTCTCTCTCTCTCTCTGCATCCTCTGCGGAGGAATCTGCTGCATCAGGAGTCCCAGCTGCGCAGCGATGGGGCTTGTCTCCCATATAGGATATCGTATGGCCACACTGGCCTGGGCTTCCAGGCTGGATGGCTATTGCTCTGGACCATCTCTTTTCCTTTCCTATTTCTCTGGACTGTCTCTTTTCCTTTCCCTGTGTTGTGCTGAGGTTGAAAACAGAGATTGCCAAAGTGAAAGTATTTGTCACTTTAACTGGGAAGGACTGGGGAACAGGTGAGGATCATGGTATCCTGTTCCACACTATGGCAAAGATGCATCCCTTCCTCCCAGCCAGGCGTTTAGAGATGTTTGAGTGAAAAGGGGTATCCTTGTTATGATTTCTTTCTGTACTTTACAAATTGAAGAATATCTTCCTTCAGAAAGCACGTACATCTTTCTGACCATCTGAGATTCAGGAGTCTGAGAACTGTTGGACCCACAAGATTTCTCTCTTCCTCAAACTGATACAACCTCAAATGAATTCCTTGGCTTCCATGCAGTATTTATGATTTATTCTGCTATAAAAAGGAAAAGAATCTCTTTTCTAGAGATGACCTTCGCCCATTGCTGAAAATTTAGGCCCACAAACTTCAGCTTTTATCAGCTGAGTAATTCCCTTGGAAATGGGACCCAGTTTGGATGCAGCAGTAATATTAATGGCCTGGAGCTGCACAGCTGTTCCTGTATTGTGTCACCTGGTGTGCATGTGCCCTGCAAGACAGTGGTAAAGAGGAGGAAGAATTTCTAGTCTCCTGTAAATGTACCTATAAGTGGGACCACTCACTTTAAAATGAAGCAGGTTCGTAAGCATTTCCAGGATCTGGGCCATAACAGCACCCAGCGGTGTCTCACAAGCAGGACAGGAGAATAAATCATCTGGTTGAATCTACAGGAGGAATGTGAGTCGACAGAATGAAAATAAATGCCCAGTGTGAAGCCTGGCTAGGACAGCTGACTGAGTCTCCTGCATTTAAAAAGAATGCTATAGGGTCCCTAATGGGCTGGGCTTCAGCTTTACACTTCAAATGAGAGGGAAGGTGAGTTCTCAGAATGGGGGAGGAAATCAAGCCATGTATTTGGTGCCAGAGGTGGCTTCTGAAGGTCTAAATGAATTGGATGGTGAGTGTGTCCGTCAGGAAGTGTGTCTCTGAGCTTTGAGCCAAGAAACGTTGCAAGAAGTTGGAATGATGTAAGATCTTGTGGGAAAGAGCAACGATGTGACCAGAGGGAAGGAAGCTGCAGGAGAGTTGACTTGGTCAGAAGAGTTCCTTGGCATCCTGTTGTTGCCCTCTGAGCTTGAGTCACTGTGAGAGGAAGAAGGTGCATCTTTACACAGCTTTAGTTTTGGCTCTTTAGTTTTGGGAGCATGGTTGGGTGGAAAAAAACATGTGCGAACATCAAAGCAATTTGTTCCTTTGAATGAGGGTTGAGCAATGGGTCTCATTCCAGAGAATCTGAAAGTTAAATTGGGGAGGGAGGGGCACACAAGAGGTAGGAGAAGCAGCAAAGGGGAGCACATCTTTGCAGCCTGTGTGTGTATGTCTCAGTCTCTTTCTCTCACTTGCACAAGCAACCCAAGGCAGACACCTTCTGCTCCCTCCCCCTGGCATCTAATGTGCAATAAAATGTTGGACACCCTGTGGTTCAAAGTGGAGAGAACAGATCCTAGTGTTTATAGTTATAAAGCAGATCTACAAGAAGCATAAACATTACGAGCTGCTTCAACTCTGTTTGGAGTTTCTGTTAGTGGAAGATGTAACCAAATGGTTCCCAATTGTCTTGGTGCTTCTCAATGCAAAGAAAGAAAAAATTATGAAAACAACCCAAATATAATTAAAAGCTTGACATTTTTCTTTAATCAGTTAACTCTGGTTGAGAACCAGGGAGACTTTCAGTGAAATGAAAGTCCACCCTCGGTTACTTTGATGTTCTGATAGAATTGGAGTGTGTGGTGGGGACTTAGAACAGCAACAAGATTGGAGCAGCAACTCAGCTGGGGTCAAGATTTTACAGTAGTTTCACTTTTAGGGTTGCTGAGTGAGTGTCTGGGGTGAGGCCTCATGTATTTTGGGGATTAAACTCTTAAGCTGAATGTGTAAATCTCAATATTTTTGCTATCCACTATGGGATACGCTATTTGAAAAGTAGGAGAAATGGTAATTTTTTGTCTTTGTTGCTTCAGTGTTTCAGAGATAAAGATGGAGAAGGTGTTATCCAGCCTGATGAAAGATGATCGCTTCAAATTGCACAGACCAAGAAGCAAGGTGAGTTATTCTGCTGATTTGGAATTGCTCTGATTTTCGTTTACCAGTTAAACATCATAAGTATTCCCCAGGTTTTTTTTTAATCTGTATTTACTTGGGGCCTAAACCAAAGCTCACTGGGTTGACAGGCATCTTTTCATTGACTTTGGGAAGCTTCAAATCTGCCTTCAAGTTGCTAATTCACAGAATTCAGTCATTTACGATGGGTGTCTTGGGTTTTCTGCATCCTGGCAAATTAAATCCTCCAAGAACACTCATTTTGAATGGAAGTCAAGAATGCATCAAGCATGATGCAGCATGTTTGTGGTTTGTTTTCCTCTTGTTGCTGTTTCGCTGGCAAATTAAATCCTCCAAGAACACTCATTTTGAATGGAAGTCAAGAATGCATCAAGCATGATGCAGCATGTTTGGTTTTTTTCCTCTTGTTGCTGTTTCACCTGCTCGTTCTTTCTGTTATACCATGTATGAGCCTTCTTGCTTCCTGTGAATGACTGTTACGAGCTGTGGTGTTCTTGGTAAACATGCTTTTGGAAGATGTTCAGTTTTCCTACATGCCCTATATTTCACAGAAAGCCAGATCTGTGGCTCATCTGAGATACGGCTCGATTTAAAGCTCCTTCCCACCCCTGCACAGTTTTTTCACTGAAATCAGCCTGTAATGCCTATATTTTAAATGTCTGGAACATGCCTAGCATATGACCTCTTAACTCACTCAGCAAATATGTTAGCGTAAACAAAATTTAGCTGTGCTTTTTTTAATGCAGAAACTATTTAACATAGTTTTTTCTGTGTATAAATACTTCCTTTTTTTTTTTTTTTCCCAAATGTGCTTATGGGTGGGTAACTTTGGGTTTCTGTTGGAGAGTTTTTCAACAATTACATTTATGCAGGAGTTGCACTTTGTTGCTGATGTGGGACAGAATATTACCTGTTCTGGGCTTCAGGACAAATGTTATTTCATGGAAAGTGGGCAAAAAAGAGAACATATTTTTCTAGGAAATTATTATTTGACTTCTGAAAAGTGAGAGGAGAAAATACCTGCTGAATGTTGTTGAATGTCAGAGCCTGGTACTTGGAGAGGTTCAAAATCATTGAAAATCATTTTGAAAATTCTCACGTAAACATCTCGGTGCCTTCGTATCCTTGCCTTTGGAACAGCGATAAAAAGCAAACGAGCCTGTTTGCTGCCAGGACTGATCAAATTGGTATTTCTACCAGGCTTTCAAATTGGAAAATACTCTACACGTTGCAGCATGGAATATTCTAGATACTCCTCTTTTGTCTTTGTCCCTTTCCTTAAAAAAAAAAAAAATAAATAAAACCCCAAAGCCTATTTGAAAGTAGCTGTTGGTTTCTGCTCATTGGCACTGCCTGGGCAAGCCCTGCCCTGCCCGGTGCCGTACGGTGGTACCTGTACAGGAGGAGCTGGGTCCTTTCACTTGCAGTCAAAGGTGGGATTGAATTCCTCTCTTCCCTCTGCCATCAAAGTGAATGGGATTCTGCTGTTGACTTCACTGAGATAGATCTGCTCTGGCTGTAAGATGGTCTGAATCTGCTGCAGGGACTTATAAATACAGAATAACCTGGTTTTGTGTGACTCAGAATCTGAAAGGACTGGGACTGAGAAATGGAGTTTATGGGAAAAAATCTGTATCATTAGATGGGGATGAAATTAAAGTGGTTCTGTTGGTATCAAATAGACTTCTTCAGGAATGACTTGAAAAGTGCATTAAATGCAGTCAAGGATTCATTCTGTTTGTTAGAGCCTCTGATGGCAATAAAATATAAAGCTATGAGGGGTCTGCACTGTGTTCTCAGGAGCTGCAGGGGCGTGTTTCCAAGTTTTCATGAGGGTTAATCTCTATTAAATTCTGTAAGTTTGCCATAAAGGTGGTGCAGTAAGCCGGGAATGCAGTGGAACATTGGATGGGACAGAGAGTGATTGAGGACTTGTTGTGAGGAGCTGAACCTGCTCCGTTTGTGATGTTGCTGTTCAGGAGAGTGTGGGCTTTGCTTATCAGCTCTCCATGCATTGAGTCATGTATATATTATAGTCGTGCACATGGGAACCTCATTATAAAGCTCTTCGGTTCTCATTGCCTCAACTGAAGTCCATTATAAGTACCACGTTGGAACATGTATTTTTTGGGCTTCTGTGTGCAGCCAGGGAGCAAGCTGAAGTGCCTGTAAAATGTATATTTTATATTTAGGTGTATAAAATATATATGTGGCTATGTCTGGGTGTGTGAATGTTCACCTGCCTACAAAGAGAATAAATTTGATCTTTCAACTTTTATGGAGGGGGGCAGGGGGACTTGGTGAGTTCTAGAGAAGGTGTGTGGAGGTTAGTAAAAAGTTGTTATTAAAACAAAATCCTTCATTTTGTTTTGAAGTATAATGGAAGCAGGAGATGTTACAGCCTGCGTTTTTGGTGCTTTTTTTCCTTCCTTTTTTTTTTTTTCTTTTGGGGGAGGTACTGTTTTAAGAAAGAACTTTACTACCTCAGTCTAGTTTTATTGTGTTTCAATCCCTTCTGCCATTAACATATTCTCTTAATGAAATCAGAGGCTTTCAGGGCTTATCCCATCCTCTCAAACCTAAAAGCTGCAGTCTTTATAATCAAAAAGTTTCTTTCTTCTGAATACCTTTTCCTGGTGTAGTTGACAGTTGCAGGAGTCCCCCTGATGTCTTCAGCCAGTTCAATAACATTTCAACTAGGGCCATTTCTTTTTTTTTTTTTTAAGCTTATAGATACTGTTATTGATCACAGTCATTCTGCTGGTGGTCAGGGATCACCCAGAACAGGCTCTTACTCTACACAAACACAAGGTAAAAAAAAAAGTTCTCCCATCCCACTGTATCTCCATAATGGCAGTAATGCTTCTTACTTAACAGATGTAACAAATTCATCTAGATGGAGAGTAGATCAAGCAAACCTCTGGGGTAGGCTTTTATCTTTTGGGTCTTGGAAAAACGTGTAAGGTCTCAAATTAATTGTCCTGTTCATCTGAACCGGGATAGGAGGAAGATTAAAGCTTGCTTGTGTGAGCAGAGCGTACAGGGTGGCTTCCAATGCACTTCCAGTAGCACTGTTCTATTTGATCTGTCCAGACACTCACATGATGTGCAGGTTTTATTTTCACAGTTTGGCTCTGAGTCAGTTTTAAATTTAGATTTTTTTTTTCTTTTTTTTTTCTTTTTTTTTTTTTTTAAGATGAACCTCTCTGGAAGGCAGGAATCAAACACAGATTTTTTTTTTTTATTTTTTTTTCATGCCCATTAGGGGGCAATTTTAAAATGAGATCTGTCTCAAGGGGCTGGAGGGGATAAAAGACAAGGTGGAGATGGGAGGAGGGGAGAAGCTGTTTTCTGAGTACATTATGTTTCCTGCCATTTGCTTTTTTTCATTTATTTCTCTTGGACTGACCTCACACTTTGGAAATTATGCACCTAGTTTTTTATCCCTCATTTTTGTCTTACTTTTTTTTTTTTTTCCCCCCAGCACCAGGAAGAAGAGATGCCTCATTTTGAAACCAAAAGGGGGGAATAAGAAAAGTCCTTTGTAATATATTGCCATATTATCACTAAATCCCCTGACAGTTGTGACACAGAAGCAAGTCACCTGTCACTTAAGCTTGAGGTCTCTTTAATTTTCTCCTGGAATTCGCACCAGGCTGTCTTTAATTTGAGGCCTTTATTGGAATTCTGAAACCTTTCTGCCTCCCCGGTGCTCAGATCTATTCTGAGTGCTGTTACAGAATGTATACAATAACCAACAGAGGGATTCAGAGGGGGCTGAAGCACTGTTTATTTAACACTCTGGAGGGATTTTCGTGCTTATTCGGTCCTGGCTACCCGGCTTTCAATATCGCTTTGACAACCGTTATGCCCTTCTCATTAATTTTAAACAGTTAAAACACAGGAAAAAGAGAAAAAGTTTTCATTATTAAAGTGCTTTACTTTTTAATAACAGAGGATTCTGTCCGCCAGGGGAAAGGGCAAACCTCACTAATTTCACATTCATATTAAAAAACGCTGGGAAGGTGACACTTTGTGCTGCCAGGAGGCTTAACAAAAGGAAAGTGATGGGGGCGAGGAGGAGCAGGCGGGGGGAGAAAGTTTTATGTTTCACGTCAATGGAAACTTGTTAGTCACAGGGACGAGTGTCCACTTCGGGGAGGCAGCTCCACTTGTAGTTTATTAAACCTTTACAGAGGCCTCCTCTACTGGAGCCTGTCTCAGCTGATTAATAGGTGCATGTTAAATCCAACTAAAAGGCGGCAGTGAAACAGGTTGTGCGGTGAGTCCTTCTCGAGTGGATTGGCAGACAGCAGAGACCAGAAATCTTGGGAGACTCTTCATGTAGCCTTAAAATACCCACCGTTGCCTTTGCTGGGGATGCAGATGGACAGTGAGTCCAGGTGGTGAGCGAGCAGGAGGTCTAGTCCCTGTAGCTGCTTCGTTGAAGAATCACCCTGTGGCTGGAAGCTGTGGGATCCCAAATTCAAGAGAGGGCACTGCAGGGAATTTAAGCTGTGTTTGGGGTCTGTCTCTGGGCACGTTTGTTGTTGGGCTGTAGATTTGGAGATCTGGGTCAGCAAAACATTTTGTATAGGGTGCCAGCAGCATTGCTGGGCTTCCCTGATGGCTGGGGCTCATGGTGTCAGTGTGATATGGGTCCCCTGGACTGGCAGCAGTGCAGAGGGGATGCTTGCAGCTCTAAGAGAAGGAGGGTCCTGCAGCATTGGCATGCAGACCTACCAGGGAGGAACAACAGCATTGTCACCTTGGCACAGGGTGGTGGGAGGTGGATGTTTGCTCTCAGTCAGCCCTGGTCAGATGAGGGGGTTGATCAGTACCAAGTTACTGCCTTGGATTTGGCACTCTTAGACTTGGATGCTGGTTCCTGTACGAGTAGCTTTCGAGAGCTGTGATCCTTTCTTGGGAGAGGTTCACATCCAGGGATGCTTGGCTTTGTGCTTCGCTGTCAACTTTCCATCAAAAATTCTTGTTTTCTGGTCCACGTTTCCTTTCTCTGCCTGGGTACTTTAGAGAAAGAGGCTCTTTAGAGAAAGAGTCTTTTGCTCCCAGCAATGTTTGCTTTCCATTTCCTGAACTGCATCCTGCAGTCTGATCCTGGGAAAGCTTGGGCATGTGCAAAATTGCCCATTTGGTCTAAGGAGGTTTTTTCTGCCATGTCTTTGGTGGAATTCTGGAGTGTGTTATTCTGGAGGAATAATGTGATGGCAGTTACAGTTCAGTGTGACTTGTTGACAGTGAGAGAACTTCATGTAGGCATCAATAGTGAGAAGTTCATTTGGTTGGCTTTGTTCACAGGTACTGAGTTTGGTCCGTTCTCTGGAGCTTGGGGCTGAATGTGGATCTCCTGCCCCACAAGTGCCTAGAGCAGACCAGGTGTTTTGGTGAACTGCACAGAGTCTAAAACCATTAGTGTAGAGTCTGCGGGGAGTTATTCCAAATAACTGCAGTAGAAATAAGCAGTGGTGTCTGGCCTGTTGAATCTGGAAAAAAAAAAAAGAGAAAAAGATACATGATAGATGTTAGAAAACACAAAATTAAAACTGATTTGCTCTCCTCACCACACAGCACTCACTGGCTGCTTTGACTTTAACATCTTTATCTATATTTTTTTTTTTTTCCTCTAGTAATATTGAGAGGATTACCTTTGTTGGCCCCTGGGTGGTTACTGTGTGATTTTACTGTTATTAAATCTATTGTAAACTGCTTCATTATTCCTGACTCAAATTCTCTCTTTCCTCTAATCCTCCCACCGCCCTTGTAGAAATCCTGTGGCACAGACCCTCAGGAAGTCCGGGAGCGGGCCACGGTCTTGCAGACAAAATTTGAAAATTACGTTCACTCCAACGAGGGGACTGTCCGGTGGGCAAAGAAAGGTCAGTGTGTTTCTTTTCAATTTATTCCAGAAGGACTCGTAGAAGCTGCCATGGTTTTCTTCTGGGGGAGAGCTTCAGGGAAAAGGCCTGGAAGAAACATTTTGGGGCCGTTGGGCTCTGTAGGGGGTTGAGATAGGCCCAGAAGGCTTTGTGATGATATTAAATGTTAATTTCTTGCATTCCCATATTACGTGCAAATGAGGTTTAATCTTGGCTTTCAGTAGGATTCACATCCAAGGGCTCTGACCCAGTCACATGAGCGAATAGATTGTGTGTGTTGTGCTGGGAAGGTCATGGGTGACCTGCTTAACCACATCCTGGTGCAATACCCATTAGATGCTCTCACTTTACACCAGGGATGAATTTGAAGCCTGTAAGAGAGGATGCCTCAGGAGCAACTCTTAACAGTCAAGGATCTTGGACTGGAGATTGTTGTGTGGGGTGGGAGAAAAATGAAAGGGGGCAACTACTCAAAAAGGCAGGGGGAAGGAAAACTGGGATGGATTTAATAATAAGTATAGCTAGGGGCAAATCTGGGATTTGATCTCCCATCTTTGCCAAGCAGGATGCACATTCTTGTCCCTGAGTGGTGCAAGAAACTCTTCCCTTCTGCTTCTCAGTTTGGAAAATCCAAAGGAAGGTGGATTTGGGGCAAAGATGAAGAACTTGCCAGGGATGTGGTAGGAAAATAAACACTAAGCAGTTTCCTGAAAGGTGGTGCGACGTAGGGACCCCTCTTCTGCTGCAGGAAGTCAGGCCTCAAACATCCTTGACAATTACTTGGGATTTGGTTATTAAATACTCAGATGAGTCCACAAAATGCAAGTTCTCTGTGCAAGAGACTAAATCACTCGTGCTCATAATATATAGGACTAGGGACTTCCCCCTTTTTTTGAGTCTCCTCTTCCCTCATGTCTCCCTTCCTGATAATTTTCACCTTGTTTGTGACTTTGATCGTGCTCATAATATATAGGACTAGGGACTTTCCCCTTTTTTTGAGTCAAATCCTGCTGTCTAAGCTCACATAGATGTTCTGTTGATTTCAGTCCGGCAATGTTTCCAGTTGGGTTTGGATGAAAGCGGTTCTTGAGCTGAATTTAATGGTCTATATCATTTCTGTTTACCATTATACATATCTGCTGTACTAAACTACGTAAATCACATGCTAAGGGGTCCAAAACCAAATGGGGAAATTGGCCTTTGAGCTTTACAATGTCATCAGAGAAGGTGTGTAATGGAAGGAAGGCTGTTCTCAAGATAGAAGTTAAGTTCAGCATTAAAATTGTTTGGAATCATGAGAGGTGATTGTCAAAGAGGTCAAAGGTGCTGTTTTATTCGGAATGTTGACCTAACTTGTTAGGTGATGACATAGCAGAACGATTAGTACTGTAACTACCTGCTCACCCCAAATTACTCTGTGTGATTTAATGATGCGTGGCCGTATTGATGGGTGAGGTATTTGAAATCCTTCCATTCCACTCTTTGCTCTGCTCCCCGCCACTGCATGTCACTGTACTGATTCTCATACACACACACGCCCCCCCGACAGTTGCAGTGATGATTTATTTCCTCAGGGTGTCGAAATACCTTTCTCTTACAGTGAAAGTGTTAGAGGTTTGCTAGACAAGCGGTGGCTTGCACCCATTTTCAGGTGTGTTGTGCTGCTTGACTGGCGTAATTACTTTGATAGCTGCGCTCTTAAGTCCATAATCTCAAAGTACGTGACTAATATGATCAAATCCTTGATTCTGCATGGATGAGCTTCTTGTTGCTCCCCTGGGATTCCTTATACCCCATGCAAACTTCTACCCTGAAATGACTGTGACAGAGAGAACAACTGAACGGCTCTGGTCACACCCAGAAAACCTCTATACAGCGTGTGTCACCATGTACACACACACACTTGTTGCTGACCTCAGCACTAACAACTTTTTTACTCGCAGACAAGAAGTACAGAAAATAGATCAGGAAATGCTGAAATGTTGTGCATCCCATTTATCTTGTAGAGGAGCACTCCACCTCTTTTTCCTACTCCACGATCTACATATGCAAATGTTCCACTGCTGAGTGGCTTCCATAAGCCCCCTCTTCCTCCCCTCTGCGCCAGGCATCATGAATAATTAACATGGCAGCTGGCTTTTGCTTTCATGGCAGACAATCAATTGGAAACTGTGCCAGAGGTGCATTTGTTTCTCTCCCTTTCTCTCTTTTTCCCCATTTTCTGACCTAGTCAATGTTAATAAGCAGTGTTTTGACTGCAGCCCGCTTTCAAAAGGCGAGTGGCTCCCTGCCCACTCACCCCTTCTGCCTCTCGGTCCCACGTTTTCCAAACTCAAATCAAATGGTTCAGTGAAGGTGCTGCCCTTCAAACTTGATTGACTGATCAGCAATGAGATGGGTGGGAGGGGGGGTACGGCTGGGCCTGGCTACCTGAAGGACAGATCTCATGAAATGTGGAGCCCCTTCTGGGAAATGGAGGACTCTCATCCAAAGGGTCGTACAATGGGGACAGGTAGAGCTCAGAAGATGCAGATACTTCACGCCACTGGGATTATAGAAAGGATAAGGAGACTAACCCATGTTTCACTATTTTATCATAGACTCATAGAATGGTTTGGGTTGGAAGGGACCTTAAAATTCATCTGGTTCCAACCCTCTGCCCTGGGCAGGGACACCTCCCTCCAGACCAGGTTGCTCCAAGCCCCATCCAGCCTGGCCTTGAACCCCTCCAGGGATGGGGCAGCCACAGCTTCTCTGGGCAACCTATTCTTGTATCTCACAACCCTCACAGGAAAGAATTTCTTCCTAATGTCTAATCTAAATCTTCCCCCTTTTATAGCCAACAGTGAGCATTTTGCCTCGTTTCTGTCCTCAGCACCTGTGTGTTGAGAGGGGACATGAGTTAGAGGAGCCCACTGCTGTGGTGTGATGCTTGGATCCTTGGCTGTTTCGGTGCATCCTTCCTTCCCGTTCCCCCGTGCTCTCTGTGCTGGCAGGGTGCCTCCTTGGGTTTATCCAGCCGTGAGGCTGAGGTTGCCCTCGGGGGCACATGCTGGGAGCTGGCTGCCAGCTGAGAGCATGGGGAACAGGTTGTGTCACCTGTCTCACTTCCGTACATCATTACCCTCTTGTCCCCTCTTTGAAAAAACAACAAACTAAACTATCTAACCGCTGTCATATGCTGCTCTCTTTGTATTTTTTTTTTCACCTTTGACTTCCCACACTTATTTCCTATAGAAAAGTAGGGATGTGCAGGTGCAAAGGCCCAATCTAAAACTGGTCTGAATTCCACCACAGACCAGTATGCATTGCCTTAGACTCACACTGGTGTGGTGAAACCAGGAAGTGCTCAGGCAGTTTGCTCCTGGGGCATTAAGATGAGGTGCCCTTTACATGAATTATGGCCTGACCAACACTGTTACCAGTCTCCTTGCGTCGTTTTCGTAAAGCTCTTCTCTCTTTGATCACAAAATTATAAAAGAACTTTAAAAAAGCAGCTTTTAATATCTAGCCACCATAATTGCACATAAAAGCTCAGAAGACAAGACTCTTGGCAATGCTGAGAGGTCTAAAGACCTGACAGTAAACATTTAAAAAAAAAAAAAAGAATCTTGCCCACAAAGGTCTTAATTTAAATCTCAGGGGTGCTGTAATAAATGTGAGCAGCTCTGAGCTCCTCTGAGGTAGGACAGTTGTGTGAGCTGAGGTTTTGACCCGCTGGTAGGGCAGGGCTGTTAGTTCAGCTTGGGGTTAGAGTCTTACAGCTCTCCTTGGTTTTGTGTGCTCTGCATCAGGACTGGGTCTGGCAATTTCTGTCAGGACTTTGGGAAGAGGGAGGCCTTTGACACTTTGATTCTCTAACTCTGATCTGGGGAGTTGTACCAGCAGCCTTTCCCATCTGAAGAACTGTGGAAGGTGAGCTCAGCGTTCGTAATAACAGATCTTTAGTATCAACCCTTTCAAACACTGTGGGGAAAAACAGCTATATTAGCTCCAACGGGACCAAATTCTTAGCGGGAGCAAGTTTGTATTGTTCCTTTTGAAGAGTTACACCTTCTCATAGCAGGTGAATTTGACCGATAACTTTATGGAAAAAAAAAAAAGGCAGCAGAATAGGGTTTTTGAGAGCATTTGAGGTGGTTTATAAGCCCTCAGAGGGCTGGCCTTCAGATGAGACGCCGAGACAGGGTATTTGGAATTTAGCATTCTCTTTTTGGGAAAACACAGGTCTCTTGAAGCTCAGATGCTTCTAAAAGAGCAGCGTTGTGAAATTGGGAAGAAGGTGCAAAAAAACTCAATCTTTTCTTCTCATCGATTGGGAAAAGGAGTTCGCTTTACTCAGTAAACAGAGCTTTGATGGATTCCCTCGGTCCTTCCAGGAGCTGATCTGCTAAAATGACATTTTTATTACTGTTCATAAACTCCAATCTCCGGCTGCTGCCAAGAGATTAGACATAAGCTGTGGGCAAACTTGCTGGTCCGGTGGCTCAACAGGCAAGGGCAGGAGAGGTTAGAGTTTAGAGCTTGCTGCTGTCAGGGGCTGCGGGGGAGAGAAAGATGTAGGTGGTGGCTGGAGTCAGAGCTGGGGAGGCACAGGAGGTTTAACAAGCAGAAGAACAGCAGGGGATTGAAGGGAGGGGCATTTTCTGAGCTGTAGAATTTTCTAAGGCAAAGTCCCTCTATTCCCCACAGCAGAGAGGACAGCCTGGGTGTAGTTAACGTTCTGGGTACGTGGAGGAGCAGTGGTAGCGTTCATATTAGTGGATGATCGTCTTTAGAGCAATGAGCCCTGAGGGAAGGGCATTACAGGAATATATAAAGATGTGAAGGGAAATTTGCACACAATTCTATTATTTTTCCCTTTTGAGAAAGTGAGCTCTGTTCTCAGTGCGACGATGAGTCAGGAAATCCATCTGGCTCTTGGATATTTATAAGGGACTAGCTAGTAACTGGTGAAAAAAAATGCATGGACTACTGGGACTGTAATATCAGAGGAGTCTTCCTGTGCCACCTCCATGCTTCTCTTTCCCTCTCTTCATCCCTGTGTCTCCATTCCCTCTCCCCCTCTGTCTGCTACCATTTGATGGCAATGATTCTTGCAAGATGTGCTACAAACATCACCCTTTCTGGCAGAAGGGGCATCCTTGCAAGAGGCAAACCTAAAGCAACTTAATGTAGCTTTATTTCAGTCCCTAACACTTCTCCACCACCTACCTTCTCCTTTCAAGATTGTACTAGTACTACACAACCTTCACAGATTTTTAACATACCAACCTTTTCTACCAGCTGCTGACCAGAAGGTGTCCCAAAGGACGAGGCCAATGTCCTTTCAGCTGGAACAGCTGAATCTTTGAGTGTATATATATAAAAATGCAGTAGCAACAGAATTCACTTTTTTCTTCTTTTTTTTTCCCCCCTCAGCACTGCAGTCATTCCTTTGTGCCTATACCACGTATCCCAAGAACCTCAAGCACATCTTCCACATCAAATCTCTCCACCTGGGTCATGTGGCCAAGAGCTTTGGCCTGAGAGATGCCCCCCAGAACCTGACTGCTCTTCCGACTGCTAGCTCAAAGAAGAAAACCAAACCAAAACCAAAAAGGTAGGACAACGTGATGTTCGTGAGGCGAGGAACATCACATGACAATCTGTGGTGTGCTTTGCTCCTCAAGGTTCTTGTTCTTGTTCCAGGAACTGTAAAATGGTTTGGGTTGGAAGGGACCTTCAGAGATCATCTAGTCAAACTCCCCTGCCTGTTTCATTCCCCTTTTTCCAACAGCTTTAGAGAGCCTAAAAATTACACTTACTAAACCAACTTGCTTGGATATTTGAGTGGGAACTCAATTTAAGAGAAATAAAAACAAACAAACAGCTCACTTGGGAACTCAATTTAAGAGAAATAAAAACAAACAGCTCACTTTACAGTTTTACTTCTGATAAAGATGCTCTTTTTCCATTCACATCCCCACTTCCAGTAGTATGGTCCTACAGAGAGCTCTGATCCCTGGCTCTGGTCACCTGCAGTAGCAACTCTTTGCCCTCATCCCTGTCTAGGGAAAGGCTGTCACAGCTGTTGGTGTATAGTATGGGATGGTAAAAGCATCAAGGAAATAGCAGAGAAATTAACATTTTTGCTTCTCAAATTTGAAGTTGACTGACTGACTGCCCACTTATCTCACAAGATAGTCTCTTCCTCCCTGGCCTTGACAAATACCAGTTCTTTTCTTCTTTCTTACACCTGTTCCAACCTGCTGCACAAAAATAATCTTACAATCTTCCTGCCTTGTCTTTTTTGACCACGTCACCCTCTTTTGACTTTTATAACTGCATTGGAAGCAAAATATGTCTGCTGCTGTCTTTAAAGACCTTCTGTGGCCTCATCTGGCCTTTTTTATCCCCCTTCCTACACTGGACAGACAATCTGTTGTAGGCTTTCTCCTGCAGTTCCACCAGCAGTTTCCTCACTGTCGGGTTTGCTGTGGGACAAATCGTGTCCATCCTCTCAGAATGGTCGGGTGCACCTTGGACTGTTTATTCTTCTCCCTAAGAAGATGTTAGCTTAGTACCTGAAGGAAAGGGGAGGACTGCAGTCCTTATTAATTAAATGATTGACGACTGTTCTGTAAGTACAAGCCCAAATCAGAAGTCAGGTCTGTTGGTAGGAATGAACCCTCTACAAACTTGTGCTCTGCTGGCTGTAGATACAAATAGTTCTGGCAAAAGTATTTCTGTGTGGAATTTCTCCCAGGAAAGTCTGGGAGCAAACCTGGAGTTACAGCTCTGTCCCCTTGGTGTATGGACAGGGTTGTTCCTGGGTACTGGATGAGGAATCTGAGACTCCCTAATGCTTCTGGAGGAGCAGAGCTCCCAGATCCTCTCCTCTGCTTGAAATGGAGCTGAAGGTGCTCAGTGCATCCAGTCCCAGCTATTTGGAGTTGCTTCCACAGGATGGATAATCCTCCCTTTAGAGATTGCAATGTTAAGGGCTCTCTGCCTTCCCTAGCTCAACCGCAGGATACAAACTTCTGACTTGCCTGTAAAATCACTGCAATAATTCAAAGGAGGAAATTCTTTTTCTTTTATCAGGATCAGTTGTGACTCTTTCCCTGCAATTCTTGCTGCAGACTCCATTAGTAAACCTTAGCCGTGCAATTAAAGCGCTAATCCACGTAATTGTTCCTGGGCTGGTGACATCTCTTGCACATGTACATATCTTGGAAAAAAAAAAAAAAAAACAAACACGCAAGGGGAAGGGATTTTTAAATAAAAAGTTGGCGACAGCATTGTCCTGCTTTGAGAAGCCACCAGGGACGGGCCACTGATCTGCCTCCTGCTTCAGCTGACCCTCACCAGCAGATGGGCAACAGGATGGGAATGCCCCTGTGAGCAGGGGATTTAACGGAGCTTTATTTCAGGAAGAATAGCCTGATTAGCTGATAAAGAGCATGTAAGATGGTATGGGGTGGGCTTTGATGTCTTGCTGGCCCAGCAGGGCGTCAAGCTATGACTGACAGTAGCGTGTCACAGGATTACTTGGCCCACAACAATGCCTCTCTCTGTTCCTATGATGTTGCTACTCTGTTAGAGCTACTTTTTCTCTTGTTACGCACCTCTTTTAGAGGGCGTTCCTCCTCCCCAAGTCTTCATCCCATTATAGTACAGACAAGCTCAAGATACAGTAGGTAGTTTATGCGCAGGACGCGTGGGGTTGGGGGATGCAGAGGTGTTAGAACAAATGGTCTGAGAGTGATTTGAAAGCTCATTTGCACGTGGATCGTATAATTGCAGCTCAGGGAAAGTGGGCAGACTTTGCACAGGTTCGTCACGGCTCAAGCTCCAGATTTCAAATCCAGGAGCATCTGGAAAGTTAAGACTTTGCAGAAATAGCCAAAGTTTTGACATGCAACAATTGTTCTTGCCTGTGAAACTTGTTTCTAATCAGCTTTCTCTGTGGGTGCTTAAAAAAAACCCAAACCAAAACAAAAAAGCAAAGATCTATTAGCATTTATAGGAAAATTTAGAGAAAGTGAATGTAGATTTAAATTCAGTCTCCACTACCATAAATTCAAGGTAGTCTTTTCGATTTCACACTGACAAAGCAGAAAGCAGAACTTAACCTGCCATTTAGAAGACAAATGGTTTTTAATTGTAAAATGCAGGGCTTGAAATTATATCAGCATAGTCGCAGAGCAATCTTTTTAATTATATTTCTCAGATGATACCTTGAGTGTTGGTTGTCGTATTTCACATTGTCTCCAAACATCCGATACTTGTTTTTAATCAGTCTGCTCACTAAAGCCTCATCTCTCAGCACCTGCCCAGAGAATAAAGAACAGGCAGTCCAGGTTGGAAGTAGGGTAAAGGCAATCATTAAATGTTTCCTTAAGAGGACAAAGAAAACTTTTCATTTCTTTTGAAGTCTCCTTTTGTGCTTAGCACCTCCTTAGAGAACCTGCTCGGGGAAGGTGAGAGAGGAAGCCGTAGCAGCCAGGTGTGGGATGGTTCAGTGCTGCAATGTGGAACCAGCCCTTTCCTTCCAAATGCACACGTAAAACTTCCATGTATGTGTTGTGGGATGGTTCAGTGCTGCAATGTGGAACCAGCCCTTTCCTTCTGAATGCACACCTAAAACTTCCATGTATGTGTTTTTTTTAAACCTCATTGTGCAAACCAACTGTCCCCTTAGCTGTGGTGGTTCTTGCAAAACCCGAACTGAAGGTGGAAAAAGAATTGCTGGCGATTTTTTGGAAAGTTGAAATGCTGTATTTAGGTAAGAGATGAGCACACGAACCAGATACCGTATATTAAGTTACAGTACAGTAAGTAAGTGTCTGGGCTCATGCTTTTACTGAAGGGTAGATGCAAGGAAGCTGATCCCTCTTCCATTCAGGGATTAACTGTCTTTCGTTGACTGTGGAGAAGCAGCGAGCACAGGAAGTAGCTGACATGCCAGATAGACGTGTCTTTTGACTCCCTCACAATGCAGATGCCAAAGACCTATTGCCGTTCCACCAAGCATCCCTGCGCTACTCAGTCTTTTGCATTTTGGATCAGTGGGGTTTTGTGGGATTCTGTGGCAACGGCTGGTCTGTTTTCTCCTTGTGAACTCTGGAAGACTGGGGTATGTCCCCAAAGGGTTTCACTGTGATGAGGAGTTGCAACTTTACTTGTCTTGTTTGTGAATTCATGCCATTACAAAGAAAGAGAGAAATCCTTAAGTTCAATAGTTTCTGTGGAACACATTGCTACAGGATGTCTCTGATGCCAGAAATGCTCAGAAAGATTGAATTTACATGTAAGTATATGTATATTCATACTTGCTACAGCACGTGCAAAAAATGCATCTAAAACTTAAGGTGAAAATCCCCTCATGCTTCAGAGTTTGAGTCCAACTATTAACTAAAATGGGATCAAGAAAATGCATCCAGGGTGCTTCTGTTTGGGGGGACTGATTTACATCACCGTTACACTGCCGTTGCTCTGAACATGGATATCATCATGCCCTTAAGGTTTTGGCTGCAAGATTATTGCTCTAACTCATTCTTCAGGATTTAGCGGTCAGATAGAATTAGACTCCTGCTGGGAAATACACCTTGTAGCCCTGTGTGTCCTCCTGGGGCAGCAGTCTCCTTTGGGTGAAAGCTAGTACCTTTTTACCTTCTATCCTACCTCGTATCCTTGATTCCACTTTTGAACATCTTGGCATTGACAATTTTGGAAAGACTAATGCTTCTATTGACAGGGCTTGCGAATCAAGGCTGCAGCTGTGTCTCTCTGCTCAGCAATTGTCTAATCATTAGAAGCAGTTTGCCTGCCAGTTTTTGCTTGCCATTTACAGCTTTCCTAATATCACTTAATTAGTCAAAATGTGAGTTTGGAATTCTGCCCACTAGGAATTTCACTTGTTTTGGGCAGTCTGCTCTAGAAAGCCAGACTGGAGCTCAGGTAAGAGCATGGATTCATGTGCTGGAGTGCAAACAGATCCAAAAATTAGGGTAAGAGACATGGCTGCTGCGAAAGGAAACATTGGCATCACTCTTCATGAAGGCAGTTCAGGGAGATGGATGAGTCCTGCTTACAACATCATGATGTTGTAAAAAAAAAAGTCCTGTTATGAAATTAAAGTTTTATAATTGTAAAATCTATCTGATTGTTATCTGCATACAGCAATACCCTTTATTACTGTCCTGTTTGGCCGCAGCACAGAGCCTTTGCTCCATCTTTGAGCGAGCTAACAGGGCTTGTGCATGGAGCTGGAAAAGCTCTGTGCTGTTTGGTACACACCAAAAAGTGATCACCTCTCTCTAATTGAAATATATTCTGTCCTTAGGCTGGGAAAGAGCCTGACAGAAACCAATATCTGGGAGGTTTCCAGCCCCCCAGTGGTGCTTTCATCCTTTCTCCATGGGGTGAAGACGAAGGGATGGTAGTGAAAGTGAAGCTGTGGGCTTTTGTCTCTTTCTGTGTAGCTGAAATACAGTTGACTTCTGTAGGTATGAGGTGGGCTTTACTTATAGCGTGTCTCTGCGTGAAGACTGCTCTGCTCCAACTGCACGGAACAGTGTTTGATGCTCAGTCTGACTGGGTAATAATTTTCCTTGATCTTCTGAAGCTCGTGTCTGCGTCGGCCGATAACAGAGTACCTAGGCCATCTGTTGACTTGTCGAGAGCAGGGTAGGATTGCTGATGAATTTCTTGCCCCCACTCTGCAAAAAAAAACACCACCACAAAACCCAACCCAAACAGGGTTGCGTTGGCTGCAGATGGTTCATCCAACACTATAAGTAGAAAAAGCAGGTGTTGCAGCAGCCTTGGCCCAGAGGTAACCCAGCTCTGTTGCTGGCACAGTTTCAAAGAGCTGTTGGAGATGCTGTCAGGCAGATTGATAGTGTGATCCATGGTGAAATGTTTTCTGATAAATGAAACAGCCTACTCCTGTCTCCTCCAAAGGCACACCATGAGTTCTGGGACTGTGCGTCAGAACTTTATACTCCTTCTTCCTCAGCTGGAGCAATTTGGGAGCCTTTGGTTGCTGCAGATGCTGGGCGTTGGTTAAAGGTCACTGCACTTGCTGCGCTGCATTGCACCAGCATTTCACACAGCTCAAGACAAAGGAACAGACAGCAGTGCCAGCCAAGTTGAAGGAGACATCTCTAAGATCAAGCTCACTCACAATTTAGGTGACTTGCTAAAAGACTAGCTGAACCATCAAATGATGTCCAAGAAGCCATGCACGTGTATCTACCACTGCTTGGGCATGTAGGAGTGTGTGGCTTGGAGATCAGCTTGTGATTCAGTTCTCTAACGAAGCAGATGTGTCAATGAAACATACATATTAGAATTTTGAGATGAAAAACGGTGTCAGATACTCATTCCTTTTCTTTCTGTTGTCACTTGGTCCATTCACACCTGAATGAGAGTCTCCAAATCCAGGTTGATGGTTTGCATGTTGTAACAAATGCAATCTGACAAAATTGCCTGGTGAAACTTGATCATTCTTATGACCTTACAGTAATGCCTGGGAGATGAATGGGATGTTACATAGAAGCAGAACAGTTTGTGTATGCTCTTCTTCCTCTTCTCTTTGTGCCTTGAAGCTGTCTGCAGGATCTCAGCTACGTTGAACATCCTCAAAGCTTGGTTCAGTATACTTGTCTTGGGGTTTTTTGCTGTAGAATAGACTCTCTTGCTCTGCCATCTTGTTACTAGTGGTTGGGATTCAGCAGATGGTGTCTTCGGAGCTTGCAAAGCCATTGATCCCACAAGGCGTGTTGAAGTCACAAACTGAGTGTGTTGAAGGTGTGTTGTGTATTAGGTGGAAGGGGCTCTGCAAGCAGAGGTGGAAGGAGACCAAAGCAGAGGAAAGAAGGACTTTATCCTTTTTCCTTTGCTGGACACTTTTTCTCTCTTCTTTCTTCCAGATGCTCCTTTCCTGCTTTTTCATCATTCAGTGATGTATTTAGCACGATTCATAAATTTCTCAGGTTTAAAGAGAAAAGAGAGATTAAATCATTCCAGTTTTCTGGAGGAGGGCAGAGCTTTTTTTGTCTTTCAAAGTTTGTCCCTGGCCTGGTCTTTCCTGGCCTTTCAGGGTATAACAAAGTCATCTGGAGGCAGTTCCTCTGTTTCCTTATTGTCTTTCTGCTCAGGCTTTATGTCTCCATGAGGAGGAAGGGAAGCTTTCTCAGACCATACCAAGCCATTACTAGGCTCTCTGCCTTCCCTTCCTCACCGTGCAAAGCACCTTTCTCTCATCTTGTAATGAGGTGGTTAAATAGGGGTCAGGGTGATGTGGTTTTGGCCCCGTACCTGGAACATAAAGCCCAAACCAGTGGGTCTAGGGGCAAATGAAGGGATGATGAGTCCCCCACTTGAAGTTAGAAGGTGGTGCTAACTCATCTCTGCTGGCTCCTCTGACTACTTACCAATTCCAGCTGTATTTTATGGGAATCCTGATACCCCATGTCTAGTGTAAAAGAGTCAGTGGTGCTTCTGCCTGCTGTCCAGTGTGTGACAGCACTCAACACCCAGTGTGCTGGACAGTAGCACAGAGAAGTCAGATACCTTCTAATCAGGGACAGGTTCTTCCTCACTCATGTGTTGGGGCTGTTTCATTTTCTGAGTTATGATTTCTCTATTCCCGTCTCATTTTCCCCCAGCTAATAAAAATGGCTTTTTTCTCATCCCTTTGAACATTCCTTTCTTCTTTAAGCCCCGCTGAAATCCTGGCACTGTAGCACATGGGGACGGGTCAGTCATTAGTGAATCTTTTTTTTTTCCCCTGCAAGCTCCCCTCAGCTGCACTGTTTTGTAGTTCCCTGCCTAAAGACTGACTGTTGTGTTTGGAGGGAGGGATTTAAAGGGCTGGGGATTTCTCTGCCCGTTATCAACATGATGTGTTCTCATTAGGGCTCAATATAGCATGATATCTAGACATGAGATCACAGGAAGAAATGCTGACAATCCATGTGTTTATCCGGTGATGGGAACATGGGTTCTGTCTGTGTTGCAAATGCATCTTATATTTACAGCCTTTCTGTGAAGCTTTTTGCCACAGTATCACCACACGGCGCTCTTAAATTAACATCACACCAGCCTTTGGCAACAGGGAAAGTGCAGTTATCCTGGGTTATGAGGTGGGAGAGTGGACTTAAAGGCCAAAGAGATTAAATACCTTGCCCAGGGATGCTCAGAGGGTGAGTATCAAGGTCTTGCTCTGTTCTCCTGGGCTTTGTCTCATAACCACAGGGCGCCTTTCCCTGTGATGTTATCGTGCCTGCTCTGGCAGGGCCCCAGAGACTTTCACCAGTTGAGCAGAGAAGGGAACTTCTAGATTGACAACAGGAATCAGAGTCCATCCAGGGATCTTGACCTGGTGCACTTTTCCTGGTGTGCTGTCACTGCAGACTCCTGCTGTTGCCTATGGCTCTTCCATCTCGTGGTTGAACAGGACCTTGACAGCCACTTTTCTTCTCTGGGTGATCAGCACAGGTTCCACAGCACAGCTCCATTGATTTTTGTGGCCCTGGTTAGGGGGAGAAACCTCCCTTTTCCCTGCATCCTTGCTTTTCTCTGTACAGCTGATCACCACAGCAAGGGGTATTGATTTACTAATTGGGCAATGATTTCACCTGATTGATAATAAAGTGTTGGACAACCTCCCTGCTGAGCTGAAACTCAGCCCGGCAGCTACTGGTGGATTACTTGTCCTCTTGCAGCAGATAGTTCCCTGTTGTTAAGTAAACTGATCTGTTGCTTGGTAACCCTCAAATTACTGTAGTAAATGCTTGGAGACACAATGAAAGTGTCAAACAGAAACTTTATCAGGTGATGGAGAGGGCTGAGCAGAGGATACAGCCGCACTACAAGGTTTTTGGAGTGGAGCTGGGCTGGTTGATGGCACACCTTGGCTTGGTGTGGTGTGTGCACCCACGAGTGTCCCTCCCTGCTGCTGTGGCTTGTGTGTTCAGGAAGGCCATTTGCTGTGGAGGTACAGCAGGTACAGTGCCTTTGCTTCGTTAGCTGTAGAGTTGCTTTTGAGTTGATTCTGTCTTTTGCCCTTAGTTTTTGTAGGTTCAAACCAGGTGGTGGCTGCGCATCTTATTTCTCTGGTGTGTCCAGTCTCCAGCCCTTCTGCCAACACAGAGCTTGAATGTTTAGTTAGTGTGAGAATGGAGACTACACCAAAGGTAGTAGAATCTTCTCACCTTTGTCTTCCAGGCTTTCTCTTCTAGCACAGAATGTCTTTCCGTTGGTAATCATCAAACCATCCTTCTTACCATTCTGATCCATCCTTCCAAACCCACTCCAGCCAAGAAGACTACACAGGGATGGAAAAAGCTGTGGGAAAGGGGGCAAGCAAATACCTAACAGAACCAGAGTTTGCTTCTCTCCCCTTCTGTGTGTGTTTGGCCTAATGAATGGATTGATCTGATGCTTCCTTCTCCTGTGATCCCCACCACAGTTCTGGGTGCCTGAAGGAACCATGAGAGACAGTGCTATAAGGGTGCAACCTTTAGGAGTGCTGAGGTCCATGTATTGTCATAAAAGCATGCTGGCGTGGATCTGGGGCTTCTGTTCAATTCCCTTGTCATATTTAGAGATTCTGTCTACTTCTCTGGAAAATTTTGAGATCTGCTACTGGTCATTATAATGAAGGGGAGAGTGGGATGTGCAGACACCAACAGCTGTGGATGCCCTGTTGTGCCCAGCACCATAGGAACATGGTAGGGCACCGAAGAGACTGCAGTTTAAACAGATGAGTGAGGGTGACAGCAGCAGTGAAGATGACATTTGCCCAAGGTCACAGAGCAGAACAGTGGCAGAACTTGGTGGTGGAAAAATGCTGAGTGGGGTTTTTATATTTATAGCTGGCAGTTTAAGGCTGCAGGGAGATCCATGTAGGAGTTTAGTGGCTGGGCAGAATGCAGCTACCTGTGCAAAAGCTGGGCTCTGGAGAGGGAGGCTGTAAGGTGCATGTGATCTCTGCAGGACACTGCAAGACAAGAGCCTGTTGGGTTTAGATTCCTGATGTTTGGGGTTTTTTTGCTTGTTTGTTTGGGGGTTTTGTGTTTTCAAGCTCTGGATTTAAGCTCTGTTTATAAAACGTTTCCATTGTTCAATGTCTTAAGGCTGTTGGGGTTTTTTTATTATTATTATAATTTTCAAACTGCTGTGTCACCGAATTCATCAGCCTTCAGCACACAACCTTCCCTCCTTCTCCCCGCCACCCCTGCAAGAGCATTTGTACAGAACAAAGGCTTGCTTTTAAAAACGGCATGATATTTTGCCACCTTTGTGAAAACCTGTCACAACAATATCTAATTTTGCATGAGACAGAATTTCAAATCAAGCCTCAAGAAAAGGAAGCTGTTCTTCTGCTAATGCGCAAATGTCACTTTCCCCAGCTGTAAAATAAGTAACCCACCTAGAGCCTTCCAGAGAGAAGGAAATCTAATCCCTCTTCTCTTCCCTCTGCCCAGGTCTGACCTTCTCAAGAAGACCCACGGCAAACGTCGCCTTGCTGAGATCTTGCGATCTGAATATTCCAGTGGGATGGACACTGGTGTATCCAAGGTCAAGAAGAAGAAGAAGAAGAAAAAACAGAGAAAACCTGGCAACCAGCAGATTCCAACATAAGCCAGGACCTTCCAGTCATTGGCTGCAAAACCTACTTGAGCACCTCAGCCGGGGGTCAGGGTGACCTGCCAAATCAACTGAGCGGCGCTTCAATTTATCAGGCAAATAGGGGAGGGATCTCAGGGATCTTGGCCTCCTCCCCCTCGTTCCATAGGTCCAAATGGAATCCAATCCAGGCGTGTCCTGTTGCACTGCTGCAATTAAATGTGGCTTCCTAAAGATGCGCTGCTTTTCTAAGTGCCCAGCACCATAGGAACATGGTAGGGCACCGAAGAGACTGCAGTTTAAACAGATGAGTGAGGGTGACAGCAGCAGTGAAGATGACATTTGCCCAAGGTCACAGAGCAGAACAGTGGCAGAACTTGGTGGTGGAAAAATGCTGAGTGGGGTTTTTATATTTATAGCTGGCAGTTTAAGGCTGCAGGGAGATCCATGTAGGAGTTTAGTGGCTGGGCAGAATGCAGCTACCTGTGCAAAAGCTGGGCTCTGGAGAGGGAGGCTGTAAGGTGCATGTGATCTCTGCAGGACACTGCAAGACAAGAGCCTGTTGGGTTTAGATTCCTGATGTTTGGGGTTTTTTTGCTTGTTTGTTTGGGGGTTTTGTGTTTTCAAGCTCTGGATTTAAGCTCTGTTTATAAAACGTTTCCATTGTTCAATGTCTTAAGGCTGTTGGGGTTTTTTTATTATTATTATAATTTTCAAACTGCTGTGTCACCGAATTCATCAGCCTTCAGCACACAACCTTCCCTCCTTCTCCCCGCCACCCCTGCAAGAGCATTTGTACAGAACAAAGGCTTGCTTTTAAAAACGGCATGATATTTTGCCACCTTTGTGAAAACCTGTCACAACAATATCTAATTTTGCATGAGACAGAATTTCAAATCAAGCCTCAAGAAAAGGAAGCTGTTCTTCTGCTAATGCGCAAATGTCACTTTCCCCAGCTGTAAAATAAGTAACCCACCTAGAGCCTTCCAGAGAGAAGGAAATCTAATCCCTCTTCTCTTCCCTCTGCCCAGGTCTGACCTTCTCAAGAAGACCCACGGCAAACGTCGCCTTGCTGAGATCTTGCGATCTGAATATTCCAGTGGGATGGACACTGGTGTATCCAAGGTCAAGAAGAAGAAGAAGAAGAAAAAACAGAGAAAACCTGGCAACCAGCAGATTCCAACATAAGCCAGGACCTTCCAGTCATTGGCTGCAAAACCTACTTGAGCACCTCAGCCGGGGGTCAGGGTGACCTGCCAAATCAACTGAGCGGCGCTTCAATTTATCAGGCAAATAGGGGAGGGATCTCAGGGATCTTGGCCTCCTCCCCCTCGTTCCATAGGTCCAAATGGAATCCAATCCAGGCGTGTCCTGTTGCACTGCTGCAATTAAATGTGGCTTCCTAAAGATGCGCTGCTTTTCTAAGGTGGTTTTTGCAAGAAAAATAAAAAAAAGGTTGACTATGGTTTTCAGAGAAATGTGATGTCTGTGTAACATGAAAGTGAGACAAGTGTTCTCAGACAGGAGATGCTTTCCTGTTTAAAAAACCTGTAGAAACACTCCACAATCTGTTTGCTTTTGCTTGTTTTTAACCAGATAAACAGTAGTGGCAGAGGAGATGTTCCAGGAGCATGTTTAAGAGGAGGGAGAGGAGGCTGCTGCCCTTTCCTCTGTCATTATACAAGGGGACACTTCTGCTCCTGACTCGGGTAATGCAGCCACGTTGCTGCCACCTTCCCTCCTGTCCTTTTTGTGCTGGGGCAAGGTCTGTCCCTGGACACTGATCGTTAGTCAGATATTGCCACCTGGAAGGAAGGAATCTCCTCAAGTTCGGTGCAAGCGGTAGGATTGTGGAGAGCTCTTCGGTGTAATGACACATGGTCCCTTTGGGGCAGAGCTCATGGGCACAAAACTTCATGTCAAAACTCCTAAGTTTGGGAACAAACGTTGTCACTGTGGGAAGGAGCCAAGGTGGAATCCAGCAATCTCCAAACTTCTCCTTGCCTGCAGCGTATTGTCATACCTCATTATAAGACGCAGAGTATGTATGAAATGTCTCACCTCTCTGAACATTAAAGCCTTTCAGGCTCTTGCTAACACTTGCCAGCAGTAACCTGGCTTCCAGGGTTCTCCCTGCTTTGGCTGGGTCTTTCGTGGGCACGTCCCAAACTGATGGATTTCTCTTCTTGCTTTTGCCATTTGCCTTTTTCCTTGTTTATCATCACAGAATTGGGATTGCTGAGTCAAGTGCTCATTCCCCATTGCCCAGCGTGTGTGAAATGGAGCCCGAGCTCTAGTTAGTCCTTGACAAACACCCCCTTTGAGTTGGTGAGGAGCAGGGGGTGGCATGGGGCAGAGTGGGTGCTCCCCAAGGCCTGTGGAGACTGACAAACCCCTGCAGGACCCACTGCAGGTGAGCACCCACCTTCCTCTCCTCGTCCCCCTCACTGTGCTGCTTCCAGCAGCTCCTGTAACCCAGGAGGAACCAGGCAGTATATATTTGAAAACACTGCAAAGCCCTCCCAACACACAGCTTTCCTTTGCCTGCGTGTGCCTTCCTCAAAGAAAGAGAGGAGGAAGAGCAGCCCACCTGTGACCCAAGTCGGGCATGTTTAACACAGGACCAGAAAATGCTCAAATCCAATGGCAATTTCAGGTGCCGGGAGGGAAAAAGTACTGAAAAAGGAATATAAGCAGGTGAAAATTATACTCACTTTGTGAATACAGAATTGGGGGCACCTACTTTGGGGTATAGTGAGTCATACTAAGGGCTGTAGGAGGGAAGCAATCAGCCCAAAACTGTTTAATTTCTGAAGTGAATGTAACTTTGGAGAACCAAAATCATTTTTTTTTCCCTCCCAGGCAATTACCAAACATGCTGATTTTACTGCAATACTTTTTTTGAACCCTTAAAAAGATATTAAAAAGGCTCCAGTGTAAAATTAACCATGTTTTTGCAGAGAGAATGAAGGTAAGAGTCTTTATTAGATTAAGATAAAATAACAACAAAGCCCACCTGATTTTGTTATGATTACTGTTTGGAAGAGCAATCGGGTTTAAGGCAAATGTCAACTTAAGCAGAAAAGAAACCCCTGAGGATGAAAATGACTCAGAGGGAGTGATGCAGAGAGTGTAAGTTTGGGAAGAACTGATCTTGTGCAGGAGGGGAAAATACATGACCTTTTCCTGGCTGACTGTCACGTATGAATTAATAGGGGCTATTGGCAAATTCATAATAATAGGAATAAAGGCCAACAGCACATCAGTGAGAGATGCTGGGAAATCTCATTGCCCTCTGTATTAACTGGGCATGTAGCGTTGCAAACAGTTATGGTGAATAATATGATAATTTTTTTGGAAAGAAAAAGAAAGCTAGAACAGCGTTGCAAACAGTTATGGTGAATAATATGACATTTTTTTTAAAAAAAAAAAGCTAGAATGCCTTTTTCTTTTAGCTTCACCATCTTTTAACAGATAGCTCTGGGTGACTTGGGTGATTAGAGAAAAGGAGATTGTTAAAAGAAAGGCACGCACACCTGAAGCTTGAGCCAAGTTTGCTCTTCATGCAATCAAAGGCCAATGTGTGGAATGAGTTGCAGCTGGGTCAGCAGGAACCAAATTCTGCCCTTTTTTACCCTTCGGCAGCTCCGGATCAGCTCTGAGCTGGCTTTATCCTGGTGCCTCACTCCATTCAGGAAGAACCTGGTAGGTTTGGGGTGAATTGGTGCTTGACTTCAAGCATGTCTTCATCAGGGCAGGGTGTGGTGCCTGCCATGGAGCAGGGATGCTGAGGCTCCCGGGTTCTCTGAGCACCCAAATGCTGGAGGAGCTGCTGGGGGTCACAGTGGGTGTCCTTGGCTCAGCCCTGGCGTGGAGCAGGTGGACATCATCCTGAGCTGCTCTTGAGTTTGTCCCCTCTTGCTCTGAGGTAGGTGGTGTGCAGTGCAGGGGACTTGGCTGGGTGGGAGCTGCCTCTGCAGTGACTGTGAGGAGACTGGCTCTTGGCAGCATTCGGTGAAACCGCAGCTTGGTTTGACTGCAGCAGCGTTGGCTTTGGTGAGGTTTGTTTCCTTATCTTAATTGTGGTGAATGGTAGGGGCCTGGTTGCCCTGCAGCTTGAGGTGACTGCATTTGGACTGAAAATAATGTCACTCTGGAGTTTTTATGTAAAGCTTCCTGCCAGTCAGACCTGGAGTCAGTTTGGTTTCACCTTCCTTGCTGCTCCTTGGCTCCCAGCGCTCACACCTGGGGTCCTGCCTCTCCCCAGAGATGCTCTTGTGCCTTTTCTCAGCTCTCTTCTGTCTCTGTGTCCTATGGTGGTGACAGGAGCCCATGTCCTCCTCTGCTCTGCGGCTGGAACACCTTGAATTTACACTTTGAGGCTTTGGGATAAGAAAAAGCGAGGTCACCTTGGTACAAGGGTCACAGTTGAACCCCTGCTTTCAGTGTCAAGGTCAAACACAAGGCGCTGGCAGCCACCATTGAGAAGCACCCAATAACTAAGCAGGGTAGAAAGCACCAGAACTTCCCTGTTTATGACAACTTATTTTCCCCGTAAGCCTGGGGCGAAGACAGGAAAAGCACCAATTGTTCTGGGCTTTCCATTCTGGCATAATTTTTGGTGTTGAGATGAAACCATAAAAATATCTCAGCTAGAAACAGTTCTGCTGCTTTCACTGCATTGGGGTGTGCTGGCATGTTCAGAGGAGCAGCTTTTGTTCTTTGTCTGTTCCCAGGGTGGTGGTCCCGGTTAAAGCTGTGTCGGGAGGGGGGGGAAGATGGCTCTCAAGCTGGGTGAAAGCCCAGAAGGTGCTTCAGAGCCAGGACTGTGCTTGGTCCTGGCAAACCCACGGCACTAACTGGTTTGTGTTTTGGATCCAGAGCTTGGATCTGGTAGAAACCAACCACCAGCAGCCTGTCTGTTGGAGTCTCTGTGCCCTGGGAGAAGTCAGTGGAGCAGAACTGGTGCAATACCCTAAAGGTTTCCTTAATGGGACTGGTGCTCCTTCTCAACTGCACCATTTTTACTGCTTCATCGAATTTCAACCCAGCACAGCTTGTCCCAGCCCTGAGGACTTGCCAGGATCATGCCCACCTGGTACCAGCCTCTGGAAATGAGTAGTTTCCAGCCTGGTCTGGGTCTGCTGTAGGTGCAGAACTAGTGCTGGTGGGCTCTGCTGTTGGGCAGCGGGGCCCTGTCTCAGTCCCCACACACAAGCTGGAGGTGAGGCCGGTCCTTCAGCAGCTTTTGAGGCTGCTGAGATCCTCCTGCACAAGATGTGGTTTGTGTGGCAAGCACACTGCGCTCCCATGTGAGCCCACAGCGCGTGGTGTCTTCTCTAAACTGATTTATTTTGAAGCTTGAGATCTCCCTGGAGGAGACGGCTCCAGCCCTCGCTTCCCCTCTGCTCTTTCCTTCCCAGTCAGACCCAGTATGGCCAGTTCCCCTTCCCAGAGCAGAGGTTTCCTCAGGGCTCTGCCCCTCTCTCTCCTGCCCGTCCTCGTAGCACAAACCCGACCCCGTCGCTGCCTCTCGGCGCTGGCTCAGACCCGCTGTTCCAAGCAGAGTTTCCAGCTTCTTCCAGATGTGAAATGGCAAATTTAAATATTGCAATTACAAACGTGTAACGAAGCCTTGTACTTCATTAATGTAAGAGGAGGAATCTGCTACGGCTACAAGGACAATTAAATATTAGAGAATGTCTTTGATTCACATTCCTGCTGTGTAAATGGAAGGAAGGTTGCTGTATGCTCCTTGCCTTTGCGCTCACAAAATGAAAAGCACACCCACTGCAAGTTGTCCTTTGATAGATTTTTAATATGATTTTAAAGAGTTTTGTTTGGCCTCATTCTTATTCAATGAGATTAATTTAAAGCACTTATCCCCTGGGTTTAAGTCAATCCATGTAGGATTTGGGACGGGGGGTTTGTTGCCCGGCGAGAGGGGGGTTGTTTGCAGGCCTCTCTGAAAGACTCCTTTCCCACTTCATTAACCCCGAGCTGGGAGCGACCCCCCCCTCTCCTCGCCTTTCCTCCCTCCTCCTCCTCCTCCTCCTCCGAGGCCCAGGGATTTACCAAACTCCCCCATTCACATGCAAAGGAACAAGCCCCCTCCACAAAAGCCGGGGGCTCTCGCCTCCAGGCGTGGCTGTGCATTTTGGCAGAGCCGACAATACCCCCCCTTCCCTCCCCCCCTCTCCCGGGGGTGCCGGGGCCAAAGCTCCCGGGACGGAGCGGGGCCGGGGGCATCGGGCTGGGACCCGGGGTGGTGGCGGAGGATGGGGGATGCTGTAGAGTCGGTGGGTGCGGAGGGAGGGGGGTGGCTCTGCAGCCAGCCGGGCCT
>NW_015090846.1:1950100-1950718 GCF_001431845.1 Calidris pugnax | reverse complement strand
GGGGGGGAGCGGCGGAGGGTCGGGGGGGAGCGGCGGAGGATCGGGGGGGAGCGGGGAGCCGGGCGGGCTGAGCCCCGCAGCCCATCTGTCGGCTCCCCGAGACGGCGAAGCCGCTGCCCGGCTGTCCCGGGGACCAGCTGCCGGGCTCCGTTGGCCGCGGCCAGATGAACGACACTTTTTTAAAAGGGTGGAAACAATCCATTTTTTCCAAAGCGATCATTTAAAGCACTTAGAGCAATTATACACTTAAGATTAGCGTTAATAATTCACCAGCGCCGCCGGTTATCAACCCCCGCCGGCCAGCGTCGTCCCGGGTCCGGCCCCTCTTCCCCGCCGCCCCCGGCCCCGCATGCCGGCACTGGGGTCGGGCCCGGGGGGGGGAACCGAGCCCCCGGAGCGGGGAGGAGGAAGAGGAGGAGGAGGAGGAGGAGAGGGAGGGGGTGTCCCTGCGATGGGAGGTGGGAAAACTTCTCTTTGCTTTTCCCTTTCCCTCGGCGGCGGCGGCTGATCCGCCAGAGCAAACAAGCAGGAGGGGAAGAAAGGGGCCGGCGGAGGCGAGAGCGGTTTGTTTGTAAAGAAGTTTTATTTCCACATTTAAAAAAGGGGGGGGTTGAGGGA
>NW_015090846.1:1946828-1950085 GCF_001431845.1 Calidris pugnax | reverse complement strand
GGCCGGGCCGGCCCCGGGATACAGACTGACAAGAATCACTTACACAAATACGCCCTCAGGGTTCACAAATAAATAATTCATATACATTTTGCGCACCGTATTTACATTTCGCCGCTTTTTTTTCCTCCGTTTTTCTTTTTTTCTTCTTCTTTTTTTTTTTTCTTTAAGTTACGGACTTCCCAAACTCTCGCAGCGGCGAGCGGGGACCAACAGCCCGGCCCCCTCCCGGCCCTTCCCCGGGATCGGGGAGCCGGGGAAGGCGAAGGGGGGGTCTCTCCCCGAAGCAGTCCGTGGCAGAGGGGGGCTCGACATCCCCCCCCGAGCAGTTCCTGGAGAGGGGAGGGGGCGGAGAAGCAAAGCCCCCCCCCCCCGGAGCAGCCGCCCCCTGCCCGTGCTGCCGGCTCAGTCCCAGATTGGGGAGGGGGACACCGCAGCGACCCCGTTGCCCCTCGGGGGCACAAGGGGGTAAAGGCGGTGGGTGCCCCGGGGGGGGCGGTGTCAGCTCTGCCGGCTCTTCGTCCTGCCAAACCTGCCCTTGCTTTTTGCGTCCTTTATATATATTTTAAAAAAGGAGAAGGGGGGAGGTCTCATTTTATATATATTTATATATATATTTGGGGATGAGCGGGAGTCTGTCGCTTGCTCGCTGCCCCAGAGGTGGGGTGGCCCCCTCCAGCCCCCCCTCCCTCCTCCTCCAGCCCGGTGGGGTGCCGGTGGGGCTGCTCGGGGTGGCCAGGGCTCACCGGGGCTGGGCGGCCCGGGGCAGGACGCCGGGCAGGGGGGGCAGGGGCGGGGGGGGCTCGCTGCCGCCCTGCAGTCCGTGGATGAGGATGCGGGGCACCAAGGGTCTCTGTAGGGCGGGGGGGGGAGCGCTGGGTCCGCGGTACAAGTAGAGAGCGGCGCCGGGGTCCAGGTTGGAGACCAAACTCTGGGGATAGAAGTAGGGCGAGGGGAACATCCTCTGGAGGGCTGAGTAGTTGCCAGCCTCGGCCAGCAGCTCCAGGCCCACCGCCGTCTGCCTTTTCCACTTGGTCCTGCGTGGGGGGGGGACAAGCCGAGAGAGAGGGGTCAAGGAGGGAAGGATGCTCCCAAAGCCGCTCCCGAGCTCGTTTTACCCTTTTTTCACTCTTTCCCCGGGTTCTGCTCTCCTTGCGCATCCCTTCTCCCCGCCGCTGGATCCCCGGGCCAGTCCCTCCCTGTAGGGATGGGATGGAGTGGGATGGGATGGACCAGCCCAGTGCAGGGGGTCATAGACCCCATTAACGAAGCGAGGGGGCTTCTCTCCCCGGGGTCCCCGCCACGGCAGCCCGGGCTGAGCACCCACGGAGCCCTCCCGGAGGCACCGGAGCCACAGCCCGGCTGGGATCCCGCTGGCGGGGGTGGAAATCCCTGCGATATAAATCGCGACCAACAATTCAGCCCCTTCCTGGGGGTGTAAATTCCAGATTGCGAACTGCGTGGGACATCTTCCTCCGTGACACGGGCTATTCTTCACTCGGCAGCCCCGCCGCTGAGCGGGGGATGCTGCTGCCACTGCGATGGCCCGGCCCGGGGCCGCTGCGGTCCCGTTCTGCCACCCGGGGGTCTGGGACCCTTCCCTGGGTCGGGGATGGCGCGGGAGTCCCGCGGGGGGACACGCGTGGGGCAGCGTCCCGAGACATTCGTTTGCGGCATATCTGTACATTTTTATCTATACGTACATATAGGTATGGGGGGGGGGGTGTATGTGTGTGGGTCGGATCTCATGGAGAACCCCGGGATCTCGGAGCGGGGCCGGGAAAGGGGCTGGGGGGCACCGGCGTGTCCTTGCGGGACGGATTTGGGAAGGGAGGGATTTGGGGGGGGGTTGATCTCACAGCCCCCGCCGCCCCTAAACTCTCCCAACGTCTCCCAACGTGGCGGATCTTAATCAGCGGTGGAAATGAGTGTGTGTGTGTGTGTGTTAAAACCTGAGGGGAGAGAGGGGACGGGGGGGAGGGGGCTGCGGGCGGGGGGGTCCCTGGTTTGGTGGCGGTGGCAATGGTCGGGGCTGGGGAGGCGCCGGCGGGGACACCCCGGTAAAAGCCACCGAAGCCATCGCGTCTCCAGCCCTTTTTCCAGATTTGTCGCTGAAGCGCTAAACCTATTTCCAGCAGTAAATTATTCATCATAATAATAATTGTGTAATTACTGTAAGGGGTGTTAATTATTGATGCCCAAAGCAGTAATTGGTATCTATTATTAATGGCCCGATGTGTTATGCTGTTGTGTTTTAGCTGGAAGCCCGGTCCTGCCTCCCCGGCTTTCTGGGGCTGGGGGCACGGATTGTGTGTCCCCCCCGGCCCCAAACCTGCCCTGCCCCAGCATCACTTTTCTCCCCCTTATTTGGGGGTAAAAGGCCCCCGGGGAGAGGAGGGGGACCCCGGCATCTCTCCTGGTGGCAGGAGGGAGGGGGTGGCTGTGGGGTGCAAAAGCCCCGCCGGGTTTGGGGGGAGAGGGGCCGGAGGGACCCGGGCGCTGTGGGCAGAAGGGAAGGGTGAGTTTGGGTTTTTGTCTTTGTTTTTGTTATTTTTACCTTCTGTTCTGGTACCACGTTTTCACCTGCGTGTCGGTGAGGTTGAGGGAAGCTGCCAGCTCCATCCTGTCCTGGACGCTCAGGTATTTTTGCCTCTCGAAGCTGCGCTCCAGCTGGGCCAGCTGATGGTCGGTGAAGGCGGTGCGGGCTTTGCGCGGCTTTTTCAGCCGCACCGGGGGACTGTCCCGGGAGCTGGAGATCTCTCGGTCCCCTTCTTCTTTCACTGGGCAGAGAGGGAGGAAGAAAGACCGGGTCAGGGCAGGAAGGGAAAGGAAATACCCTCAAAAGAGGGGGCTAACCCGCTGCAGCCATGAGCCGGAGGAGCCGGGCTCAGGCACCGACCCGGACTCACGGCGCAAATTTACTTTACAAACCCATCAATTTTAACCCCGGTTGCCCAAGGGGGAATCAGGGGGTCCTCGAAGCGGACCCGGCCTTTCCCTGTCCCAGGGGCCTGGGAGCGGGGCTGCGGGGAGCCCCGGCCCAGCCCCGCTGCGCTCCTGCCCGCAAAAAAAAACCCCGCATCTCCCTCAGCCCGCATTTCTCTGCTGGGACCCTGCTCCGGGTTTGTTCCCCAAACCCCAGCAGCTTTCTCGATGCTTGAAGTTATTTTTTCATTCCTCTCTCTCTTTTTTTTTTTTTTTTTTTTTTTTTTAAACCCTAAACCAAAAATAACCCAAAAAAAAAATTCCGACCCCGCCTT
>NW_015090846.1:1946174-1946689 GCF_001431845.1 Calidris pugnax | reverse complement strand
CCGTGACACGGGCTATTCTTCCCTCGGCAGCCCCGCCGCTGAGCGGGGGATGCTGCTGCCACTGCGATGGCCCGGCCCGGGGCCGCTGCGGTCCCGTTCTGCCACCCGGGGGTCTGGGACCCTTCCCTGGGTCGGGGATGGCGCGGGAGTCCCGCGGGGGGACACGCGTGGGGCAGCGTCCCGAGACATTCGTTTGCGGCATATCTGTACATTTTTATCTATACGTACATATAGGTATGGGGGGGGGGGTGTATGTGTGTGGGTCGGATCTCATGGAGAACCCCGGGATCTCGGAGCGGGGCCGGGAAAGGGGCTGGGGGGCACCGGCGTGTCCTTGCGGGACGGATTTGGGAAGGGAGGGATTTGGGGGGGGGTTGATCTCACAGCCCCCGCCGCCCCTAAACTCTCCCAACGTCTCCCAACGTGGCGGATCTTAATCAGCGGTGGAAATGAGTGTGTGTGTGTGTGTGTGTGTGTGTTAAAACCTGAGGGGAGAGAGGGGACGGGGTGGAGGG
>NW_015090846.1:1940300-1945865 GCF_001431845.1 Calidris pugnax | reverse complement strand
GCATCACTTTTCTCCCCCTTATTTGGGGGTAAAAGGCCCCCGGGGAGAGGAGGGGGACCCCGGCATCTCTCCTGGTGGCAGGAGGGAGGGGGTGGCTGTGGGGTGCAAAAGCCCCGCCGGGTTTGGGGGGAGAGGGGCCGGAGGGACCCGGGCGCTGTGGGCAGAAGGGAAGGGTGAGTTTGGGTTTTTGTCTTTGTTTTTGTTATTTTTACCTTCTGTTCTGGTACCACGTTTTCACCTGCGTGTCGGTGAGGTTGAGGGAAGCTGCCAGCTCCATCCTGTCCTGGACGCTCAGGTATTTTTGCCTCTCGAAGCTGCGCTCCAGCTGGGCCAGCTGATGGTCGGTGAAGGCGGTGCGGGCTTTGCGCGGCTTTTTCAGCCGCACCGGGGGACTGTCCCGGGAGCTGGAGATCTCTCGGTCCCCTTCTTCTTTCACTGGGCAGAGAGGGAGGAAGAAAGACCGGGTCAGGGCAGGAAGGGAAAGGAAATACCCTCAAAAGAGGGGGCTAACCCGCTGCAGCCATGAGCCGGAGGAGCCGGGCTCAGGCACCGACCCGGACTCACGGCGCAAATTTACTTTACAAACCCATCAATTTTAACCCCGGTTGCCCAAGGGGGAATCAGGGGGTCCTCGAAGCGGACCCGGCCTTTCCCTGTCCCAGGGGCCTGGGAGCGGGGCTGCGGGGAGCCCCGGCCCAGCCCCGCTGCGCTCCTGCCCGCAAAAAAAAACCCCGCATCTCCCTCAGCCCGCATTTCTCTGCTGGGACCCTGCTCCGGGTTTGTTCCCCAAACCCCAGCAGCTTTCTCGATGCTTGAATTTATTTTTTTCACCAAACCCCAGCAGCTTTCTCGATGCTTGAAGTTATTTTTTCATTCCTCTCTCTCTTTTTTTTTTTTTTTTCCCTTTTTAAACCCTAAACCAAAACTAACCCAAAATAAAAATTGTGAGCCCGCATTTTTGGGGAGGAAAGTGACCGCGGTGGGGCTGGTTCTACCCCCTCCGCGGAGAAGCCTCCGTCCTCCCGGGGCGCGGAATCTAAACCAAAACTAACCCAAAATAAAAATTGCGAGCCCGCATTTTTGGGGGGAAAAGTGGCCGCGGTGGGGCTGGTTCTACCCCCTCCGTCCTCCCGGGACGGGAACAAACCTCTCCGGGGCGCACAACGAAATACCGGGGAAGGGGCTCCACAAGCCCGTGCCCGCGCTGTTATTTATCTTAAAAAAATTGCAGAATGAACCGGGCTGGCGGCGGTTCGTTAGCGCGGCCGGTACATTACGCACCGGCGGAGCGACGCGGGAATTTACATTAATAGGTGACAACAAACCTCTCCGGGGCGCACAACGAAATACCGGGGAAGGGGCTCCACAAGCCCGTGCCCGCGCTGTTATTTATCTTAAAAAAATTGCAGAATGAACCGGGCTGGCGGCGGTTCGTTAGCGCGGCCGGTACATTACGCACCGGCGGAGCGACGCGGGAATTTACATTAATAGGTGACAGGAAAATATCCGAGAAAAAAAAAAAAAAAGAAAGAAAAAAAGAAAAAGGAAAAATAAATCTCTGTTTGTGCTCGCCTTCCCCATCCTCCTGGAGGAGATTATGTGGCAAAAAGTCTCAGTTTATACAAAGCGGCGGCGTTTGGTTGTTTTTGATTTTTCTTTATTGTTTTGTTTTGTTTTTTACGGGGGTTTATGTTAAAATTTGCTGGTGGCGGGGGCTGGAGCCGAACGCGAGCTGGTTCCTCTCTGTAGGAAGACAATAATCCGGTTAATTGAGCCACCGGGGAGTGAAACCCTTCGACCAGAAATCCCGGCTCTGGCCGAGCAGACAGAGCCCCAGCCGGGAACCAGCCTTAAAACACGGAGACCCGGCTCCGGTTCCCGGTGAAAGCGGCGGCCCCGGGACGGGACCGGGGGATGGGGGGGGGCGGTCCCGGGGTCCCGGCCCCGCTTCCTCCCGGGGAAGGCCCGAAACTTTGTGCGGAGTTTTGCGGCGGAGAAAAGCCGGGTCCAACCTCCCGCGCCCAAGGGGGAGGCGAATCCCCCCCCGGCCCCCGAATGGCCCTGGGCTCCTCAAAAAGTTCCTACTCGCCAAAGGGATGCGCTCGGTGGCGGCAGCGGCTTCCCCCGCCGGCTCCGGCTCTCTCCCCCGTTAGTCCTAGCTTAAAAAAAATAATATATATATGTATATAAAACGGGGTTTTCGGCATTTTGGCGTGGGCCAAATCCTGCCGCCGCCGCTGCGGGTTAGGCCCGGCCCCGCAGCCCCTTTGCGGGGTAAATTAAGGGCGTTTTGGCCCAGAAGAAGCAATTTTCAAAACAGCAAAAAGGGATCTCGTTGGGAGCGTGGTCCTTCGCCCGCTACCCCACTGAAGCGGTGTTTTTACCCTCATCTAAGATGTGGTTTCCTCCCCATTTAAGCTGTAATCCCCCCCCCCCAAACTGTGTTTTTTACCCCTTTTAAGCTGCGTTTTTCCCCCGATTTAAGCTGTGTTTTTCTCCCTGTTTAAGAGCTGTTTTTTTCCCCTACTTAAGCTGCGTTTTTCCCGTGGCAGGGGCAGGCGAGGAGCCGAGCGCGGCCGCGGTAACGGCCCCCACCCAAAACGGACGCCCCCAGCCCGGGCTCGGCCGCCTTAGGGGGGTGCGGAGAACCCGCATTTCTTCTTCTCCCTCGCCTCTTTCGCGGCTCGGCGATTTGGGGAGAGGGGAGAAAAGCCGAAGGAATTCGGGGAGGGGGATGTAGGAGGCGAAAACAAACCGCCGAGGTGGGAATCGCGGCTGGTTTCGATCCCGGCCCTTAAAAACGGCGGGACCGATCCCAGCCCCTCTCCCGGGTCACTTCCAGCCCCGGTACCGACCGGGGGTTCCGTCCTTCGTTCAGAGCGAAAATCCCCCCGCGGTGCCCGGCGTTTGGAGGCTCCTTTGGGCCAATGTTTTTATTTCCATGAACCGGTTTCAGCGCGGCGGCTCCGGGCGGGCCGAGAGGAATTTGCAGCCGGGCCGGGGCTCGGCCCGTTCCCCCTTTTCATACCAGCCCCCACAAATCCAGCGGCTCCATTAGGTGCCATCACCTCCCCTTTCTCCCCCCGAGCCGTGTCCCTTTGCCTTCCCTTCGCAAACACCCGGCAAACAATTTTCCCAGGTGAAAGTTTTTGCAGGGGTGATGGGGGTGGGATGGGCGAAGGTACGCGCGACAAACTGCTCCGGGGAACCAGGACCGACCCCGGTTCCCCCCTCCCCCGTGCTGTTCCCGTGCCTCGGCTGCCTCGGGAGGAGGCCGGGAAGGGGCTACCGGAGGCCCGGGAGGCCGAAGCCCCCGGCCCGGGGCGAGCAGCCGCCGCATCCAGCTCCAGTCCCCGCCGGCGCCGTGGATGCGGCCCGGGGCTCCCCGGCTGCCGTGCTCAGTTTTAAACCATCTCCAAAATGATAACAGAAATAATACAAATCGAATCCAACCCTGCTGACTTTCTTGTTTGTTTCTCACCGGAGCAGAGGAAATACCCGGCAACAAACCCGTGATTAACCAGGACCGACCCCGGTTCCCCCCTCCCCAGTGCTGTTCCCGTGCCTCGGCTGCCTCAGGAGGAGGCCGGGAAGGGGCTACCGGGGGCCCGGGAGGCCGAAGCCCCCGGCCCGGGGCGAGCAGCCGCCGCATCCAGCTCCAGTCCCCGCCGGCGCCGTGGATGCGGCCCGGGGCTCCCCGGCTGCCGTGCTCAGTTTTAAACCATCTCCAAAATGATAACAGAAATAATACAAATCGAATCCAACCCTGCTGACTTTCTTGTTTGTTTCTCACCGGAGCAGAGGAAATACCCAGCAACAAACCCGTGATTATTTTATCTTTGTTTTCTTTTTTTTTTTTTTTTTTTTTTTTTTTTTTTTTTTTTTTTTTTTTTTTTTTTTCTCCCAGGCAGAAACCCGCCTCCGGTTCTCCTCTCCCCTCTCCCCGCCGGTAGGAACGAAACGACCGGATCTTCCCCCGCGGAAAACAGCCCGGCGGATTCCCCGGGCGCGTTTGGGGAAACATCGATCTCTCCAACCCTTTCCACGGAGGCAAGGACAGAGCCCCATCGAGTCCCGACGCCCCAAGTTTTCCCAAGTTAGTGCCGACCCCGCCGTCATTTCGGGGGCGACCGGTACCGCGACCCCCCCATCCCCGGAATCGTCTCCGCAGCGAGCTCCGGGCTCACCGGGAGGCTTCGGGGCCGCCGGAGGCTTTGGGTCCAAAGCAAAGCCCAGTGGGGCGAGCGGCTCTTTCTTACCTTTGTACTCGGAGTCCGAGGAGGAGCTGCTAGTGTTTTTTTCCATTTTCTCCCTAAAGTCCTCCCCGGGTTTGGTGGGGATCCTGCCCGCCGGCTCCTGAGGTCCATTGGTGCTGGAGTAAGGCGCGCAGGCGGCCAGGGGCTTGCAGTCGGCCAGGATGTCTCTGATGAGGAAGGAGGAGGTGACGGTCCGGGACTGGGAAGGAGCCGAGACCTGTCCCGGCTGGAGATGGGCATCCAGGCCCGGCCGCGGCCCCGCCGCCTCCAGGCACTCGCGGCCCGGTGAACGGGGCGAGGGGCACCCGCTGCTGCCCTCCGAGCGGGGGCTCAGCTCCAGCGGGGACCGGCCGTCGCCCACCAGCGGGTCCCCCTTGGGCACGGCCGGGCTGCCGGCTCGGTGGGAGAGGATGGAGTCGATCCCAAAGCCGGTGGAGCCCTCCATGGCCCCCGCGAGGTGCCGGCGCTCACACGGGCATTGGCGGGGAGGGAGGGCGCGGCGGAAGCGGTTTGATAATGATAATTAACAATAACAGGAGGGGAGGGAAAAAGAAAAAAAGAAAAAGAAAAGAAAAAGGTAAATTTTTTTTTTTTAAAAAATAATGAATAGAGCAAAGTTCAGTCTGGGATCCGGGCAATAATTGCTGCAAGGCTCTCCGAGGCGCCGCGCGTTAGATCCAGGGCTGCTCCGTCTTCAGCATCGCGCCCAGCTGCACTCACAGACAGACAGACAGAAGAGGGGGGGAGAGGGAGGCAGAGTCAAACTTTGGCCGCGAAGGGGATGGGGGTGAAGGGGGACGGACCCCAACCTCACCCGGGGTCCCGGCCCCCTTACCCGGCCACCCCACCCTTGCCCGGAGCCGCGGGGCTGGGGGGCAGCCCGGGGTCTCCCAGCCGGAGGTGGGGAGGCAGCGATCGATAGTGATGCTTCGCAGCGCCTTAACCACTTAATGATCCAGAAATCAATGGGGAAGGGCGAGGGGAGGGCGGAGGGGGTGGCCAGCCGTCGGGCCGCCGCGGCGCCCCCCCCCTTCCCCGCCAACACCTCGGACAGCCCCGAGGGGGGGGGCGGGAAACCGGAGTCACTCCGGAGTCGGTGGCGCCTTCAGCACCTCGGACAGCGCCCGGCGCCGGAGTCACTCCGGAGCCTTCAGCACCTCGGACAGCGGCGAGAGCGCCTCACCCACCGCGGGGGGGGGGACGGAGGGAAATGGGGGAAAATAGGGGGAAAAAAATGAACTTGTGCCACTCTGGTTCGGGGACCCAGGCACAGCCCCCCCACTTCTCTCCCCCCCTCCCCCCCCAACGG
>NW_015090846.1:1807469-1940290 GCF_001431845.1 Calidris pugnax | reverse complement strand
TTTTGGGGGCTGTCCCTCCCCCGCCGGCGACACCTTGCAGCTTGATTAACGGGAATTAATTGCCGCCCGGATCCCCGCGCTTTCCGGGCGGTTTCCGCCCTCTTTTGCTGTCATTATCCCGCTGATGGGGCTCGTAATGGGGTGATTAGCTGCGGGAAGAGGGGGGTAAGGGGGGAGGGAGGGGGATGTCGAGGGGCTGCTGCTTTCTCCTCGCCTCCCCCCGCAATTAGCCGATCTGCCGGGCCCTCCCAGGCAGCGAAAGTTTTCCTGGGCGTTAGAATTCCAAAAAAAAAAAAAAAAGAGAAAGAAAAAAAAAAAAAGAAAAGGAAAAGGAAAAGGAAAAGCACCGAAACCCTCCCCGAAGCCCCAGCGCAAAGGCGGCCGCTCTGAGCCCGAAGTGAGCCTCGGAGCTGCGAATTTCGTTGAATCCCCTCGAAATGGGTTGTGAAGGAGCGGAGAGGTCCGTTAGCGCAGGCGGGCGCGGGGCCGGCGGGCAGCCAGCGCTACCGGAGCGGCGGGCCCCGGGCATCCTCCCCCGCCCGCCGCGGCACAACCGGGAACGCTCTTCCCGCTCTCCCAGCGCCCAGCGGTGGTACCTACTGGTGCAACTGGGAAGGGACCGCTCACAGGGCGGATTTTTCCTGCCGTCGATCCCGTTTTAAATAAAACCCCGATAGCTCCAGCCCGGACTGCCCGCCCTGCCCGCTCCCTGCCCGTTTCTCCCGGAGGCGCCAAGTTTCCTCCCTCCCGCCCCGTCGGGGGATTTTGCTGCTGTCGATCTCCCGAGCTGGAGAGGTACCGGCTCACGCAGGTCTCCCACCTTCCTCCCGGTCAGACTGGCTCCTGCCTCCTCGGGGGTTTATTTAGATTTTTTTCCTGGGGGTAGACCCTTCGCCGCGGAGATGAGGAAAATGTCCACACCCGGATGCGTGAAGCTGCGACACTTCGAAGCGCTGTCGCTGATTATTTCTCAAATACTCGATTTCCCCTCTTCTCCCCCTTCTCGGGCAGGCAGCTGCATCTTGTCCCTCTTCCAAAGCCGCCCTTGGCCGGCAGCTTGGAGGCGATCGAGGAGGGGAGAGCCCCCCCACACCCCCCCGTGAATCCCGGCTGCCAGCTGTCGGGCAGCGGCACAGTCAGGGCCCCCAACACCTCCTGCCCTCGGCCCTGCAGGCTCGGGGCCGGCTGGGATCGGGGCAGCGGAACAAAAGAGCCTTATAGGAGGATAAAACCGGGACAAAAATCAGCATCAGCCCCGGTGGCAGCCTGCCCCCACCCTTGGGGGGGTGACACGCCTGATGCTGGAGGCTGCTTGTCCTCCCTGTCCCTGGGTGAAGGATCCCTGCTGCTGCTCGGCCCCGATTCCCTCCCAGTACAGAAGTGCTGCCCAGTGCCAGGGACTGGGGGGACAGGCTGAAGGGTCCTGGTCTGCTGGGGGGGGTCAGTTTTGCAGCATCTGCCTCCCCAGCCAAGGCTGGGCCAGGTGTTGCTTTGGGTTGGACCAGAGCTACAGATGTGCAGGAACTGGTTCCAGTAAGAAACGGGACAGAGCCCTGGATGGGGTTTCCCAACTCTTTGCGGTGTGACTGTGGTGTCTCATGGGGTCTGGCAGCCTTCCTCTCCAACCAGTAGGTCCCATTTGGGATGGAGATCGGCACTGGGACCAGGACCAGCACTGAGGTTGGGTTTGGGACCAGGAAAAGGACCAGAAAAGGGAGCAGGGCTGGCATCAGGAGTGGGTTTGGAATCAGGATTTCAGCGGAACAAAAGAGCCTTATAGGAGGATAAAACCGGGACAAAAATCAGCATCAGCCCCGGTGGCAGCCTGCCCCCACCCTTGGGGGGGTGACACGCCTGATGCTGGAGGCTGCTTGTCCTCCCTGTCCCTGGGTGAAGGATCCCTGCTGCTGCTCGGCCCCGATTCCCTCCCAGTACAGAAGTGCTGCCCAGTGCCAGGGACTGGGGGGACAGGCTGAAGGGTCCTGGTCTGCTGGGGGGGGTCAGTTTTGCAGCATCTGCCTCCCCAGCCAAGGCTGGGCCAGGTGTTGCTTTGGGTTGGACCAGAGCTACAGATGTGCAGGAACTGGTTCCAGTAAGAAACGGGACAGAGCCCTGGATGGGGTTTCCCAACTCTTTGCGGTGTGACTGTGGTGTCTCATGGGGTCTGGCAGCCTTCCTCTCCAACCAGTAGGTCCCATTTGGGATGGAGATCGGCACTGGGACCAGGACCAGCACTGAGGTTGGGTTTGGGACCAGGAAAAGGACCAGGAAAAGGACCAGAAAAGGATCAGCCATGCAGGGACAGGTTTGGGTTGGTGGATCTGCTGCTGTATTTCCTTCTCTTGAATAAAGCATCTGCCTTCAACCAACCACAAGGAAGTTTCCAGATCAGATCCACTCACTGATGCTGTGCAAGATTTTGGGGAATGTGTATGTGGGGCCCAATCCTCATTCCTGAGCAGACACTATATTTTGCTACCCCCAGCCAAGGCCCTGGGGACAGACACAGTCACTCACAGACCACACTTGGAACTCCCAGCAGCTACAGATGCACTTGCTACTCATGTTCTAGTGTCAGTGTGGCTGACATTAATTAATATGAATTATTGACATTATTATTATTAAGTTGTTTCAGAGCTAGTCTCCCCAAGGCAGAGACGTGCCCCATTCTCCCTGTATGTGGTGTCCTCCTACATCACTGGACCCTGGACAAATGGCATCCAATGATTTTTTCTGTGGCTCCCAGCCCAGGTGGGCAATCCTGTGTACAGACAACAACATCGCCTTCCTTGTGCCCGTCTGCACTTAAAAACCATTTCCTAGGCTGCTTCTGTTCACAAATACACAGGCAGGCACTAGAAAAGAGGAGCCCCCTGATGCCAGCTGCTTCTTCAGTTGCCTCCTCACAAGCCCCAGTCGCACCCTGGGGTTGACTCTAGGACTGACAGCTTTGGGAGCAAGAGTTAGTCTAGAAATATCTGCTGGTGGCGCACAGACCAGTATCCTGAAAGGGTCTGGCTTGGGGATGAAAATCCCCGGGGGCTGTTGTATGAATTTCTCTCTGAACCCAAGCTGTGTGCTCGGGAGGGCTGTGCCCAGGCGGGAGGGATGCTCCGGTAACCAAAGGAACGGGTCTTCGTGAGGGAGAGAAGGGCAGGGCGGGTCGGGGTGGGGGACACGGCAGAAAGCGGTGGGGACAGCCAGGCGGAGGGTCGCAGTGCCGGGGAGGAGCAGGGCCCGGCGGTGGGGAACCTGCAGCGGCGTTAAAACCCCCGTTACCGGTGGGTGTCACTGCAGGACAAGGAGCGTCCGGTACCGGAGGGCGGCGGGGGCTGCGCGGAGGGTCGGGACCCCGGGAACCGGCTCCCCCGGCATGGCCGGGGTAGGAGGAGGGACTGGGGGACACACACACCTGGTTTGCGTCTTGGTTGTGCCCCCCAGTGAGCTCGGCCACGGGCTGGGGGCGGTGGCCGCGATGGGGACGAGTCCGAGGTGGCACCTGGGGACTCTGCCCAGGATTTCAGGGCGCAGGGGGGCAGGTCTGTCGGCTACAAGCCCCAGGGAGTGATGTCTCCTCCTGAACACGCTTTCTTTGACTCGGCTGTTGCTTTTTTTGGGTTTCTGGTCTTTTTGGTGGCTTGTTAGACCATCCCGAATCAGTCTGCATGGACGTGGTTCACACTGTGTGTGTTTGCCAGCCCTTTTCCAGGGATGCAGGACCCACTGGAGATGCTTCCTGCCCTGTGCACACCCCAGGGACCTGGGCAGTTGCTGCAGGGGGACACAGATGCTGTGACTGGACCAAGGGCTGGACCTGGCTCCTGCCAGGCAGCAGGGAAAACCTCCTGCCTGGGCTTCTCACACACTCATAACAGTGTCATTTTTAGCAAGACGAGCCATTTTAAGGGCCAGCTTTCTTCCCCCGTGGGGAGGTGGGAAAGGTCTCTTGTTATAATCCACCTCTGCCAGCATGGCAAACCCTACTCTTGTCCTCCTCGTTATTTTAAATTGGTTTTATTTAGTGACCTGTACTAAAAAGAGAGAACTAAATGCCAGGGTTTCCCTGGTGTTGAAGCAGGTGATTTCTTTCCTCCCTCAGCTCAGGTGTGGGCAGGGTGGAGTTTCTTACAGCTGCTTCGTTATATAAAGGGCAGGTTGAGGCACAAGCTGCCCCTAAGGAGAGGGTGCTGGAAATGCCAGATCAGATGGTGTGGAGCCTTCCTTGTCCTGGGAGAGGTAGGAAAAACTGCCCCTGCAGTTCATTTTGTTCTTGTGTCTTGAGCAACAGAGTTTGATGTTATGAAAGACTCTGTTCTTTGAGGTTTAGGGTTTAAAAGTTTGGTTGGAAATCAGGTGAGGGGAGACAAGCCCTGGGCTCAGCATGGCTTCTTCATGTTCCTTGGCTGCTGGTGGGTCTGTGTAGGAGGGCTGGGCTAGCCCCAGTGCTGAGACATGTGGGGCAAAGTCATGCTGGGTGCATCTACCCACACATCTACTCTGGTGTGCTTGTGACTGGCTCCTTCCTGGTGCTGGGGCTGCCCAAGATGGCAGATGTCACCCCCTTGGAGCATGGTATTAATTCTTAAGATGAAGTGCCCTGTTGGGAGGTGATGGTTTTTATATGTGTTGGTACCTGTCTGAGCCTCTGCTGTCACCTGTTGGTGACCATGCTGGGGTCTGGGTGCTGTGATGTTGAGTTGGTGTTGATGGAGTTTGAGTTTGTTTGGCAACTGCTTGGAGAGGCTCAGCTCTGAGGGACACTGGCCACCAGCAGCATTTGAGGGTGAGTGTGGAACTGGCTGGGACTATCTTCAAGTGAAGGCATCGCTCTGTGGTGAGGTGTCAATTCGGCCAAGTGCTTAAAGCAGGTGTTTGGGTGCCTTCACATGGGCAAGAGCTTTGCTGAATCAGGCACTGATGGGAAACTTATTTGGCAACGAAATGGGAAGGACTAATGGATTATGAGATATTATAGACTTGATATTGACTCAGATATAGTTGCATTTAAATATATTTATTTGGAACAGGCTGCGAAGGCAACTGTCCTGCTTTCCCTGTGGGGCTGTACTGGTGCAAACACTGTCCTGCTCCTGGTGTGTGTGTTATTACCTTAAGCATGATGAGAATCATGGTAATCAGACAGGGTAAGGTGTTGTGCATCTGACGTGAAGCAATGAACAGGCTGAGACAGAATAACTCCTCTCAATATTTATGATATATTTGGCTATACCTGCATTAGCATAACTTTTTAAAAGCAGAGAGATATGGCTATGGCAGGGTCTAAGGGCTGTGGTGTCCAGCAGTGCTGCGGTCTCGCTGGGTGGATGCTCTGGGGAAGGGGACCTCGTCCTGCAGGCACTTCTCAATGGGAGGCACTGAATGCCTTTTTACGAGCGTCACAGTCTGGAAAAGTACTGAGATGAGGCCCAACCTATAAGGAAAGGAGCAGAGAGAGGATTGGTTACAGCCGGCCAAAGAAAATAGGTTGTAGCACAAACAGGGAAGAGACTGCAGATCAGCACAAGGTTTTTTTTGCCTGTTTGGGAGACCTTGCTCCATCTGAAGTTAAACACTTAACCTCTTTAAAATGAGGACTACTTTTCTGATTGACTTCAGGAGATTCTTATTCTGCTGTAGTAACAAGGTCCTGCAGTCTTATTATGGTGTGTTGATTGTCTGATGTTTTCAGATGCTGGCATGGTTTAAGATGGACCCTGAAATATATATGACTTGTTTTCTATGACACAGGACTTGTGTGCTTCACTGAGGGGGGCAGGACGAGCTCCCAGGGAAGCCCCCACTGGGGTCAGGGACTTGTGCATGACTTGCCCAACAAACACATGAGCAGCCTCTCCCAGGAATCACCTTTGAGGTGGGGAGGAGGTGAAAAAATGCCCCTGACAAATAAACAAAGGGGAAGTGAGAAGGTCCAGGGGCCCTTTGGGGTGAATAGTGGGTTTAGACACAGCTGCATGCGGCAAACCCGTGCAGCAGGGGCAGAGTTCCTCAGATGTGGGAGTCTCTTCATGGATGGAGTGGGTTTGCCATGGGGGCCCAGGGGCTTTACCTGCCCCTACACAATTCCTTGTGCCATCCATCTGCCTCCTGTGGATGTGCTGAGCTGCCTCCCGCCTCCCCCACCCTGCTCAGGCTGGCTGGATGTCAGGTTTTGCATATGTAAAAAAAATACATGGCAGTCTTTGCCCTGAAAAGCTTGCTAGTGATCTCATTAATCAAGACAAACAAAGCGTATTTAGCTATTCCCCCTCTCTGGAGGAAGGCGTTCAGGTACTTAAATATGCATTTGAGTGCCTAACTTCAGACAGTTGTTTCTGGATGTTTTTGCTTTCTCAGAAGCAGCAGCAGTGACATAACCCCTCTGCAGGAGGGAAGGGTGGGGAAGGCACAAGCAAGGGCTGCTGGAGTAGGTGGGCAGCCCCTGGGAGCTGGCAGGGACAATCCCCAGCTGGGCCCACTCCAACCTCCCATCACAGATGCAGGAGGTTTTCCCTCAGAGATGGGATTGTTAGAAAAATTCAGCCCTTGCAGGTGAGAACAGCTGAGCTGCTTCTCTCAAATATGCCTCTGCCTTCTCCATCGTGCTCCCTGCCCACCAGCACTGGGAACTGGGCAGGGGGAAATATCTGCCTGGAACTGAGTGGAAGCCACAGGGGAGGAAACAGCAGTTTGTTCACTCTGGTCTTGGTACAAAGCTCCCAGGTGAGAAATGTCACACTGAGCCACAACTGGCAGTAATTAAAATTAGCAGAGCCCTTGACAAAGTTGTGAGGGATGCCAGCTTCTGCCCTCAGCATGAGTAAGTGGGAAGCACCAGGTGTAGGACAGGGGACAAGTGCTACTTTAAAAAATGAGAAACCCCCTCATAATGAGGGACAGTTGAGAAGTATGGATTAGTCCCAGGCCAGTAATTAGAGTCAAGATAAGGGTGTCCTTGGGTCAAAGGTCTTATTTTGACAGAGACTGGTGTTGAGAAGTCAATGCAAGTGATGAATCCCCATCTCTGATTCTTCTAATTCATATTTTAAATGATGAACCCAAAGGTACTTCCTCTAGAGACAGCTGATGATCTTTACCATTACTCTGATGTGGTTCCGGGCTGTTACGCCAGGATTTTGTCTGAATTGTGGATGTGGAGCATTGGCTGTAACAGGACAGGAATACAGTTTGTAGGTACAAGCTTGGTGGTTTTCCTTGCAGGATGATGGAGCCGCAATGGTTTCCAGCTGCTCATTAGAAGCCATGTTTTCCTGTTGTTCTTTACCAGCTGCTCATTAGAAGCCATGTTTTCCTGTTCTTTACATTTATTATTGACAAATTAAAACCTGCAGGACATGTGCAGCTGGGATGTTGCAATGTCAGTGCCTGCCTCAAAGAATTAGAGGGGCAATAAAGAAAACCTTATCACTCCTAAAACCTAAGTGTGTATTTGGGGGTTATTTTCATTTGGGTTTCTCAGTTTTGCTAATGATTTAAGTTGGAGGACTGTAAATGATCCTTTGTCAGGCATTAATACAACCACATGTGTGTTGCAAGCGGAAGCAGGTGTGTTAATGGAAGGCCAATAAATTGGGTGGGAGATGCAGAAAGGCTGAGCTGGTACAGGGAAGGCAGAGCTGAGCTGATAGACTGAGAGAGCTCCTCTGATGGCAGCAGAGCACACACCCCAGACGACCAACCAGCATTTCGTGGGTGCTGCTGGTGTTGGGCTTGTCACCGTTGAGGTGGGTGCTGGGGTGCGTGTGCTGGAGCTGCTGGGTGCTGTGAGCACCCTTGGGTGGTCAGTAAGGTTAGCTTCTGCGGGGGGGTGGATTATACAGCTGGATTAAATGGTTTGTGGGAAGTTCTGAGAATAAACCCATGAAAAGGGCTGAAGTGATAAGCAGCACCAGGCTCTCCTCCTGCCCTGGAAGGATCCGGGCTCGGCTGCAGGGAGACGTGGCTGCGCCCGCTCCTCTGCCGGCACCTGCCTGGCTCTGCTGCCTGCTCGGAGGCAGCTCCACAGCCTTGTACCATTTTTCACTTTAACAACAAAGCTGCCCCTAGACTCAGCCTAGTTTTTCCATCATCCATTTGATCGAATCCTTTTAGCGGGTGACAAAACACTTTCTTGAGCTCTCTTTACAGGAAACCAATCTCTGTTCCTTTATAAAAACCTCCCTCATTTACAAGAGTCTAACAAATCCCGGGCCTCTTAAGTCCTCTCCTGTTTGGTTTTTTTTTTTTCTTTTTCCCCCCAAACAACACAAACTAACGTTTGTAGATTTTTTTTTTTTTTTTTCCCCAAACAACACAAACCAACAATGTTTGTAGATTTTTTTTTTTCAAGGTGGGGGGGAGGAAGGAGGGAATAAAACACACAATGTGGAGAGAGGTAGGGTGTACACACCGACGCACGCCGCGCCGAGCATCCCCGTACAGGCGCAAAACGGCGCGCGCGCATCGAGATGCAAATGATTTCCGTGAAGCTATCACTTGTAAAGCTTGACAGAAAATAATGAGAAACACTAAATCTTTTATAAGGTCAACACTCAAGCAGCTGTCAAACAAGAAAAGAATTTAGCGAAAGATCCGCAAAAACTTCCATCGCCTCATTAAATCCAACAGGGCCGGGGCCCGGCGTGGTGAGGAGGCACCGGGGCGCCTCCGTTTTGTGTCAGTAATTTGCGGCGGAGGAAGAGGGAAGACGAAACAGCCAGCGCCGAAGGGGCCTTGGGGGAGGCTGGGGAATCGTTAGTGCGCCAGGAGCGGCCTCGGCTCCTAATTGGAAGCATTGGGCATTATCAACGGAGGATTTGCCTCGGCTCCCTGACAGCTCTCTAGGCCTGGAATGATAGCCCACTTGTCAGTGTAAAAGACCATTAAAAACAAACCATTTTGATTTAATTGGAGGCGGTGCGCTGGGGGCCCAGGTGAGGCGCTTCATCAGCCGATGTTGGCTGCTGATGCCTTTTTCCCCCTGTATTGATGGCTTTTCTTTTTTTTTTTTTTCCTCCCCTCCCTTTCAAAAACTGTCTAGGAAAGAGAAAGAGGTGCTGAAAGATCCTTCACAGCTGCATTGAGAGCGGCTTTCAATAGGGTTGTCAACAAATGCCATGACAAGTTAGAGAGAGGCAGGTATTTTTAAAACAGACGTTATTCTGTCCAAGATGAGCTGCGCTTGGAGGTGTGTGTTGGATTATTAGGGTTACAAATACTGTGGCTTTTCCTGGTGGCAGTGTGCTTAACCAGTTTAATGAATGGGGTTGATTTTTTTTTTTCCTCTCCCCACCTTTCTAATTCCAAGAACACAAGGAAATGCAGGACAGGGGAGTCTGGGCTAAATGGTCCTTATTTGCCTCAAACCCAGGAAGGCTTCAAAAAGTGCTCAGCAGTTTTTGGCTGCTGTATTTAATGCCCCGTGGAGATTTGGGAGGTTTTGTTTTCCTCTTGAAAATAAGGGCTGCAGATGTTTGCTGGAGTTCACTGGTCACTTGGTCTGGGCAATAGTGTGAGTTGAGGAGAATTAACCCATTGGAGCTGTAACCCAGCGTGTGGCCCCCTTGGCAGATATCCTGGGGTCACACCAGAGCTGGCAGCTTCCACGTGGACCTCGTGTGTTTCTGAGATTTGAATCCTGACCCTTTTCATGCCAGGCAAGAGTTTTACTTCAAACTAAGTTGTCTGTTGGTAAATAGCATCCCTGCAGAAGGCAGAATAGGTCCATGAATGAAACCTCAAGTCCATTTAAAAAGTAATTCTGTTCTAAGTTGTCTGTTGGTAAATAGCATCCCTGGCAGAAGGCGGAATAGGTCCATGAATGAAACCCCAAGTCCATTTAAAAAGTACTTCTGTGGATTTATGTACAAAAAAGTAGGTAGCACCAAAAGCAATAGTAGGGGCTCACCCTACACAGTGTGTGTTGCTTCACCCTGCTGCAAGCACCTCAGATTTGTTCCTTCACAGGTGAATATCTCCATAATGGGAATGGGCACTGATTGCCAACAGTGACTTGTGTTGCCTTTGGACACCAGGGCTTGGATGTAGGTGGAACCTGCCCTGGAGATGGCCCAGGCCTTAAGGCTGTGCAGGGAGGGGTGATGTTTTCTTGTATGAGTCTGGAGATGTTGGAGAGCAGCAGAAATGGCAGAGGAATGATGGGTTACTGTGTTGAAGGGAGGCATAAGGAAGGGCTGAGCATGGCAGAGGGCAGAGTTAGGCTGTGCTGGAGAGGCTGAGAGTGCAGGGCACATGCAAAAGGACTCTGGGAAAGGCTGGACCATGGGAATGCTTTGTGATGATTTGAGCAATTTTATTTCTGGAAGCTTCACTGTTAGGCTAAACAAGAAAACCTGCAGAATCCACTAGAAAATGTAGTGATGGTGACTAGGGTCTGGAACCTGCATTTAGCCACAGAATGGCTGCAGTTTGGGAGGTGACATCTCTGTTGTGGTCCCAGTAGAGGTGTACAGGGCTCGTGCCCAGGGTAGCTGGGTCTCTGCTGCCCATTTGGAACCCTGCAGGGTGTTGTATTTTCTTTTTGCCTTGTGCCTGGTGTAGGCAGGTCAGCACTGAAGGCCACTGATTGTCACCCACCAATTCGTGTCACTTGGGGTACTGACCAGCCATCAGGTGACACTCATTTTTTTATTTTATTTTTTGGTCAGCTAAAATCCTCACTGAAGGGAGGTTGGACCATGGTGACAGAAAGCTCTTGAAAGCTCATTATTATTTAAGTACTGTTTAGGTCCCAGGAGACAAGATTTATAATGTTTCAACTCCATGAAGTTTTGCTGCCCTCAGACCTGGGAGGATAAATGCTGTCTCTGAAAAGCCAGCCCACCATGCGCTGTGTGTATCAAGCCCAGGTTATTTAAGCAGAATCTATAGCTTTTCTGACAAGACAACAGTTGCAAGATTACATGAGCTGTGCTTGTCAGTTCAGCTCTTTAGACAAAAATAGAGGTAAGGCATTAAAAAAAAATGTGGAACATTTTTTGTGTGTACGTGTTAAACCTCAACTGTTAATTCTGATGAAGGATCAGGCTGTGAGCAGATATCGGATCCCTGGTGAGAATCAAATTCTGGAGCCCAGAATTTTGCTGCAAAGTTTATACAGTGGGGATTCCTCTAATTACTTTCAGTGGAAATTTACCTGACAGAGCTTTCCCAGGTAACGCAAGGCATACGCAGGAGAGCCGCTCAGCCGTTGACAGAGCCTTTGATTTTGTGCCAGGTTGCAAATTAAGTCTTTTGCCAAGGTACCCGAACACTTGCTCGTCAATTGCTTATCGCTTATTCATATCGCACATCGAGTGCAGCTCGTTTCATCTGCTCGGGAAGGCAGCGCATGTTGACAAAAGTGTTGTCCAAAGTTGCTGCATTTTCTTTCCTCCCCCTGTTTGGTCAAGTAAACAAGACTATTCTCCCTGGAAAGCTGCCTTGAGTGTCTGTGCCAGCTGGAATTCTCTAATGAGCAAAGGGAAAACCCTGGTGGGTGTCGGTGGCACACGGTGCACGGAGCTATTTTGACACATGGGTGAATTCTGTCCTACATCACTGCTGCGTGAGGTGTTGCTACCAGAATCCTTCTGGATGGACTTGACAGAGCCTTGGAAGTCCATTGCAGAGTGGCCGGTGTTGACTTACTGGTTTGAATTGTGCCTATCAGATATTCAGATGGAGGTAGCTGGTGTCTCATCCTGGGCTGGCACAGGCAAGGCTGTGTGGGGATGCTGTATTTTGGCACCAACATCCTTTTCAGAGTTTGGTTGACACCAGGGATGCCATTCTGCCTGGGCCAGCATGATGCTAGTGATGAGTGACACAGGGACAGGACATATCCCATGAGGGCGGTGGCAGTAGTATTTATTTATGCTCATGCTGGTTGCTTGAGGTACAGTCCCCAGGGAATGTAGTCCCACATCTACAGATAAATGAGGTCTTGGTGCACAGTTCCACCCATGTTGGCAAAACCTGATCCTGGGAATTGTGTCACTACAAACAGAACAAGGCAGAGGCCATTTGGCTTTTGGGGAGACTGAGGAAGAGGAGGCAGTAGAAGCATCTTGCTGAGGAAAGTAAGGAGTTAACTTCTCTTTGGTTTTGTATTAAAAAAACCCAAAACCCAAGCAACTCAAATTCAACAACTTTCCCTAATGAACTGCCCATCAGGACACAACTGGCTCCCTGTGACCTGTTTGTCTTGGGGAGTTGGAGGGCCCAGGAGACCACACGCCAGGTCAGTCCTTCAGAGCGAGACACAGAGCAGGAGCCATCACCCGGTGTGGGAGAGCCTGTAAATGACCCGGTTAGCTTAATAGTGTGGGCCATTATTCTAAAGCAGTGGGGCTGAAACCTAAATCCAAATGAAAATATAGTCAATTTGTCTATACTTTCCTGATTGAATGACTACGTAATGTCATGCAGCCCTGGCAAAGCAGGGAGCAAGCAGAGGCAATTAGAGGGGAGGGCAAAGCTCCTTTGTTTTCTTCTCTTCCCCTCCTTTCACACACTCCAGCACAGTGCCAGGACACAGGCCGAATGGAGAGTCCAGGTTCAGAGCCAGTAGTGACATCCACACCCAGTTTCTGTAGCTCCCTGTAAGGGGTCAGGATGGGAATAGAAAATCCTTGTTGATTTCTATGGGTCTAAAGGAACAAAATCTCATCTTCCTGCTGTCCCCTGCTTTGGGTCACAACCATCTCAGTAGCTGGGTGCTCTGCATTGCTCCTCCCAGGCCCAGAGCAGGCCAGACTGAAAGGCATCGTGCCAGATGATGGGTTGACTGAGGGACCAGGAGGATGAGTGGCTTGAGAACATGTCACATCCCCATGCCTTGCACCAGCCTCAGGTCACATGAAAAAATAGTTCAAAGTCTGCTAACAAGCTTTGTGTAATGTGATATTTTTGTGGTTGCTTTTCCTACTGCTTTTTGCACAGCAGAATGAGAGCATTATATGGATTAAAAACAGTGTCTTGGTGAAATGCCTGGAGTGGTCAGTGCTAATGGCTGGCCTCTGCAGGCCATCATGTCTTAAAAAAGCCATCAAGTAGTTATCCAACTCTGTGGAAGAGCTGGAGAAAGGTTTCATGAGGACAGAAGCACCACAAGAACAAGCTCCCTCATCCCTTTGGAGCACTGCTCTCTGTTGTCACCTTTGTAAAGGAAGGATTGACAGAGTGACTCCTGGAGTCCCTGGGTTTGGTTGAAGGATTAGGCCAGTTTGTCTCACAAGACAGTTCTGCCACCACCTATCCAGAGCTCAGCTTTACAGATACTATTAAAGCACAGTTTGGAGGCTGCCAAATGTCTTTGGGAACCATTAAATTTCTCTGGGTTGCTACTGCTTTTAACAGGGTAAATGCTTATGGATGTTCAAGAGAACTTATTTTTCCATGGAGGAAACCACGTACTGAAACTCAACCAAACAACTAATTTCCCGATCCAAGTTCTAACATCAGCTGTGCCTGTTAGATCTGCAGCTGGGGCAAGGCAAATCTTCCAGGTTAATGTAATGAGAGAGGAAGAGTACAGAAAATCTGCAGAGGTTCTGCAAAATGAGCTGTCCCCCCTCCCTTGGATGCTGCTCCTGGGAAGGAAGGGGAAAGGCAGAGAGAAGAAAAGACTGGGAGGTTTGAAAGCTGTGGCTGGGGGAGGAACCCAACCACACTCATGGATGAAACAAAAGGGAAAGCATGAAGTAAAACACAGGCTGAAAAATGAATAGTGATGGAAAGGTCTGGGGTGAGAGGAGCTCTAAAGAGGAGGCTTGCCCCAGTATCTCGTGTGACTTACACAATCTGTTTAACAGCGATCGGTCATGTTCTTTCCCTGACACCAGCCGCAGCAGCAGCTCTGTGCTGACAGGCAGCGGGGATAAATGATTACTGACATATGCTAATCGGACAGTCTTAGACAGGACGTAAGAGGAATACATCAAGGTGGTGCAAAACACATTTCTTGGTTGAAACTCTCCAACTTGTACAAGTAAATTAGCTTCAGGAAGTCTCTGCAACTGAAGTTAAAAATCAACAGCGTGGCGCAAAAAAAAATAACCCCATCAGAATGAGGGCTGGGGTGGAGGGCTGAGAGGCTCTTTGCAGGGGTATCTATCAATGCCAGATATGATTTTGGCCATGTGAACTCCCTGCAGGGTTTCAGTGCTTTCAGACTTTCTGGTGTCTCCTTTCCATTCCCCGTGCCCAGCTCCTTTCCCTTCCTTCCCAAAATGCCCCCTAGCTCTTCACTTGAAGTTTTCCTGTAATTTCGGCCACAAACAAAGCTAACAGAATTCAAACAAGTACCCCAGAGCACAGTGGGATGAGCAGAGGAATTCAGGGAGATGTTTAGATCCCATTGCTAGAACGAGAAATCTTCACCTTGGCTCTTATTTGGATCAATTAAAGGAAGTGTCACACACATCTATAACCTGGCTAGACTCTTTGCTCAGTCGTGGGGTGAATATTGTCAATCAGGTAGCTTAGAGAGGTATCAAGAGTGCAGACTTTCTTGGAAGCTCTAACTCTTGGTGTGAAAATGCTTCTTGAAACATCTGGTATGATTGAATTACTTATGGTGAGAGCTGATAAAATGGCAGGCCACCAAAATGCCATTCTGGTTTGACTGTCCTGCTCATGTAGGGCAGTTGTGGGACTACCAGCAGAGAGCAAAGGCCATCCCCATACTACCAGGGAGATAAATAGATGCTTCTTATCTAGTGAAGCTCATAGAAATGCACACTAGTTAGAAAATAAGTCATTAAGCCCTTATCTGGGCAACTGCTGCCTGTCCTCCAGAGCTTATGGCTGCAGAAAATGTCCCACCTTGAAGTCCAGAAGGAGATGATATTTGAATACATCCAGTATGGGAGTATTTTGTGGGCTGGGTCTCGGGAAGCTCTGAGGTAAGAGCCTTGTGTATACCTTCATGATGTGGTAAGGGTGTTATCAGGGCATGCAGGCAAGGTTGGAAGTTGTCCCTGAGTTCAACCAAGTGCTCCATACCTTCTCCAAGCGGGGCAGGTGCCAGAAGGACTCCTCCTTTGCAGGTGGTGGGTGTTTTCGCAGGAATGTGGTGCGAGTTTCACGTGTTCTTTCCTTCTGTAACCAAAGGTAAACAAGAATGAGCTGAAATGGCTGCAGAGCTATAGACATCACATCGGTGTCGTGCAATGTAATGGTTCTGGGATGAAAAAGACTAAAAGTCGCTTTGGAGTGATGATCACAAGTGCCTGATCTGGGTAGTTTTTCATGTCCATGCAGCTAATATTGATATCTAAAATATACTGATGAGAAAAACATGAGCAGGTGTCAGCTCTGAGTGTCAGTTTTACACAGCATCCCAGTGAGATGACCACTGGCCACAGGAAGCCCCATGCTCTGAGCTAGAGCAATAGCTCATCGCTAGCTGTGAAAGTCACTTCCAGCACCCTCACCATGGTGGGGCTTCCTGGCTGTCCAGTGTGTGCTGCTCTCCCAAAGAATTGCAGCTTGTAGGGTTTGATAGTCCCAGCACAAGGCAGTGCAGGTACCCGGTGAATGTTCTGCCCACTGCGTGAAACCCTGGGGAATCTGCTCTGTGGTCTAGGGTGTAGGTTTGTGTGGCTTAAATTCAGTAATTGGTAGCTGCAGGCTTTGGGAACTTGATGGAGGGATCCTAGTGATTAAAAACATCAGTTATTAATAGATAAAGTAGGGATGCACTTTCCAACATCCCAGGCTTGTGTATTCATAAAATAGCTGCTAATTAAGAACACTGTATTCTTGCACTTCAACTATAAAGCATGGTTTGTGATGGCAGTAAGCCCATTGAAATTGGTCATTACCATATTAGCTCGACTCTTCTTTGAGCCATTAACTAATAAAACAGTCATTGGCTGCTTTTAAATGTTATTATAATATTGGTGTGTTTAACAGCCCAGCGTTGCACTCCAACAACTGCTGTGGGTGCTGGCATCAACCACACACCACGGCAGGATCAGAGCTGGGGCTGGTCCTTTGAACATTTGTGGGCTGTTCCATTGTTTTGTTCACTGTCAGAGGTAACCTGAGCGGAGCTGATGCTGCCCAAAGGACAGTCTGCAGGGCTCCTGGCACGAGGCTGACATAAATACCAAAGATAATTTGAAACTTAATTCTTTGTTACAGCAGGGTGTTTTATTATTGTGACGATGCAAAAAGAACTAGAGCCTCCTTTTTAATGGATTCTAGGAGTTTTGCTGGGTGACCTGTGATGTGAGGCACAATGATGCAGGCAGGTGGTTGATGATAGCTCAAAGGTGTCTCTGTGGTACAAGCATCTAAGCTTTTGAAAGGCCTTGGCCAAAGCACTGCTGCCCTGGAGAACTTGCTCACCTCCGGTGTATATTTTCAGATACAAAAATATGTTAAAAAAAAAAAACCAAAACCAAACACCTTCCCTTTTGTCACTAGAGCACTTTCATGCACACACAGTGTGATTTGCATATCTGGTGCTCACTCCTACAGCATCACCCCACAGGACATACTCTGGCTGAAGCCAGGACTTATCTTGGCTGGGAAGCAGCTGATATTTGTTAGGCTTCACCAGCCTTCTAACAGTCAGGGAGGATGTTTCCCAGCTGAGAGCCCTTCCTATGGCTGGGAGAAGTCCATCCATCGTGGGTCAGGACAGTGGGGGGTTATGCCAGGTGCAGTGCAGTGCACAGCAAGGGAAAGCACTGCTGGAATATTATCACCTTTTTCTTTTCCGCTCGCTTGGCTGCTGTGCGGGCTCTTTGCTGCTCCATCCACAGCTCCTTGTATTTGTGTTGGAGGAGGTCATAAATGGGACTGGAAGACCTGGAAAACATTGAAAAGACAATGGTACAATCTCCAGGGTTAATGACTCTCTTAACCTCCCTGTGCTGACTCATATCTCTGCTCCTGGAAAGTGTGGACTGTGGCTCAACCTTGGACTCTACTATGGCTCCAGGAGAGTATTTTCCAGCTGGTACCTGATGGTGGTTAATGAAAGCACTGAATGGGGCAAGGTCCAGAAGCAGAGAGCTGAGCCTTTGCATTGCCACCCTGGAGCTCAGAGGAGCAGCTCTGGCTGTGACCAGCTGAAGGCAGACCTTCACAGCCCAACACAGCCGTGGCAGCTGCCTGGGAAGAATTACTGGGTGCAAAGTGTTTTGCTAAAATAAGACTGCTTTTGCTATTAAAATATCAATACTGTGATATACCAAAAAGCCGCTAACAGATGCGATGATGGATTGGGTGGGAGGAGTAGGTGCTGTCCTAAGCAATCTGACTAGGGATAAAAATGGCCTCAATGCAGATGGTCAGGTGTCTGCAGCAGAGAGGGGAGATGAACTGTTGAGCCCTGGTCTAGTGCCTCAGCTGTGCAGACCAGATGTATTTGCCCCTTGAAACAGGGTACCAGGGAGCATCCTGGCCAGGAGGAGACAGCAGCAGAGAGGAGCTGCACATGACCATGATTCTAGAAAAACAGTAAAAATAAAAGGCAGTTGCTTGCTGGCCAGTGTCCCATTCAGCTGCTCTGAGCTGACATTAACCTCACCAGCTTGTAGTGGAGCTGAAGCCTGAAAATGTTGAGCCTTGCTCCTTGCAAGTGAGGATACTTTAACTTCATCAGTCGCTGGCAGCAGCAGGGTTCTTGCCTTGAGGACAGCACATCATTTATTCTGTTGCTCCAGGCAGGGTTCTTGCCTTGAGGACAGCACATCACTTATTGCTGTGCTTGTGCTGCTATTCTCTTCCTCCTCAAGCAAACGCTTGAGGGTGATGGAGGCCCTTGAGCTTAAGTTTTGTTGGTCCTTGGCCTTGCACGTCTTGCTGGGGAGGAATCTTTCCCATCTCAGCAGCAACCAGTGACGGTGTGGAGCCATCAGCCCCAGCTCTGCTCCCACCTGTAGCCCTCAGTGCCTTCAGCTGCAGCTCCCATAGCAGAAAGGCAGCACTTTCCCTGCCTGTTTGGACCAACTGCAAGACACTGGGGACCTGGCCTCACTGCTGGGCCACCAGCTCCACCAGAAGGTGGTTTTCTGCAGAGAAAGCCCATTTGCCATGGAGTGAGCTGGTGCTTTGAGGCTTTTGGCAGGAGTGGGTCCCAAATCAGTAGAAGAAAGCTTTTAGCAGTCTGGAGAATCTTTGACGATCACGGAGGGCGCCAGCAGCGTGTATGCAAATAGTAACTCTTCTGTTTCTTCTTCCTTCACCCCTGTGGTGACTTTTATTACTTAATTATTGCACACCACATGCTTCAAAACAGCCTAATCTATGGTTGTGTTTTCTAATGATGCTAGATGTGCGAGGCAGCAATATACATCCCAAGGGGGCATTCATGTGAGAGGAGACATCCTTCTGCAGACCTCCTGTTTCATAGATCACATGCTGCAGGGCTTTTCAAGGCTTTCCTTACAAATCAGCTGGGATGCTCCAGACTGTTATCTCAAGACACCCTGTGCCAAAGGGGACAACTAACATTTACCCTTTGTCTTCCCCTCTTCTCCCCACTGCTTTCCTTCCAGTTTGGCATTTAACCCTGATGAGAGCTAGGTGTAATACAAGGGATTAGGTGTTACAAGGGATAAATGATGTGGCAAACCTGCAGTTGTGTCTTATTGTCTGGGTGAGTCTCCAGTCTCATTGCCTGGTGTAAACTTTGGTTGTCCTGGCACAAGCACATGGTGAGCCTTGCACGTGGGCTTGTTTCCTTGGCCCATGTCTCTTTGTTCTCCAAGGCAGGAGCTTTCCCAGTGTGCAGGAATAGCAGGGAGGGATGCAGGAAAACACTGAGCCTTTGTGTGTAGTGTTTGATTATTGATTTTTGTGGTAGCTGAGTGTGTTTTCACATCTCTATGGAGGTGACTTTTACCATCTCCAGTGGACCAGCCAGTTGGTGACTGATTAGTCCACAGCTGGCTTGTAAGTAAATGCTTGAAAGGACACATTTGGGTTGATGCTCTTCAGAGATCCTTCCCTGCCGTGTGATTAATCGCATTTAAGTCCTGATCCAGCAAAGTATAGAATCACGCCTGGAATAATACACGCATGAACTGCCTCTTTGAAATGGATGGGAATGACTCGTGTCCTTAGTTATACACGTAGGCTCTGGTGGGGCTGTAGGACGTGAGGCTTTGTCTGGCTCTTCCTGCCTCCTTTGGGAGTAATACTGAGAACGTGGGGAAGAGCAGGGGATATCAGGTAACACTTCTTTGACTAAAGGTACTGGAGGAATTTAAGTGAGGTGGCCTTTTTCTTTGTGGGTCAAACAGTGATCTCGCTGGAGTGGATGGGGAATTTTGGCCCCAATATCAGTGCTGCTGGGCAGTGTGACAGGATTTCTCACTTGCAGCTGGCCTTTGGGCAAATGTCCTCTCACCTTAGTGTTTGTTAAGGACAGGAAGGAACGGTTTGTGTGTTCTGTTTCCTTTTGTCACCTGCCCAGGTGTCACCCCTCTGAACTGGGAGGAAGGACAGGAAGGAACGGTTTGTGTGTTCTGTTTGCTTTTGTCACCCTGCCCAGATGTCACCCCTCTGAACTGGGAGGGTTTTGCTGTTGTCAGCTGTGGGGAGAGTGGGGGAAGCATCCGCTGAAAACACTTATTGCTGATTAAAATCCATCTTGTTCAGAGTAACTCAGATCTCCTTGTTTTGGCACAAGCACCCTGCCACAGAAAGGGAAGGGAAAGAAGTTCTAATAGGATGTAACAAATTATTTATAATTGTGGCATAAAAATAATCAGCTTCTTCCTTTTATAGTCAAATAGTTGGAGCCACTTCTAATGCTGACATTTCCTAAATATTTTAAAATTTATCTGTGCACATTTTCAAAACTATTATCCCTGAAACAGTTCCTGTCTCTTTAATAGACTCTCTCTCTAATTTACTTTCAAGAGTCAGGGTACAGACCTATTTTCAACTGAAATGACAAGCACCTGCTAACTTGGTTATACAATGTGGTGTGCTAGTCTGCCAGAAATTGCTTGCAAAAGAAGCTGCAGCCTCCTAATAGGCTATTTTACTGTGAAAACAATGTTAAAAAGTATAATAAAGTATTAACAATATTAAAATAAAACAGTGTAGGCCTTAAATGAGCTACAAACTAGCTAAATCTATTCTATTCAATATGAGCCTTCAGTGCTTTGCAGCTGATACCTCAGAGCTGGGATTTATCTAAAATGAAGGCACCAGGGACATGCAAGAGAAATGGTAATTATAATTTGCAAACATTAGGCTGACACTTTTTTTGTGTATGTGTGTATAAATTCTGACAGCTGTGATTTGTGCCGTGCCAAATAGTGCTCCACCGAGCTGGGCAGGGCTCCCTTTCTGGCAGGCCATCCTCAGAGCAGCAGCTCATTAAAACTTTGGAGAAGGAGAAGTTGCCGAAAACGGGAAGGCGTCAGAACCATCTGAGGGACTTTTGGTACACGCTTGTTGAAAGGTGTTTGAGAAGAGAGCCTTGGGTCTGACAAACTGGAATTTTAGTACGCCTCTCCGTTCACAGTGGGGCAAAATAATTGGTCATCAGTGACTACTAATTTGGTTTAGTAGCCAGAGGCGTTTTTTTTCTTCCCAGAAAATCAATGACAGTGCCGAGGTCTGTTCAACGTGATTCAGCTCAAGATGGGTCCTCATTTAGCTCTTGATGCTTCTTCCACTGGAGACAGCTATTTTGTAAAATGAAATTAAAATCTATCTATAATATTTGGCTCAGGGAGCAGCACCCGTCAATGCCATGCCGCTCTTGAGGTTTCAAGGTTGTCAGTCTCCCCTCAAACTTATTTTCAAAGGTTTATATAGCAACTGAAAAAAAGGTACTTGGCAAAAGTGGATACAAAGGACTTTGCTCAGGAAGGGGGTTTATACCAGCTTAAAAGGTGCAATCAATTTGATTGGTAAGTTCTGTTGTAAAAGGGTAAAAACTTGACTTGTGATTGCCTTTTTCTTGTATAATTCAAAAGCGCAGGGGCTTGTAAATATTTTAGTGCAAACTTCAACCCTTGGATTTTCCAGGTAGGTCTCCAGCCAGTGCAGACAGCTTCTCTTCCTGCTGCTGGTGAGGATGGGCTGTGGTGGGGAGCAGAGAGAGGGAGCAGAGGACACATACACAGGCATCGATTCCCCTGCAGCTCTGCAGCTGTTTGGGCTGTGCCAAAAACACTGCTCTGATCTCAATGGCAGCAGGATCTGGCCCTGCGTGGGTGTTTCTGCAACAGATAAATCATAGAATGGAACTTTTTATTTTTTCCCAGTTGTGATACTAAACCTGTGTGGCAACACCACTGCCTACCCTGAAACTTTAACCCTTTCTTGAAAGGTTAGTGAGGTTCCTGGGGAGTTTAATCGTGGAATCATTGAGGTTGGAAAAGACCTTTCAGAGCAAGTCCAACCAAGTCCTTGCTGATGTCCTTCCTGCTCAGATGACCTGCTTCTGTTGCACAGCCAGGATTGTCTTTGGGGTCTTCAGTCCACGGAGGAGACTGCTGCAAGGGGCACCACCTTTGTACCCCTTTCTTGTGTGCTTCACGATGTGAAGGATTTGTTTTGGGGCAGTAGTGTCCATATAGACATCTTCCCCTTGCTGGAGCAGCCAAACCAGCTCCCACCACCTCAGGCTGGTTTCTTACTGGGAACCAGTTGGGTTTTCAGCATGGAAAGTCCCACATCTGGAATGTGGGACTCCCCAGTGCAGCCAGTGCAGATTATCTTCAGCAAATAAAGCACAAACTGGGGTCTGTGATTCTGCTCGGGGCCTTGGAGCAGCAGCAAGACATTAATGCTCAGGTCCCTCTGCCCTGAAAGGGGGCTGATAGCACAGGAAAACTCTGATTACGGCTCCCTTGTACTGCTATATTGTCTCCCTTCCTCCCTCGTTACTGATGGGCTAGAGCTAGCAATCTATCTACCATTAATTTGTCTCTGTGTAGCCCAGCAGGAATCTGGGGCATGATTACAGCTCTGGCCCTCGTGCGAGAGCCAGCACGGCCCCGGCATCCCCCTGCAAACTGCCTGGCTCTGCCTTCCCTTAATTGTTCCCCTTTGGCCAGTGGACCTGTCTCTTCTAACAAGGGCAGCAAGGAGGGCCGAGGTAATTGAAGCACTTAGCCACACTCCCCAGCAATGCCTCCTGCAGCTAATTAGGAAAGAGGGCCGCTGGGCTCTTCGTTATTTCTTTTAATTGTTTGTGGGTTTTGCATAACAGTGAATGGCAGAAGAGGGATGTGCAGTTAGTGGCGAATTCTTGACTTTGAAATTTGTATAAAAGGTCACTTACAATTTGTTAGCGCTTTCACAAGAGTGAATTCAATTAGCGGTGCCGGCAGTCCCCACACGTGTGTGCTGTGTTTGTAAGGGGAGGGAGAGGTGGCAAAACAAGCAGGGTGTGAACAGAAAGGCTCTTCATTTTCCTAAGAAGCGTGTGGACTATACGGTAAAGTTATAGGCCTCTTACAGCTTTATGGTCCTCTAAATAGGTCCTGGCAATAAACCCATGCAGGGACCTGAAAGATCATTTTTAAATGATCTCCACTTGTCCTCGCTTTCCATTAACCACTGAAGAAAATAACAAGAGAAAAATTGGTAGAAAACACTCGGGGACCAATTTTTTTTGCAGTCTTTGGGCTGGAAAAACTCTCAGTTGAAATAGTGGGTCTTTCACCCGCGTGGCAGCTGCAGGATCTGTGCCATCGAAGCACTGATTACTCTGAATTTCTGAAGCTTCTTTACAGTCCTTGTAATTTGGGTGAGGATATAACAATATAAATTATTTCACTGTGGGCAGCCAATGAGGCAGTGGCTCCTTCTAAGTGTCAGAGGATCTGTTATTTTGCTCAGAGGGCTCGTATGTATAGAACAGTAAAAAGAATAAAATCCATTGTAAACACGCACTTTAAAAGATTTATCAGATGCTCATAGCTGTACTTAGGAGCACACATGGTTACAAGAGAACCAATTTGCTTTACTATTCCCTCCCAGGCCCAGAGTGAGATGTATACTTGGAACGGTCCTAAATGCACACATGGAAACACGTGTCTTGCAGTGAAGATACCAAGCCAGCTCTTACCCATTAAATACCTGGCTTCACAAGCTGGAATTTGTGTACTAGCATTGATTTTTGGGTTGGAGATATCCTTTGGCTGACTTAATTGAAGATTATTTATATTTGTCTTCAAAGCATATGTCTAGTGACTGGAAATCCACTGTTACCCTGTGAGAAACTCAGGTGGGACATGATCATGGGGCAGAGCTATTCTGCCTGGAGGTCTCAATCCACAGCTGAGAGTGAACAGTGCTCAGTCTGCAGCCATCAACAAATGCAAAACATCCTGATGAGTAAAAAAAACCAAGAAAAAAAATCCCCACAACACTGAGAAAAAAAACAACCAAACACAAATGCAAAACATCCTGATGAGTAAAAAAACCAAGAAAAAAATCCCCACAACACTGAGAAAAAACCAACCAAACGAATCAAAGAGCAAGGTCTTCCCCTTGACCTCCATCCCATGCTTGAATCTCTCTGGCTGGGTGGGAACATCACCTTGTTTGAAAGGAAAAGATGTCAATGAGGGCTGGAAAGCTTTGCTTTCACACAAAGGATTCTGTGGTTATTTTCCTCTGACTCAAGCTTTTCATTGCACACACTGTAAAAGCAGAAGTTTGCAAGCGAAAAAAGTCCATTTGTGGTAAGAAGTAGTTTCAGATGGTAAAAGTTTTGGTAGGAATTTTTTTAGCCAGCTGTAATGACTGGAGATAAATCCACAGACAACAGCCAGTCTCTGTAAGAAAGTAAATTACTTTCCTATTCAGTGTAATGCCATTGGTAATAAGGGATCTAAATCTCTATTCTTTAGATCTTTTTTTTCTTTTTCCCAGCTCTGTGGCTGATGTGCAGGACCTGAACATTATGCCAAACCATGGCTTGGCTGTTTATTTTCTCTTAATCCAAGAGCCTGAAGTAGTCAGAAACTGTTACAACTGCAGTAAGCAGCCAAACTGAAGGAGAACCAGTATCTTCACGGTGCACTTGGGACTTTTTGAAGGGGGTAACAGGTCTTTGCCCAACCAGATGCTGCAGCCTCCCGGGCACAAGGCAGCCGTATCCAGGCGGACAGGGCTGGGAGCTCTGCGGTAGCTGATGTACACACAGCGCTGTGAGCACATGTATCCAGCCTGGAACGTCTCCAGTAGAAGAAAATGATTCTTGAAATAGAAATTCTTATCGTAGCGATGTGAGAAGGGTGGCAGAAACACAAAGTGCCTTTCGCTGTGGAACTGGATAGAATATGCAATTACCTGAACTGACGGGAGTCCTATATTTTTTAACTTGGTTGCATTTTTCCGGTGCCTTCAGCCTGACAGTGGTTTCAGCCACTGTTACATTTTCCTAATTTGTTTTCTGAGTGCTTAGATATTTTTTCCTAAAACTTTTGTTTGCTCCAATCTTTTGGATTTTTGTGGCTTTGTGCTCTTGTTATTTGGTTGGCTTCCAGTGATCATGGATCCGATGTGGGTTGGCTGTAATATTGATCTTTCTCGCTTGTCTAGCTTTTCCTGGTGGGTTCTTTCCAGGAACACCCTCTGGTCTTCAGTGTCCTTTCTTTAACATCTTTGCAGCTGGTCTATAGCTGTAAATATATATTAGCTTTTTTTTTAATGACCTGAAGTCTTCTTTAAGTGTCTCAAAAATAAACCTACCAGTGCACACTCTGTGCCAAACAGATGCTGGAAACACTTCTTTGAGTGGCTTTCTAAACTTTATTTTGGCTGCATGCAAACATCATGGACACTTTGGGTGGAAACACCACTCAGAAAGGAGAAGCATGAGTGTTGAAACCTCCCTTCTCGGGGAAGGTGAAAGCTAAGGACAGAGCAGTCAGTTAAGCCAGGAAGCTGCAGGGATAGTCAAGGCAACAGCTGAGCTGCTGAAGGCCAGTGAGACCAATTGTCAATTAGGACTATTGCAAATGATATCAAGTACCTCTTTTTTTCTTTATAACTGATGTCCCTGGCCAATCCTAACAATTTGATGAAGAGAGATGGCAGTGACCAAATGCTTTAGAGAGGTGAGGCTGCTGCAGGAACATGGTGAAAGCAGCTGCAAAAGATTAAGACCAGTTTTAGAGAATGGGATGTGGAATGTTAGGAAGCGATGAAGTCAGAAGGAAAATGGGATGTAAAATTCAGGAAAGGGACAGTTGAAGTGAAGGCAGACGGTAGGGGAGACCCGGCAGGAGACGTGGGGATGACAGAGTGCCAGGGAAATCCTGCCAGCACACCCAAGGTCAGCCCAACCTACAGGCCAACTGCCAAGTGGATGGCAGCACGTCAGAGGCAGGGTTACGGCCACGCAGGGTTTGAAGGAGGTACAGGTGTAGGATGGCAGAGAATGGCACGTCTGTGAGGTCCTTGCGTCCAGGAATATGTTCTTGGACACAGTATGCAGAATTAGGGAACTTGCACTACTAAGAGGCAAATGAAAGCTGTTCTCAAAAAGCAGCCCTGGAAATGCTGGACAGTGTGTTCCTGCTGAGGATGCACTCTGCACTGCTCCTGGGGAGAAAGCTTGTGCTCGGGGCACCAACTGCGTGCTGGTGTGTTCTGGCTTCAAACTCCTTGTGTGACCTTGTGCAAATCAATATAGTCTAAAATTTAGCTGTAGACAGCATCCCTATCTTTGTGCTTACTTCTGTGTTCCAAAAGTGATCATTTAATGTCTGCTAATTTCAGTGCACAGTGAACTTCGATCAGAAAAGCTGGTTAGGATGACAAATGCAGGTCTGGACATCTATCGAGGTTTCCAAATGCACCTTGAATACCAAGTTGTATTGACACCAGTGAAGATCCTGGAGGTCTTCACGGATCCTCTGTGTCTTTACATCTTCAGTATCATCAGAACTCAGCCCACTCAGTGCCCTGCATCCCCCCCCCTTGTAAATCAGGGTTATTATTATGTAAAGAGTATGGGGGTCGGATACACCTGCTTACACCTATGGTAGCACTGTGTTGTGGGGTTCTTTTAAATGAAAGGAGGTAGAACTTGGGCCCAGGAGGACAGCAACCCTAATCCACACACGTCTTACAGCTATGTAATGTCATACACAAAGCAGGAGGATGGGATGGATTTAGCTCCTGGAGGGGAGGTATTGTCAGTGATGGGCATTTTCTTTGAAATAAAACCTGTAGACCTGTTTGTGGTGGGGCTGAGGGCTGGGGCAGGTGAAGCTGAGCGTGCGTACACCGTAACGTGGTCATTACCCCGGCGCCTGCGCTCAGCAGACACGTGCTCCTTTGCAAATTGTGGCTTGTACAAGGCAGCTCTTGTAGAGATCAGAAGCCAGAGCGGGGAATCGGGGGAGCCTGACTGGAGGATGCCCCATGGGGGAGGCTGGGACCCTACCACATCCTCGTTACCGCTGACCTTGGCACGAGCACTGCCTGCTGATGGATCGGCTACGGAGCCGGACAAGACTCTGGGGAACCACTGTATTATCTATTATCGTCCCATCAGTGCCTCCCCTGACCCCTCCCAGCTCCGAATGCCAGAGGCATCAGGGAGGGAATAAATCTCTGTCTGATACTGCCAGAGAGAAGGGAGCGAGAGCAGGAAAAAGGAGAGATGAAAAATGTCCTTTTTATGACTCTCACAACAAAGCTGGCCACATGATTCGTAGCAAACATTTCTGTGGGAAAAGGGAGGGAGAGAATGAGGGGGAATCAGCAAAAAAAAAAAAGCAGAGCTGCTTCTCTCCCCTGGAAGATGCCCGCAGGGAATTAAGAGAAGGGGTATGGGTGACCTTTGAAGGTAAATATCCCAGGAAAGGAAAGAGGCCTCAAAGCTTCAGAAAGCTCACTCCAGTGTCTGAGGCTGCCTTGTGAAATGCTCCATGCAGCACACGTCCACCCTGAGCGGAAAGCAGAGAGACACAAGCGATCTGCCGCGCTGGAGGGAACAGCAGGGCCAGGGCGTGATTAATAAGGCACTAATAGCAACCACAGCACTTGTGTTCATTTCTATTTGGGATGATCCAGGGGAGCTCGTACTTGTGAGCCTGGGGAGAACTCCTGACCTTGGTGTCTTTAGGAGACAGATGCCTTTAGCAGCGCAGCCCTGAGAAGGGGCTGGAGATACGTTGCCAGGGCTGAGAAGCCCCCTGCACGTTACTCCCTGGCAGCTGCAAGACCACAAATATGTTTTTGTGAGATCTGCTGAGCTGCCTGGGCTTATAACGCCCTGTGTTGTGGTTCCCGGGGAGGCAGCCAGCCCCGAGGCTCCGTGCTGGCCCCAGCTGCAATCCCAGCTGTGCAGAAGAGCAGGGTGCAGACTGGCAGGGGTTGCATTGGTGCTCTGGGGATTGTCCCACAGCATTGCCATCCTCAGACAGGGTGGCTGCAGCAACTTCCAGGGCGATGGGAAGGCACTTTGCTCTCTGGTCTTCTCAGCCGTGCTGTCTGTGCTGTGCCTTGGGCTGGAATGGCACACAGGGGAAGGCACTTTGCTCTCTGGTCTTCTCAGTTGTGCTGTCTGTGCTGGGCCAGAATGGCATTCACGCTCTGTTCTTGTGGAAAAACTTCACTGCACCAGAGGTGTTTATCAAAGTGGACATTTCTAAAGGCAAGCAAGAGCTTAGAGTCATGGAAAAAGACCAATGCCACCGTTTTCTTCCGTCCCCAGACAAGCGTGTGTCTTAGTTGTGAGTGCCTTCCCAATTAGCAGCACCAAGAACACAGTTGTACAGTGCTTGGAGTCCAAAAGCAGAAAACTTAAACCCATTAACAACCACGTTGTTTTTAACAGGGCAAGTCTTGCTGGACCTGGTCAGCTGTGACTAGGACCAGGCTTGGACTGGGGAGTGCTCACCGAAGCTGGTATCCTTAACTTACCAGGCATGGAAAAGTGTGTTAAATTCCCACTTTTACTGAAATTGCTGTAACAACTCCTTGGTAATCCCTGGTAATTTGATTTTGTCTATAACGTGCTTTTAAAGTAAAGGGATAAATACAATCAGTCTGCATAAAAGGTAGCTATTAAGGGGCAGGCAAGTTGTACAATAATAACTTTAAATTAAAAGCCCTTTCCCACTACTTCTGCTGTTGTGAGGTCTGCGGATTTTCCTTAAAACTTTTGAAACGTGCCTAGACTTCTTACAGGCAGCCATTTAACCTCCGTTTATGAAGAAATAAAGCAAAATTGATGTTGATTTTTGTCTACATTGGGGGATACTTTTGCCACATAAAAGCCCTTTTGCCTGCAATTTGCAGAGCAGCCCTGTCACATCGGTGAGGGCTGATACTGATAAAGATAAAGCTTTATAGCTGGGGCATTTGCAGCTAACAGCAAGCTAATGCTACATTTTCATTTTGATGCAATTAATGTTAATGTCTGCTACGAAAATTGTCATTAAATACCATTTTAAAATCCATTCAATTTGCATATGCAAAGCCCATTTACTATCACGTAAAATACACAGTGCCGTTCATCATGTCTTTTCTCTAGAATTTGTGGCTGTTATTTTTCTGGTAGTGATTATTATCCAGCCCTTAAAATGAAACCTAATGTCTGGTCCAGACCTGCACAGAGCAAGAAAACCCTCCGTGCTCCAGCAGCAGCAGTAGAGCCCCTTTCAGAGGCTTTGAGCACTTGTTTGTACTGGACTCACGCTGGCTCTTCCACATTGTGGTGCCCTCCAGCCTCCCTCGTGCTCCCGAGGAGGACAGGCAGCAGAAGGACACAGGAGTCAGCCTAAGGAAGGTGCTGATGCTCTCCCCTACAGACTCCCTGTTGCACAATTCCCCGTGAGAAATCACCACAGCAAGCAGTTGGAAGCTGGTATGAGAGGGGGACGTTACATGGGTCACTTCTAAACGCTGTACCTGTTTGAACCTTACATAGGCTGGATGCTTTATAAAAATATTTTGGAAGACGCTGAGATGCAAAAGACCTAACTCAGTGTGAAGCCTTAAACATCCTGCTGCGTTGCAAGGGATGAATGGGCAGGGTTGTGCCCTTCTAGAGGGGTTGTTGGGGAAGCAGCAGGTTCCAGCTCCCCTCCAGCCCTTGGGAGGGAGCCCAAGAAAGCAGAAGAGAGAGCAAAGAAAAGCTTTGCCTCTGTCCTGCTGTACTACCAGTTTCTGCCCAATGCAGGGAGATGAACCAACAAGTCAGAGAGAGCAGGATAAAGAACTTCAACGGATTCTTAACTGCACCAGAGTATTTCAGCCAGTGCAAACAGGTAGAAATGCTGTTGCTCTGATTTTCTGACCCTGGGAAGCCATTACTCTGGCTCACAACTCTTCATGTTTCTTTAAGTTAAAGAATTGGTATTGAACGTATATTTAAGTGGTTCTAAGCCTTTAGTGCCAGAGGTGTGATGGGGATGTGTTGTGGCATTTAGATTAGGTTTAGATATTTGTTTATCTGACACACAGGTGCAGCCAGACACAGAAGGGATGCTGTGATTGAGTTGCAGCATGTCCAGGTTTGGGAGACTTCTGTTTTGGGAACTTTGCTAGCTGAGATGTGGGGGTGATGCAGGTGTGAGTGTAGGAAGGGACCATCTCATCCTGAGAAGGGCCCCAAGCCCTTCCCCCTTACCGTGTTGGGATGCCGTAAGTGAAGTCTGCAGGTACATTAGGAGGACTTCTCTTGAAGCGACTGTATTCATCATCTTTTTGCCGAATGTCCTTGGCCTTGTAGTACAAATTATACTCATGGGCTGTGGTATAACCGGCCTTCAGAGCACCACGGTTCATGGTGATGAAGTCTCGGGGCATCTTCCGAACTGAAGTCCTGGGCTTTACTGTGTTCCAGTGGCCTATTGCTGGAGATGGGAGAAAACAGGAGAAGCAAAGAGAAAAAGATCAGGCATCTCGAGTAACTCCTGTTTGGGAAGGCAGGCTGATGGTTGTGAACTGGTCACAAGGGTGTTGAGTGGCTTGTATGCACATTGCCATGGCTTCACTGTGGAGTGGACTTTGTATCCTATCCCACTGCATTTCCTATGGGCACATCTCCTGTCTGAATGGGATGTTTCCTCACCCTCCACCCTGACTTGCTCAGCAAGTCTGATTTCACAGGGAGATTGCCCCTGAGAGCACAAAGTAGGAGCTCTAAAAGTTATGAAAGTGGCCACATCTATTACCCTTTGCAGGTGCCATGCCCCCTGCTGTTTGGGCTTCTTGTGATCCTATAAAAGTTTCCAATATGAGATAAACCTTACTAGTCACCAAGGAATTTAAGTGATATTAATGGAAGAGGGTGAATGTTAGAGTTCTTCAGATCCCAGCTCCATGAGAAGTATTGAAGAGCGCTGGGAAGGAGAGGAGAGTCCCTATTAGTGTTAGGACTTTGCTGCAGGTCTGTATTTTAGTGGTGGTGTTATACCTTCAGGGACTCCTCCATCTGTCCTCGGGATGTACAGCCCGTACGCAAAATCAAAGCCTGGCAGGGTGTAGCAGTTTCTCTGGGGCCTCCCCAGTTCTGGCTGCAAAAGAGTGAAGTTAAAGGAGAAGTGTAAGAATCTTTCCTGACAAGTTAAAGCTCCTGAAAATAAAAATTTATAACAGAACGTGGCACAAGAATCAGGACTGGTTTTAGCTCCACTTGGCACGGGTTTGAATCCCACTGGCTGGACACAAATGAGTGTGATGGTGCAAAAGGAGGACTCACAGCCATGAGGCTTCACCAGAGCTGAAGCCTAGGGGATGCTGAACTTCACACAAGTTTTCACCTGAGTCATAAAGTGACCTAGCCTTGCTGGAAATAGGGATCCTGACTCAATATATATGGACTTGAAGCCTTGTTTAGTTAATTTCTCCTTTGGTTGGGATGCCCAGCTGTGCTGTCTGCTGGGGACACTCTGCAGTTAGTCTTAACTTTCCTTTGTTATTTCATTTCCAAGCTGTGCACCCTTCTAGGAAACTGGCACAAACTTCCCCAAGCACAAACATGTCATCACTCCCGACTGGGAATAATTAAGACACAAGGCATGCTGCAGGGGGAGGATGGGGGGGGTGAAGAAGGGGGTTCAGAGCCTGGGTTTATAGCACAGAAAAGACAACTTGAGCTCAATAACCTCATTTTTATTTAGTTTCAGAATGAACTCTTCCCCAGCTCATGTGTGTCCCAGCCCAGTGGTGTCTGTGGGATTAACTGACCTCCCCTCACCCCTTTGTCTCTACCCTCCCATCTCCATGGTGAAGTCACTGCAGGATGTGTGTGTCTTGAAACCTTATTGCTGCTTGAAAGGGAGGTGGCGGAGGAGGGAAGGGAAGAGAGCCTGGCAGCCTGGGTCTGTGTGTTCCTGCTAGGAGAAGCTGGAGCAGGGTCAGACAACAAGCCTCCTGGAGCTCTGAGGCACGTTTTGGGTGCTTTGGGACAGGTTATTTTCCATGGGAAAGGTGGTGGGGAAGGTGGGGAAGTTGTTGGTGTTGGCAGGTCTTGTTGGGAGAATAGAAGTGCTGAAATCCTGCTCTAGCGCTTCTTATGGGTGAATCATTGAACATTGGCATTGAAATGGCTGTTATTACACTCCAGAGTGAACACTCTCTGGGTCATAAGAGGCTGAAGGGTCCTAGTGAAGACAGTGAGATTGAAAATGAACCACCTCCGACTTGCTGCTATGGCAGGCTGAGGCTGTACAGCAGTTGATAAGTGACACTGCTTACTAGAACTGCTTGTATAGAAGCACCATTCTAACCCAAATTTACTTTCTGCTCCCAGCCAGTGCTGTGCAAACCATGGCCAGGGCCTTGGAGTAGCCACGGCTCTCCTGTATGCTGCCAGCCTGGCGGCCCTTTTCCAATGTGCTGTTAAATGGTACTCACCAAGCGTGGGTGATGCTGCTGAACAGCTTGAGCTGTTCTGCATCAGGCTCAGCTCAGGCAAAACTCTTGCTGAGCCAGTTTTGCCTAGGGAGGGAGGTTTAATAACCCCTGCCCAAATTAGGCTCCTTTCCAGAGGGCTCTGCATTGAGGCCTCTAGAATTTGCTCATAATTATTTAAACTTTTTTGCCATTTTTAGTGCATTCAGTTCAGCGTTTCTCAGTGCAGTTTCTCTCTATGCAACTACATAAACACTTAAAAGCACACAGAGGCTGTGGCACAGGGCTCCTCACCAGCATGTCCGGGGGTAGGATTGTGCCTGCTTGCTTGAGCCACTTGTCTGTATTGTGACAACTCTGCTCCTCTGCAGGTCCTGACCACCAGCTTTGCCAGTCTGGGATCATTGGGATCATGGGGTCTGCAAGCCTGTACAGTGCTGCTTTCAATAAATCCAGGATCTTGCTTCCCAGGTCTGGGAGGGAAGTGCTTCGTCTTGGCCCCGTTAAATCCATGCATTTGTGGTGCTATAAAGCAGGTGTGAGATTCCCATGACTCTCAGGAACACAAGTTCACCAGAAAATGAATTTTCTGGAATTGATAGGCTTGAAAACCCCACCAGGCTCCCTTGTTCTGTGTGAAGCTACAGATCTTTTGTTGCAAACAGACCTTTTTGAAAGCATCGGACTCAGCTACCCCATACAACCTGTGTGGGACACGGCTGCCTTCTCCAGCCCCCTCCTGTGACCCTCTAGCAGAGAAAGGGACTGTCCCTTGCAGATGTGTCCAGGACTGGGAAGGATGGGACAGAGTGTGGGGTTTTTAGTGCTATCACAACTAAAGTATCACACGGCAGTGCTAAACCATATGTGCATGCTGTGTGTGAGTTAGGGAGCTCGCGCAAAGCCTATAAACCAGTGCCAGGGATGATAAAGTAGCTTTCATTGCTGATCTATTTCTCCTGTGTTTACGGGCATTTGTACGCTAGTTATTTTTAGATGAGTTGTCACTGGTATCCAAGGGAAATGGTGTAACATTCCTCACGTGCATGAGAAAAGGCTTTTTCCAGGGATCGTGTTCTGACACTGGATCAGCCAAGTGAGGTCAGAAATGTGCTATGATGGCAAAGGTGTGGCAGATGGGAGAAATTTGCTGAGAAACTGAGGGAAAAGAGAGAGGTTTGTAACCTGTGGCAAAGCCGCTTCCAGACCTTTGAATGCAGAACTGTGTAGAATGGAAGAAATTCCAGGATTTAAAGATTCCCTTTGGTAGAACACCTGAAGCTAACAGAGTTGGGTATTTACTCCATTGCAAACTGAGGGTGTACTCTTTCTTTTTATGATCAGGTGGCATTTTACAGTCACTTTGCACTGAATAAATAAAGCTGAAGGTGCTGGATAATTAATTAAAAAAAAAAAATCTGGTCCAATATGTTGAACATGGAGAGAACCTGTGCCTGAAGAAAATCAATGGACTCAGAGGACTCTGGTTGCCTGCCAACATCTTTTACCCACGAAAGCAAAGAATGGGAAGGAGGTAGCAGGAATGAATCTTGCTCAGTGTAATCCAAGATTACAGCCTTTCTCATTCATAAATTAGCAAAATGCTGATGCAACCTCCTGGGCTGGTTTCATTTGTTTGTCCTGGGGCTCTGTAGGTGTGCTGTGTCATAATGCTGTGGGGAGAGCGAGCCAAAGTTGCTGCAGAGGGTCCTTTTTTCTTCCCCAGCTCCGGCACCGTTTCCTGTGTTCAGGTTTAGCCTGTCACAAAGCTGCTTGGCTGGAATACAGATCTGTCTGACAGCTGTGCCCATCAGCAGACAACTTCATTAAACCTCATTAAGATGTCATTTCTCTGCCTTATTTCCCACCTCTTGGCTCTAATTAAAACCGTCTCTCTCTGCATCCCAGGCGGTCCTAATTTTCTCTGGGTACCTTCTGCAAGTTTTCTCCCTTTACGACCTCAGTGAGAAAAATCCGGCATCTTAAATACTGTTTACCCAGCCTGTTCAGAACAGGCAACTCTAGACTTTTTCCTGAAGCATTCCCAGAGCATCCTGCAGAGATCATCGCCTCCTCCCAGGGCTGCAGAGATGTGTGCTGAGGCTTTGTTTGCGCTCTCAAACTGTCTTTAAGGACTCAGCTAATGCATTCTTTCCCCTTGGGCATGATAATTTTCATGGTTGAACCAGGTGTGTCTGAGCTGGGTTTGGAGGGTGTCACACTTGGACTTGGCCACAGCAGTGGGTGTGTTTTATCAGGGGGAATACCCTGGTTGGCTGAAGAGCAAGTGGTGTTGGGTGTATTGAGCTCCCCGGCCTTTGCCAGGTAGTTTCTGATTTCTGCAGTTCCAGGTTTGAGCCCTGGATTTGTATTTGAGTGTCTAATGGTGTTGGAAAATGTTTGCTGTGAAGGAAGAGAAAGGCTCAGAAATGGGTCTGTCTGTAAGAGGTGGGCGTGTTGAAGACGTGTAAGGAAGTACAAAACCTTTAAGGATTCCAGGTTTTGTTGCAAGACTTATTTGTGTGTCATCCCCTGGTATTTATGGCCCGTCGACACACATTGCATCAATTTTCTGAAGATGACTGAGACTGCGGGAGGGGCAGGAGACGTGTCTGTTGCAGAGAGGAACAGCGAGAGATGGAGGCATGGATTTTTAATCCCTGCATCAAGGCAGCCCTTCACTGGGAGGGGATGCTGGGCAAATCCACGAATCCTCTCTGCTCTGACTCAGCCAGGGCTGCCCCATCCCCTCCTCGATGGCTCAGCTCTGTGGACGCCTGCAAACCCTGCACTGGTGTATTTTCAGCCCGCCAGGCCCTGCTTCCTTCCCTGCCTTCTGTTCCCCTTTTCATTACACCCCCTTGTACAGTAAAGCCTCCCGTCACGCTGCCATTACTATTATTATTGCAGATTTACTGCACTTGCAGAGTGAAGTGATTGCGGTGACAAGGCCCAGCATTTTTCCCTCCTTCCCCCCGCGACAGCTTGAAATCAAGCCCTTCATTTGCATTTACATGATCTTGCTGTGCAGCTTATGAGATCGGGAGATTTATTTGCTACTTAGCTTGATGTTTGATTACACTCTAAGAAGGCAGTGAGCTACAAAGTGCAGGGATACATCAGAACTGAGCTACTGAAAGCCTCTGGGGGACAGTAACTCAACATCAGGTTTAGGTAGATGAGAAAGGGAATGTTCAGTGTTTTGAGAAAGGCAAATTTGATCAGATTTTTTTTTTTTTTTTTTTTTTTAAAGGTGGAGGGAAAAACTTACTTTCCCTCTCTCACGAAAAATGGTTAGGAAAACAAGAACGTTTAGAATAAGACACCTGAAAAATCTGGATTTGTTAACGCAGAAGAAATCCTAGCAGGGGCTGCTGGGCTGCCTGCCACTAACCGCTTGTAACTTCCACTTCCCTGATGATTATTAATAATAAGTTGGCAGTTATCTTTGAAGCTTTTCATAAACATTAAAGGTCAAAATCAAAGGAAGTTTTGCTTGATGAAGGACCACAAAACCTGGCTCTGCTTTGTGAAACTTCAAAACACGCCACTGAGCTGTAATAGTGGGGAAACTGAGGCAGGGAATTATGTGCCCAAGCGGGAGAGCAAAGGGAATGGAGTTTGGATTGGGGAGAAAAGAGGATTCTGTTCCACTCGGTCTGCAGAGTGGTAGACCAAATTATTAGTGTGTTCCACAGCAGTGGGAGAGTCTGCCAGAGAAATGGGTGATGGTTGGGCAAACTCTGGGTCACGCTGACACACGCGTTCTGCACAAATCTCTGCTCCTGACTGACCTGTGCTGGGAGCTGTAGCCTTATCAGCTAGAAACTTTTGAGCGTCAGGTCTATATGAAAGATTTTCCCCTCTAGAAGCTACGTTTTGCTTAATGCCAGCAGCAGAGGACTGCAAGGACACGAGTGTCCCCCTCGCTGGGGTAGGTACAGCAGTTAGATAAGCTAGAAACTTTTGAGCGTCAGGTCTATATGAAAGATTTTCCCCTCTAGAAGCTACGTTTTGCTTAATGCCAGCAGCAGAGGACTGCAAGGACATGAGCGTCCCCCTCGCTGGGGTAGATACAGCAGTTAGATAAGGCAGAGGACATTTCCAACCCAGGTACCTACCCAAGCCCAGACACCACCCTCCCCTTCCACCTTCTCTGATCACGGTGGGGCCATAACATCAACAACCAAGGGCCACGCACCCAGGTTCCCCACACAGAAACCTCTATCTAAGGAAAGCCACCCACTATCTGGTACAGTAGCTTCGCGTGCGAACTGTTTGTACTTAGCTTTTAGTCTTGAAAATTGCCATGAGATACGCTATTACAATTAATCATTAAAGACTTAAGAAAGAGTATACCCCATTACATAAAAGACTCCAGCGATGATCTTTATCCAACTTGTAAAATGGGCAGACTTGATGCGACTGAATAATTTTCCTCTCATCTGCACAAAATCATGAATGCAAGTCATACTTTGAGCCTGAAGTGAACACTGTGAGACCAGCCTATAATTACCAAAACAGAAAAAAAGAACAGCATTTTCTAATGAATGACAAGCCACTAGGTGGAAATCTAATTTGGTCTAATTAAGCAGCCTTTGTGAGGATTTGTCTTTAGATGAAAAGAGGGAGCCAAAGAGATCTAAATGCAAATGAACTCTATCATTTTGGTTTTAAAGGGCCAGACAGATATGAAAGTATTTGCGTACACAAGACTTGCATTTGTCTTCGTGGCTGTATTCACCTTTTAGTTTTCTGTCGAAAAATCTTGTTTGCCCCAAAATTCCAGGACTCTGAAACACTAGTCACTCTTTAATGAGTCAGAAGAGAACGTGCTGTTTAGAGGGACAATTTTAGCAGTAGGGTATCACAACTGTTACAATTGCCTTTCTCTGTAACAAGGCTGCTTCTTTCTGCTGTTTGAAAGTGGCCTTGGGAAAAAAAAAAAAGATGCTCTTTGCTAGGGAATCAGATCCCAAGTCTGCCTCTTTTGGTGTGTGGCACCATATAACTCTTGGGTCTTTGGGGGCACCTGCTGGACCCTGAGCTCCTCCTCAGTGCCTCCATGTCAGTTTGAATTACTTCAGCGTTGATAAATCACCACCACCTTGCACAGTTGTGCTATTTCTGCTGATTCTGCCGACAGTCTCGACGCTGGGAGCAGGCAGCCCAGGTACAGCCCCACAGGCTGAGACTCACTGAGGTTTTTGACTATAATTGAGATGGAAATATTGAAAATGATCTTCTCCTGCTCTGTTAGATCTGCTGCTGACTTTAAGATAAATTTGTGCCTGTGTAAGGTTTCATGCCAGCCTTGGAGGTCAAAGAAGAGTATGTCTTTCTATAGTGGGTGTCACAGCTTGTGAAGTTCACCTCAGCCTCCACTTGCCTGCAAGCCCCAAAGAAGCAGAGTGGTCCGTAGTCATAAGACAAAGCCCCTGGTAGGAAGGATGGGCTATTTGGGCTAAATGAAGATGGGTGCAGTTTACAGCTGTCACTAGACTGAGGTCTTACCAGCACCTGATCTTTCTTAAGCTACAATCACCATTTGCCTCTAAGGTGGAATGAGCATAGGAGAGATTTGAGGACACGCAGGGACAGCAGCAGAAAGGTTTGGTACAGTGTGAAGTGTCCCTGGAGCAGCTGAATGGAGAGAGACATCCCTGAGTCCTTGCTTTCCCTACAGGCCACCTCAGGGAGAAAATGGAGGTGTGTATGGACAGATCAGAGTGGGGAAATCAGTGGAATAATCCTGACTTCAATGCAGCAGGAGCTTTGGGGACTATCTTTAATTTGACTCCCCAGAGAGATGTGGGGCCCCCAGAGCATGGCTGGCAAGGGTGTAGTGGGGCTGTCATTTCCCTCAGAATCACAGCCTCGGGGATATCTGCTGCGTTGCAGATTCTGTGAGGGAACGCTTTTGTGCTGAGTGTCCATTGGGTTCAGTGGGAGCACTGAGCTTTAGCTGAGAGCAGGATGTGGGTCATTTGAGGACTGAGAGAGAACATTCTCCAAATGTTAAAGAGATGGGACACCACTTTGGAGAAAAAAAAAAAAACAAAAAAATTTGTTGCCTTCCAGCAGTTATGACTTTTTCTCTGTGCTTCATCCTTAGTAATATCTGTTCTATAAACCCCCCATCTGCTACTTCAAGAAAAATCCCCTTATGTTCTCAAGGCCAGATGTTGCCCCAGATTATGTCCAGCACAACTCAACTAAGTGAAGCTGCTGTTCACACCCTGTGACTTGCTGCTGACTCCTTCAGCTCCACACAGGTAGTTTTAATTCCCTCCTCCTGAATTTCTTGGGGCACTATAAAACATATTAGGCTAAATGCTGCCAGCATAGCATTCATATAAGCCACAATGACATAAAAGTAGTTGAATGCAAGTGAGAATTCAACTTTGGGCTTTTTCAAGTAGGCTGAGTATGGCCACATTCCCCATATAGCAAAATATTTCCACAGTGGCATAAACCTCTGATTTTCAGGGCCAAATTCAATCCCTGGCTGCAAATGAGATACTGGCTGCCTTGAGAGCTACCTGTTATATCACAGCGGAATCTGCCTGAAGTCAATACACTTGTGGTACCTCCTTGAACAAAATATTCAAATACTTCACTATAACAGACAACTTGTTAAATTTGGGCAAACCTCTAGTTCAGGAATGTCTCAGCTTTCACTCAAGGAGAAACTCTAATCTCTGATCACGGATGCGGGAACTTACCAGCTTCAGTCACCTCATGTACAGAATAATCTCCATTTTCATTAGAGAATAGGTAAAAGTTTTTGCTGTTAAAAAGGATGCTGTTTCTTTAATGTAATAAAACCTCACCAGGACAGAACGTCTTTAGTAGACTATCCCTCACTATTCCCACCAGAAATCAAATATAATCCTATTTAAGAAGCTTTAAATAATTTTGAGCTTTCATATTGACTTATTAAAATGCAGCTTAAAAAACGCCTTCCTTGCAATCCCTTTACAAGGGTCAGGGATATAAAATTTGAAGAAATATGATTAGTAGATCAGTTGGAAAGATATATGCTGCAGCTTCCAATTTTATTATTTAAAATGCCCTTTTAGAAGAAAAGGTGATTCTGTAAAAAGTGGCACCATCTCCCTAAAGGAATCTAGTCTCAGGGCTTCCAGTCCTGTGTCCTCCATTCAGCACCCAACACATCTGCTGGGTTTTCCTTAGACCTGAAGAGCCTTTGGAGCTGGGACAGAAGGGTTGGTTTCTGTGTCCTCATACTCCAGCAAATATGCCACAGGGGACAGAGCCATTACAGAGCTGTGAGCATGGGGTACAGTTTGACCCACAGAGCCTTTCTTTTACTGCCTGGAAACTTGGAGAAGCTCCTGTAACCTTTCAGATGTTGATTGGAGTGGGATGAGTATCTTTTTCACTTTCTAAACACTAGGAACGTAAAATTATAGGATAAAACAGGGATCCTGCTGTGCTGACTTGAACTCTCTTCAGGGTGAACTGCATCTTATTCAAGCAAGAGCTACAGACTCCATCAGTGTGTCCTGAGGTGTCCAGGCAGAAATCTCCTTCCAGCAGATTTCAGTCCAGTTACCCATGTTCAGCCCTATCGACCTGGGAAGACCTGGGATTGTAACCTAGAGCGTTCTGGAGGACATAGTTAGAAAAATTAACTGGAAGGTGCTAAGCAGAGAAAATTGAGTCAGCTATAGGTTGTCCTGAGCTTCCTCTCTGCAGTTCTCCTGGGATTAGCAGGGTTGTATGGATGTAAATGATGAGACAATTTGACCACCGCTCTTGAAGTGTATTAAATACAATGAAGACCCAAATTGTGCTGTCAGTTAGACAGAACTCCCATTAAGCACAAGAGGGTCTTGTGCTAATGCAAGATTCTGCCCGAATCATTTGCTCTGTCCTACAGCAAAATGTATTCCACATGCTGAAATTTAACTGCAAAACCTAGTGAGCGAAATCACACCCTGCCCATTACACTTACAGCCAGTTACTGTGAAATCCTAATGTGTCAGACTTTCTCTGGGAAATAAGGTAACTAATAACTTTACTCCTGCCTAAGGCTGGACTTTGGTCAAGGCTGTCAAGGCTTCTATGATTTTCATGTGTTCTTGAAAACATATCCATGATTTTGACACGTTAGAAAAAAAAAAAAACAAAAAAATTTGTTGCCTTCCAGCAGTTATGACTTTTTCTCTGTGCTTCATCCTTAGTAATATCTGTTCTATAAACCCCCCATCTGCTACTTCAAGAAAAATCCCCTTATGTTCTCAAGGCCAGATGTTGCCCCAGATTATGTCCAGCACAACTCAACTAAGTGAAGCTGCTGTTCACACCCTGTAACTTGCTGCTGACTCCTTCAGCTCCACACAGGTAGTTTTAATTCCCTCCTCCTGAATTTCTTGGGGCACTATAAAACATATTAGGCTAAATGCTGCCAGCATAGCATTCATATAAGCCACAATGACATAAAAGTAGTTGAATGCAAGTGAGAATTCAACTTTGGGCTTTTTCAAGTAGGCTGAGTATGGCCACATTCCCCATATAGCAAAATATTTCCACAGTGGCATAAACCTCTGATTTTCAGGGCCAAATTCAATCCCTGGCTGCAAATGAGATACTGGCTGCCTTGAGAGCTACCTGTTATATCACAGCGGAATCTGCCTGAAGTCAATACACTTGTGGTACCTCCTTGAACAAAATATTCAAATACTTCACTATAACAGACAACTTGTTAAATTTGGGCAAACCTCTAGTTCAGGAATGTCTCAGCTTTCACTCAAGGAGAAACTCTAATCTCTGATCACAGATGCGGGAACTTACCAGCTTCAGTCACCTCATGTACAGAATAATCTCCATTTTCATTAGAGAATAGGTAAAAGTTTTTGCTGTTAAAAAGGATGCTGTTTCTTTAATGTAATAAAACCTCACCAGGACAGAACGTCTTTAGTAGACTATCCCTCACTATTCCCACCAGAAATCAAATATAATCCTATTTAAGAAGCTTTAAATAATTTTGAGCTTTCATATTGACTTATTAAAATGCAGCTTAAAAAACGCCTTCCTTGCAATCCCTTTACAAGGGTCAGGGATATAAAATTTGAAGAAATATGATTAGTAGATCAGTTGGAAAGATATGCTGCAGCTTCCAATTTTATTATTTAAAATGCCCTTTTAGAAGAAAAGGTGATTCTGTAAAAAGTGGCACCATCTCCCTAAAGGAATCTAGTCTCAGGGCTTCCAGTCCTGTGTCCTCCATTCAGCACCCAACACATCTGCTGGGTTTTCCTTAGACCTGAAGAGCCTTTGGAGCTGGGACAGAAGGGTTGGTTTCTGTGTCCTCATACTCCAGCAAATATGCCACAGGGGACAGAGCCATTACAGAGCTGTGAGCATGGGGTACAGTTTGACCCACAGAGCCTTTCTTTTACTGCCTGGAAACTTGGAGAAGCTCCTGTAACCTTTCAGACGTTGGTTGGAGTGGGATGAGCATCTTTTTCACTTTCTAAACACTAGGAACATCTCATACTCCAGCAAATATGCCACAGGGGACAGAGCCATTACAGAGCTGTGAGCATGGGGTACAGTTTGACCCACAGAGCCTTTCTTTTACTGCCTGGAAACTTGGAGAAGCTCCTGTAACCTTTCAGATGTTGATTGGAGTGGGATGAGTATCTTTTTCACTTTCTAAACACTAGGAACGTAAAATTATAGGATAAAACAGGGATCCTGCTGTGCTGACTTGAACTCTCTTCAGGGTGAACTGCATCTTATTCAAGCAAGAGCTACAGACTCCATCAGTGTGTCCTGAGGTGTCCAGGCAGAAATCTCCTTCCAGCAGATTTCAGTCCAGTTACCCATGTTCAGCCCTATCGACCTGGGAAGACCTGGGATTGTAACCTAGAGCGTTCTGGAGGACATAGTTAGAAAAATTAACTGGAAGGTGCTAAGCAGATAAAATTGAGTCAGCTATAGGTTGTCCTGAGCTTCCTCTCTGCAGTTCTCCTGGGATTAGCAGGGTTGTATGGATGTAAATGATGAGACAATTTGACCACCGCTCTTGAAGTGTATTAAATACAATGAAGACCCAAATTGTGCTGTCAGTTAGACAGAACTCCCATTAAGCACAAGAGGGTCTTGTGCTAATGCAAGATTCTGCCCGAATCATTTGCTCTGTCCTACAGCAAAATGTATTCCACATGCTGAAATTTAACTGCAAAACCTAGTGAGCGAAATCACACCCTGCCCATTACACTTACAGCCAGTTACTGTGAAATCCTAATGTGTCAGACTTTCTCTGGGAAATAAGGTAACTAATAACTTTACTCCTGCCTAAGGCTGGACTTTGGTCAAGGCTGTCAAGGCTTCTATGATTTTCATGTGTTCTTGAAAACATATCCATGATTTTGACACGTTGGGACTTCGGTGTGTGAGCAAGCAGGGAGCTGTAATAGCTGAACGTCCCCAAGAGCTGCTGTGCTCAACCTTGGGCTCTCTGCAAGACAAACATCAGAGGGTCCTGAACCCACAAGTCCCTCTATGTCTTTGGCTCCCCAAGAAGTCAATGGCAGTCAAGTGTGATTGACTGCCGGCAAGATCTTGCCCAGAGTTTTCTCCTCTGGCAGAAAAAGCAGCAGTGACACTAAAGGCAAGACCAGCAAGCACTGGAGAGAGTCTTAGTCCCCCAAGGAGTTGTCGTGAGGTTTTTCCCTACCCTGCTTTCCTAATTTTCTACATTTATGACAATAATTGTGCAACTGGGCTGAAATAGCACTGGGAGGTTGCTGCCAGTGGTTAAAAACTGTCATCGCCTATGGGTTGATCTCATTAATGGTGCTAAAAACATGGCAGAAGTTATCTGGCTTACAAATTAATGCTCATTATCTTTGCAATATATATATATTTCTAAAATTCCCCATAATTCTACATCTGACTCCCTCATTGCTTTCTCCACCAAATCTTCTTGATACGATTTCAGCTCTGCTTTGTTCTATTGTTTTTCTCTCCAGTCCTGTATTTTTTTGAAAGGCTGGAACATAAGGGGTCAGATACTGCTCAGGTGACGTACACGAGTAGCCCAATTGCTTTCAAAGGGGCTACCTTGTGAGGCAAGCAAGAGTTGGCTCAAAAAAGTCACTTCATAATTGCATCATATTTGCTAAATCAGATGTTTTACGTGCTTAAGAATTCTCTATGTTCTCTTCGTGCTCAGCCATTACAAAAGGCTCCTGCTCTGCTGGAGTTCTGACCCATATTTTCCCTGCTGCAGTCCAAATTTGGCTGCTAAAAGGTAAAGGGAAAAAAAAATATCTCTGTCTCATCACATCTCTCCCAACCCCTGTTCAGCTGCTGTGGTATTTTCCTTCATTATGCTGCTGCCTCAGACTGTAAACCTCTCTAATTTCCTACATCGCAGCTATTTATTTAAATGCTAACTCGCATTATGAAGTGATAATCCACAAGCGCAGGAGATAATTTATGAAGCATTTAAATTAAGAGGAGCAGCTAATTGGGAGCATGTGTCTTATAAGCCTTGCTAACACCAGAAAACTACAAATTAGGGAGAAAATGGAAGATATTTTTATCTTGCTTTTTTCTTTTGTAATGCACTGAGGAAAAATATTACCATACATCACACAAACACTGCTGTTCACAGAAGTCTTCTTTTCTGTTAGCTTCATAGTTAGTCTAACACACAACACTCTCGTTATTACAAATTCCTCATTATAACACACAAAATAATCTTTGCTCTCAGAGAAGGTGGAACGAGGTGGGGTTTTCTGTCTCCAAATAAAGTGGAATAAATTTTCCAGGAAAGGTCCCCTTCCCAGCTATACACATTAATTTAAAAGAGCAAAGACTCCCTTGTTATATAGGGATGTTAAAGTGCATTTAATTTAGGACTGCATCGTGTTGTAAGAGTTTTATAGGTTTTTGTTGAAACGAGAATGAGCATAAATGGCTGTGAATCAGGGAAAAGCAAATGTGCTGCTGCCACGGGGATGGAGGGAATGTATTTTGGATGCCCTGTTCAGGTTTTGGCACCCAAATCACAAACTTTGATTTGACCTCAGCTCTGCGGTGGTTGATATTGGCCTGGCTCTGTGTGCCCCACAGTGTGTGGTTCCCAGAATACAGCTCTATGATGGAGCTGGCTGGGACAGGCTGGTGGGGAAAGGAGGGTTTTGACACCGAAGACAACAGCACCAGAGAAGGTGATAACCATCCCCAGCCTGAAGTTCACAATCATGCACCGGATTCCCTGGGAGGCTGTTGCCTCAAGGGAGAAGGTGCAATGGTGGGTGTTCTTGGGAGGCAGCTCCTTTCTCCTGAAAGCATAACACCCATTTGGTTGCTTTTTGGGATGTTGGTGCTTTGATCAGGGATGTTCTCCTGTAGGAGTGAGAGGGTTTCTCCACGCTCCCCAAAAAGCATCCTGGGCAACCAGAGGATTTCACTAACACAGTTCACAAGGAACTCATGGGATATGGGGAATGAAGCTGACAGTAAGGACCACCTTAATATACAGTCCTCTCCCAGCCTTCAGTAACCACTTTAGAGTAGTTTCCAGTACAGTTGTGTGAGATCTTTAGTTAGGATCCTCCTTTACTAGGCAACCAATTCTTGTGGGTCCCTTGTGTGGTTACTCGAGACAGATTGGCTGTTAGAGTAAAATATTGTGTGCACACCTTGCCTGGCAGGGTGCTTGGGAACTGCAGGGAGGGCTCTGCACGGAGGATGCTCTGGAACTGTACGTGTGTATGAATTCAACCCTTACATATGACTGCATATGTGTGCACTGCGTGTCTTGAAAATACCTCGCTTTAATCTTTGCATTCCCTGTTTCTGCTCTTACAAATCTCCTTTTACATATATCCTGTCAAAAGCAGTCAGCAAACAGGCTCTGGCATTATTGGAGCTGCTCCTCGATTCGAAGGAAGCCATAAATCTGAAACTTCAATCATATCTTTATGATCATTCAGCAAACAGAGATGGAGGATTTATTCAACATGGGATAGCAAAGGGGAAACTGCAGGGGGTTATTGCAGGAGATATTGGTTTAGCTAAGGCAGAACTGCTCCCTCGGGCCTCTCTAGGGCCGAGCCAATGAACAATGGCACCAATGACAATAACAAGGCAATTATGGGGAAGAGGGTGAGGAGGGGGTAATGCTTTGTTAAAGATAGAGGTAAGATTCCAGCATGGTGTCTCTTTTGTGTGCTTTCGAAACTAAAGGATGGTGTGTCTGCCTGGGGTGGTCTTATTAGGAGCTGGTGATCCTAAAAACACAGCAAGTGCTTAAAAGAGCCTGTAGCTTGTGTGTGATTGTGCTGCTCTTAGGAGGTTATGAAGATTTCCTCCCTAATTAAATAGGGCTGGCAATAGGTTCCCCTAATCCATGCTGCACCCCAGGGCAGGGGATAAGTACCTAAACCTCTGCTGACAGAGGTTTGTGTCTCTGGCCACAGCTGATGTTGGGTTTCCTGCATTTAGGACTAACACTTGTTCCTGGTAGGAGGCTCAGGGGACCTCCCCTTGCTTAGAGGACGCTCATACCTTCACCCCAGGCTGGCCACAGTGTCATGCCACAAATGCCACAACAGCCCTTCCACCGACTTGACCTGGAAAAGGCTGTTTTGAGGTTGCTCAGTGACCTGGTGCACAGCCATGTACTGCTCCCAGCTTCATATTTTAGATATTTTTTTTTTAATAGCAGCAGGCAACTTTCAACAGCCGGACTACAAAATGAAGCCCAGCCCTTAGGTTTCAAATACAAAAAGATTTTTGTACACCATCAGCAGGCATGTCTGTGTCCACTCTAACAGGGGTCAAACCGGGGCAGAGCTGGAGGGGGCTCCCCAGAGGTACCCCCTGACTTCCCCACACAGCAATGCTGGGGTCAGTCGTGCCCATGGGCCTCCAGCACCAAAGTTTCCCAAATACAAAAGAGGAACACGAAAGCTTTGGCACAAAGGGGTGGAAATGTTCACGGGTGAGCCGGATCTTGCCACTGCTGCCAATAGATGGGTCTTGCATGAAATTTGCATCTTTTCAGGGTGTGTTAGAGACAAATGTCTCTTTTTTATAAAGATGCAATTGTGCAAAAGCAGGAAACTAAGCGATCCATCCCCACCTGTCCCGCCTCCCCTCCCTTTCTTCTAGCAATTTTTCCTCCCCTCCTTTCCCCTTGTGAGCCCCCGAGCAGTTTGTTTTTGCCTGCAGAAGGAAGCTTGAAATATTGCAAAGGGGGTACGGGCGGCGCTCCCTGCGGCCCTGCCCCTGATGGCACGAATGCAGACATAAAATAACCCAGCACCATCAGTAACCTGTCGCCAAAGCCCCACTACGAGGTGAGAGTTTTCCTCCCTGCCGTGGCTGTTAGCTGCAATGTATTTCTCCCTGCACTAAGCACCGTCTTTCCCAGGGCTGCATTACAATGATTTATAAACCCCATTTCTGGGGAAAACTAATAGATCAAAGTGAGGAGAAGGAAAAGGAGACGTGAGCAGCTGGAAGAAGATATTGAAGCATGAAACGAAAACCAGAAATGAAAAAGTAGTTTGTGGCACTAGTGAGTTGTTCTGTGCTGCACTTCTATTATTGAAAAATAATAGGGGGAATCTGTATTTTAATCCATTTTTTTAAGCGACATTCAAGTAAATGAATGTAAAAGCTCTTCCTAGAGCCAGCTTGCTTTTGTGTGTTTGTGCAGCTTTTACAGAACCAAACACTTATTTTGCTGTTTAGTCCTTCCTTGTCTTTTCCCATGTCATTTTCAGACTTTCCATGCTTTAAAGCAGCATCTAAATTTTCTAACAGGGTAACAGAAAGCATCACGTGAAGGATTGATGCTCGGCTGGACCTGAGCCTAGGATGTGCTTGTTCCTGAGCTGAGACTTGGTCAGGTTTTAGGAAGAGAGATTGTGGACTGAGATTGGGGTGGCCACTGAGATGCTCTGCCTTTGTTCCTGTTTCCTCTCCTGCACAGTGGGGGTGAATGGACAAGATTTGTCATGTAATTCTCAGTGTCAGTCAAGTTACATCCTGACTGAACTGAGCCAGGAGTACAGACCAAAGCTCATCTCTTAGTTTTACAATGATTAATGCATTAGTGTTTGTAAGAGCTTTGGAGATAAGAAGCTAATTGGGCTTTTGCGTGTGTTCTGCTTGTCTGGTTCAGCCACCAGACATCCCTGACTTCAAACATAGGCAGTGGTGGAGAATTATTATGAAAATAACCATAATCCTTGTGCAGCACTTCATATATTCAGAGGGCTGCACAAACCTTCTATCTGTAATTTCCCCACATGGCACGTATGTAAGTGCAAACATTGTACACAACAGATGAAATGCATCAAATCTGGTGGAAAACCAGCAGATTTGGTGGAAAACAGATGTGTGTGGCAAGACTGCAGGGGCTTTTCTAAGAGATTCTACAGAGCCATGAGATGGAAGCTGAGGAATTATCCCTAAGCATGTTCCAGACTTGTCTGAGGTTTGCAGGTTTCCATTCAAAGACGTTTCACTATGTTTCTGTTGTTTGTCTTGTTTAAATTGTCACTCTCTGTTGCCACTTAATGCTGCAGCATTGCGTTAACTTCAGGCTGGCTGGTTTACCTTGGTTCCTGATTTCTGTTGCATCCTTTGGTGTTGGCTAAACAACATTCCTGGGGGAACGCAGGTGCAGGGATGTATTCATGGACATGTATAATTGATACCTCTCGCAGATAACACAGGAAGCAAGTATGTGTTGAAGGTGCCCACGTGCCTGCTCTGCACAAGGAACATCTGTACTTGTTCACACACAGGAGCAGCGTGGGCAATGGAGCAGCACATCTGCCTTTTGGTGACTTGCAAAAAACATGGTCTGGAGAGGACATGTCTGTGATGGGGTTCAGGAGCAAACATCCACAATGTGATTTGTTTTCAGGTACATTTCATAGCTATCAATGAGCAAGCTAAACATTGCCATTTGCAAGACCAACACCTGCCCATTCAGTCAGCCCGAGATGACCAACAACCTCACAGCCGAGCCTGACTTTTGGCTCGGGGCTCTGAACAGTAAGACCTGAGTAAGTTAAAATGAAAATACTGGCTTTTGCTTTTTTTTTTCTCACACCCTGTGAGTCTCAGTCTAACTCCCTACTCAAAAACGCTTCAAACTGGAGAGGTCATCTTGTTAAGATGTTCATCATCCCCTTCCTCCTTTTGGCTATGCAGCCCCAAGCAAGCACTGCTCCACTGAGCCACGAATCTGGCGCTGGTGGTGTCGCTGGTACCTGGTACGTGGCACACCAGGCAGCTGCAGAGGTCCTACTATTTTCACTGTGTGGATCCTACTTACTGCTGACCAGAGCTGCCTCCTCCATAGACCTTGTGCTGGTAGCTGCTGACTGTATCCCCTATTACAACAGGCAGAAAAAGCTGTCCGTGCTCTAACAGTGATTGTAACCCTCCTAAAACTATGACAACATCTTTCTTCTGACTCCCTATGGCCCAGACAGTCTTTACTCTTCTTCTGCTCCTTGTCTGCAGAGAGAGCTCGCAGGATGAAAGACAGCTAGGAAGGTAGGGAGAGCTGAATGTGGACTAAGAGCTGCCAGAGGAATATGAGAGGAGAATTTTGCCCTATAAGCTTTAATAAGGTGGTGGGTTAAGAGAAATGCAGCTAGGGAGAAAAATGGGGAATGTTCTCTCTCCAAATGGGCACTGCTTCAGTTTGTAAAAGCACCAGGGATTCCCCATGTGGCTTAATTTATTGTTTTCCCACTCGTTAAATGCCAAAACAATAAAGCAAAATCTATTGTTAGCTTTAAAATGCAGGTGATTTGCATATGGCTGTGATAGTCCTACTGCTGCCTTCATTTAAACTCAGTAAGCCGAGGTACCTTTAAAAATTATGACTTGTTTTACATTTAATATACTGAACTATGTTAACATAATATTAAGGGGCTGACTTCACAGCTTAATTGCCGATCACGTCGAAGGCTGCTTTAGCAGAGGCATTAGTCTGGCAGGGCTGTACGGCCCGATACGAGAGCGGCTGGAACAGCAGCCTGCACAAAGGGGCTGCAAGATGCTCCTTCCCTGCTGTGATGCTCCCCCAAAGAGCACCCTGGAAACCCAGAGTCGTTTTTACTCCAATCCTGGTTTATTCACTTGCACTGGGAGGTGTTTGGTGCCCCATTGCAGAGCGGTGCCCGTGCAATACAAGCAACGTATAATTGTACCTGTACAAAGTGGTATTAGAAAATCAAGTGGGTTTTTTTTCCCTGTTCGGTAGGATTTTGCAGAGGGAAAGGGATGTACCATTTCTTGGCAGAGCTGAATGTGCACTGTACTTCCCAGCCCTGTGTCTCCAAGGTTGCCACAGAGAGTTTGTACAATTTTAGTGTTGTTATTGTATCCTCTCATTTTCTTCCTTCTATGACCCTTGTTCGCTTCAGGGTGAATCCAAGGGGGCAGGTATCGGGAATGGGAACCAAGTCTGCAAAGGCTCTTAACCTCTCCTTGAATTCAGAGACCCTGTGACACCACTTTGGTCGATACAGTTGGCCAAGACTGCGAGCTGGTGCTGGTGCTTGGGAACAGTGAACTGCTGCAGGTTCCTTCATGCCTTCTGTATTTTCAGCACGCTGAGCCACGGGGCCAGCGCCCAATGGCGGGGCATCACCTTTAAGGAGGGAGCTTGTGCAGATGGCTGACTTGTACTTGATCCCCAAACATCCATCAGCAAAGGGATACACGGTGCCACCCTATCTGTCCACCGTGGATTAAGGTCCAAATACTGCCCCAAGATGTGTCCCAAATAAGAAGGACTCATAGGCTTTTCAGGAGCTGAAGAGGAATCCAAGCATTACCAGCTACTTGCATCCACGTGTCTCTGACTTCCACGCACAGCTCCAATTTGGGAGTTCTGGACTTCTTAAAAAAATTTGCTTTTTCTCTCAGTTAAAGAGCATATAGATTGACAGAGATGTACACCAAGTTCTAGCCCTCTATGATTTAAAAGAGCAAAGTTATAGGCCCCTGAAAATTGAGGTTTATAATAGAAGCACTGGCAAACCCTTAACTACAGAGAAGCTACCAGGCGTTGCAACAATAATTGGGAAGGGAGGGAAAAAAAATCACACTGTGTTTTTCAGTGCTTAGCTAAGAAATACAACAAGAGAGTTTATTGCTTGCAAAACACAGCTGCACTGCCTCAAATTGGATGGAAAAACGAACCCTGATAATTTATTACACCCCTAAAGTCACAAGAATGTACCCATAAATTACTTTTTTGGAGGGGGAGGGAAGTGGTACCACTGTAGTCCGTTCTGCACAACCTACTTATTAGTATCATAATTTATTATTATTATGCCCTGCTGCAAATAGAGAGGCAGATAAAACTCAAATCTATTAAAACAACCGCTCCACTTTCTCTGAGCCACTGAGGGACACCATTCCAAAGGAAATGAGATAAATTACTAAGACGAATGTATGAGCCTTGCATTACAGCACATAGCTTGTATATATGCAAGAGCAGGAGGATAATTCAAGCAAAAAAGAGTCGTGTTAAGTTTTACCATTCAGGATTCAACACAGAGGGATTGGAATAATATCAAGTGGTCAATTAAATATTTGTAATGTGCAGATTTTTTTTTCCTGAAGATCCTATGCGTTAACTTGGAATGAACATGCAACGCTGAGATAATTGACCTGCTTCTATTGCAAATGTAGTTGGATCAGCATGTATTTAAAACTGTGCTTTATCTAGCTATTGTGAGGAAGTAGACACTATACTGGTAAGTTTGGAAATTATATTGATAGAATTTATGTATCTATATATATCTAAGTTGTGCTGATTAATTGCACAGCTGATTTGAATTTAAGGTTGGTGAAAGACAGTGGTTGCTTTGGCATTGGGAGGTTATTGCTCATTGTCCTCTTCAGGACACGGGTCAAATATCTGTCAGGTTATTGCAAAGTCAGGATGAGTTTAGTGCTCTTGCCCATAGTCACTGGGATATAATGGAGCCCTGATTCTGGAGACTGCTGCTCCAGAATGGGTTTGGGTATGATAACCACCAGGTCTAAGGATAAAGCTAGCAGCAATCTTCTTTCTACACAGCTGATTTGTGGTTTTCAGTTTTATTTTGAAAAACAAAGAAAAATGATGTGTGTGATAAAAGTTCATCCTGGACTTTTCTAAGCAATGTAAGTGTTGTGCAGGTTTAACTGGCTTCACTTTTATGAATGCTGGGGATTCTCAAAGCAGAGTACATGAGACACAAAGCCAGTGAAACCTCAATGGTCCACAATGTAAACAAATTTAATGAGAAGAAAAGAGTCAGCAATCATTTCATCTCTTCCCCACAAAGCCTGCTGCTCTGATCAACACCACCCAGGCCACGCAGGAAGACACAGAGACTTTGTGCTCTTGCTAGGGAGGGTGGGGAACAGGAGGGATTGACGAAGGAAGGAAATGAGGCCACCTACTTGCCGTGATACTGCAGATTTTTGATTTCCAGGCTGCTGGTGGCCTGCCTTAATCAGAATATTCCTTCTACACTCTTGCATACTTGTAGCAACTCTATGTGTGTGTTTGTGTCTGTCTTGAATGATTCTCTGCACCCTTTCATATTCCATGCATTGGCCTTTTTTGGGGGGGTGGGGATTACTCTTCATATTGATGGTTGTGGCACTTAGAGTGAAAAATGGAAAGTAAATAGTTTTATTTACTTTCTGCGTTAAAAGGTATATGAAATACATCCAGAAAGCTATATTTAACATTGCTCCAGGTTTAGGCATGAGCGCTTCCTCCTGCAACTTCCCTCTTAAATTGTTTATGTAAGAAAGTGAGGGAAGAGAAGGCAGGAACTTGTTCCACCTTCACTTGAGTGTCAGTTGCCAACTCCACTAATTTTAGCATTTTTCTTTCTAGGCCTTTATTCAGATCCTAGATATCAATGTTCCCAGGGAAAGCAGAATTTCCACTCTCCAAATGACAAGCTGCAATTTGTAAGGGTATTTCCTTCAGATGTGGCATTTGCCTCTCCAGCAAAGTGCAGGGCTGCTACTCAGGCTCTTTTGGCAGCTTTTCCTCCTACTTTTGCCTTTCCCCCCAGGGAAATGCTCCATCTGCGTGGCCCAGCAGTTTCTAGTATTTAGTTTTGTAGCCTGGTTACTTTCTTCCTAAGGTTCTGGCACTGCTCATTTACAAGCAGGAAGGCAACGAGGGGCCAGGAGAGGACACCTCCTTCCAGGCTCAAACACATGCCTAATATGTGGTGCTTAGTTTCTACTGTATATTGATATTCAGCTTTTTCATAAAAGAAAACCCGTGGTTTCCCTGTATCAGAAGCTGTGGGTAAATCCCTACTATTTTACAACATCATAGAGAAGCCCCAGGGCTGGCTGTGCCTCTGTTACATTTTTAAAGCAGCAATAAACAGCGTGCTTTTCTCTGAGCAACAGCTGCCTTTCTAATGGTGGACTGTGAAAGACGGCTGCAGAACCGAGATGCGGAGATTCACTGGCTATTGCTGACCTCTAAGTATTGCCTGAAAGTCACAGGATGATGCCATCTCTAATGAAAAAATGAAATGCAGCATCATTATCAAATGAAAAATAAGAAAAGTAGGATTTCCTAGGGGTTTTGCATCAATTAGATGGATAATAAAAGCATATCCATGTGTGATTGAAAGACATTAGATGGGTGATATTCACCTGTCTTTTCCATGTGTTGTAGGAATCCCTCTATATACATGAATTGTGTCTGCCTTTTCCAAGGTGACTGGATTTGGAAGATCCAGCGATGTAGCAAGATGGACACTTCATATTGTACAAACATTCTCACTTCCTAACTTGCTGCTTCCTGCACTACAGGTGATGTTGGGCAGCTCTTGTTCAAGCTTGGCTAGGATTTTTGAGAGTTAAAAGAAGTGTTGCGTGTACTGAGTGGCAGAACTAGACAGCCTGGCATCCCCAAATTGGGGACATCTCTGATCCCAGCCTGTACATGGAGAGGGGACGTGCCTGAAGAGGTCAGCTAGGAACATGAAAGCTTGGTCTGAGCGAGCCATTTTGTGTTGCTCTAGGAGGCATGTTACTATCAAAACCAAGTTTCTGAGCCAGTATTTTCTCTTCAAAAGGGAAGAGGATGAGAGGAACCTAAGTGGAGCAAGGATAGTGAAATTTTAAAGTATTATGACACACATACATTTAATATTACATCACATGTAAGGGAACAAGCACATATGATTGCAATATTACAAGATGAATATAGGTCCTATGACATTAAATTTAGTGCCTTGTGATTGATGATCCTTTGTTTGCAGGTTTTCTTTTATGTATATGTTATTTCTGTAGGATAAGCATCTTACCAGCTGGAGGAAACATACAACTCTTTTATTTTCTAGCATGTAATTTCTGTTTGATTCACAGCTAATAAATAGGTCATCTTGTACTTTCGAAATGCCAACATGCAGTAATTCAGTGAAATAGAGACTCTACATTAAAAAGCTGTCAACCTCAGTGCAATTTTCCTGCACCCTACGCTCTGGAAAGATACCTTGTCACTCATGGTTCAGCTCTGTTTTCCTGAAATATCTCTTCTTCTGCATAAATAATGAATATAGTTGCATGAAAATATCTGGCACAATGTCTGTTCTTCCTCCCACCCTAAGGAGCCACGGGTACAGAGTCTGTATTTATTGGTTGATCTTCCCAACAAATCTTACTGAAATCACAGGTGTGGTAATAGCGTGGCCCCCTCCCAGCTGCAGGCAGGTGTTCTCCGCCGTGCTAACCCCATCCTACCCGTCTGGCTGAAGCCAAGGAAATGCTGCCTTAAAAAAAGCCTTTGCTATTTAGTACTTCTCAAAATGTAAAGGCTACACGATACAGAATAATTGAAAATACTTTCAGTCTCCTTCCATTTCTAATGCCTTATGCAGGTTTTACACAGAAAAGGAACTGGGCTAAAGCAATTCCCAATTAAGAGCTTTTAAAATAAATTCTATTCTTTAAAAAAGCTAGGTATAAACCCCATCAGAGCTGTCTGCTATTTCATATGATCTGAAGTGCACAATTTACCGTGGTTTTTATGGCTTTCTCCTAGCAAGCCCAGCAGAGGTGACACAAGGATGGCCAAAGCTGGTTCTGCATTTCAGCAGCGAATGGGTGGCTGTGGCACTGCTGCTAGTGCCAGGGGAAAGAAGGCAGCCCTGTTTACCCACAGGCTTAAGGCCAGAAGGAGTCCTCTGATTTTCTAGTCTGATCTGAAAAATATCGAACCAGCTCAAACCATGAAAAATTTGGCTGTGCCTTTTGTGGTTTGGAAGCGACAGAAAGTTGAAACTTACACGACGTCAACCCCATAAAAATGAGGAAAGTGGGGTGTGCTAAACCCCTGCAAACCAGGTTTTACAAGGGATAAAGCTGCTGAATCCTCACAGTGAGGTCCAAAAGTAATTTAAATCTCTTCCCTTCTCTCCTTGCTCCCAATTTCCCCATCCCAGTTGTTGTTAGATATATCAGCTGAGAAGGAAAGTTAGAGAGTGACACTAATAAGGAGGGCTCAGACGCACTAAGAGTATTAAAAGGTTAGGTCACGGTGTGTTCTATTAAATAGAATATTAATTGAATTCTTGACATCTGAGGTGAACTGTGACATGCTCATGGGATAAATATTGCATTTAACAGAGCATCATGACCTGAAGCTCTAAATACTATTGAGCATCGCTGCCAATTCTTCACAATAGATCTTAGCCTCAGTCCTCGGGGTACAAATGCCCCCTTGGAGTTTTGGAAGCTTGAGCTTAAAAACAGGTTTCACATTTCTCCTTGCTGTTCTCAGTTAAGTCCAAAATTGCTTCTTCCATCTCAAGGCTACACCCCATCTCAGATTTTCGGTTACAGACTCTTAATATATAGCTAGAAATGCACGTTTCAAATGCCATGCATTACAACCTATTGGGCACAGTACAAGAAAGGTTGAAAGAAAATGTCTCCATCTTCACCCCCACACCGTAAAGAAGATTAAAACATTAAAAAGACCAATTAAAAATAGGGAATCTCATGGCAACATTTTCATTAACTCTCCCCAGTTCTTCTTTCTGTCTCATTAGTCATCACAGGGAGAGGAAGGATCATTTTAATTAGCAGCATTGTAAAGCTTTATTTAAGGCAACTGCCCCTCCTGCTGCTCTCTGGATTACCCTGCCGGCTTATAAATACAATACCAATCATTAACAGCCAAAAACAACACAACTGAAGGGTTTGGAAAAAGCAGATCCACTATGGTCAATGTTTAGGGCTCTTTAACAATGTCCTTTCTCCTTATTCAGGCATAATTCAAGCGTAATATTGGGCTTTATAAAACAACTCAATATCCTCTTAGAGCAAAGCCCTTTCTAGTTGAGGATACCATGTGTTCAACTTTCTTCCCCTTTGTTTTCAAGGCAGTGAGAGCACAGAACCACATCTGATAGGATAGACATGGTAGATAGGATCACAGGGTTTCCAACGTCCCAATTTAGAATAACTTGTTAAATTCCCAAATTAAAGGGACTGCCGCACACCAACAGCCTTGCAGGAGGGAGGTGAGCAATGAGACCCCAACCGGGGGAGGCCGGAGGAACATTTTAGAAATAAGTTCCTGTGAGTTAGGGAAAACGAAGCAAGTGCCTACGTTTCATGAAAATGAAATTGCTTTTTCCAATAATTGCTTGCTGAATTTCATGTTTTTGCAGAAATGAGCCCAATGGGTCTGTTCTGTTTAAGAAACCCTCAGCCAATGTTTCCAGCCAGCAGCTTCCATACCTGGAGCGCAGTCCAGCGTGCATGTCCATGCAAAAGAACAAATTTGGTCCCCTTCACGCCAATGCAATGTGTGAATGACCCCACTGCAGCACACAGGCTTATTTTGAAAGTAGTTTGAGTCATTTCAATCAGGAATTAGACACACCAATGCAACGTGTGAACGACCCCCACTGCAGCACACAGGCTTATTTTGAAACTAGTTTGAGTCACTACATTTCAATCAGGAATTAGATGCAAACCCAGATCTCTCACCCTCTTGCAGGGTCCTAAGTCAAAGAGACATTAATGGAAAGAAACAGGACAGCATGATCCCAGATCCAAAATACCCCAACACTCAGGAAGATCTGAACATTGTCTCCAGCCCCTGGCTATTTTGTAGTAATGCAAACGAACAGAACATTTTCTTTTTGGACTTCTATTCCAGCAGAATAGTGATGAAAACATCACGTTTCTTAAGATGTAAGCTGCACAAAATGTCCTCCTTACCAAGAAACCCCAACTCAGACTATTAGGATTCATGGTTCAGATCTGTGGCCTACTTTCCCTGACCTGAATCTGTAACTATGGACTCTTCAGTACACCTGGGCGCTGCGATCTCTCGTTGTTCATCACTGTCCAAGCCAAGGCAACCCAGTCTTTCCCTTGGAGCAACCTATTAGCTACACGCAGGAGTTTAAGCACGGCGAGTACTCTACTGTTGACTTTTCCTGTTGGGACCACAGACAGGATTTGATTTTTCAAAGTGATAACATCACACAGCTGAAGTTAGCTGGACGTTTGAGATATCTTCTCTGCTGCTGGGTGCCAAGTTGCATTACGTTCTATTAGTCACCTAATTCTTCCACTTTACTGCTTGACATGACAAAATCAGACCAGAAGGGACAAATTCTTAACACTGAAGTCCGAAAACGCAAAGTGCAGTTCGTGTCCCCCTGAAATCCAGCTCACCCTGACTTCAGTTGGAGCACTAAGCAGAATATGGAGATAATAGCGGCTTCTTCAAAAAATGTGCCTATTTCTCAAGAAAGATTTAAAAATGACTAGGTATACTTGACTTTACCTACATGAACTACTGTTTAAGTAATAACAAAAAGGAAGACAGTAATGATGTATCACTGAATGATTAATGTATTGCTACGTAGAGTTCAGTTTATATTAAGTCAAGATCTGTATGCGTGGAGGTTTGCAGGGAGAGGTGATCTCTTTTATGGAAGTAATTGCTACGTCTCAGACTGTTGCAAATGTAAGTGAATTAGAAATAAGCGAAATATTTCTACTTTTTTTAAAAAAAAAGGGGGTGGTGGGGGAAAGCACCTAAGTTCCAGTTCCAGTTTGGGTCTGAGCAGCCCCTCTGCTCCCGTCTCAGCTCATCTTGGCTCAGACAGATGGAGCAGGTCACAGCTACCCTCACTAAAGGCTCACCATCCAAACTGGGGGAGGCTTAGAGAGGGCAGCGCTGCCAGGGCCTGAGCAGAGCTGCAGCTTCAAGGGCCAGCAGCCTCCCGAGCCCAGGGATGCTAAACTCCCTTAAAACCAGACAGTGACAAATAGTCTGAGGAACAGTCATTGGAAAAGTTTATACAGGAGTTGCTTTGTTTTCTATTTATAGCCGCACTGTATTCTTCTTGTAATACATTTTTAATGACTTATAAGGCCTAGTTATTTATTCTCCTGCATCCAAATACTTGCTCACCCTGACAATGCAAGCGAATGAGCTTTGCACAGAAGAGCTACGTGGGAGATGGCTGGACCTGTTCCCTGCCCCGGGAGAAGGCTGGGGGGACACTTGGGAAGCCTGAGGCACCCCAGGCTCTGATGCAGTGGGTGCCCCAAACATGTAGCTTCCGGCTGCCTCTCTGCAGAGGGACTGCCTGTGGAGGGCCCTCCCTGTGCCAAAATATTTCCAAATTACTAATTATTCCATCTGCACACAAGGGAGTCTATTTTCACCGTTATTTTGCTCTAATATTCCTAATCCAACAACAACCTTAGTTAAAAAACAAGCCCCAAACCTGCAGTGCCAAGTAAGTAGTGGCCTTGTTCCATCTATGTGTTGAAAAGTTCAGTAGCATGGACAACAGACCAAACAAAAGCATAAGATGGGACACTTTGAAATGGCAAGCATTTGCATGAAATATAATTAATTTGCTAAGCTAGCATCCATCCCTAAGCACAAATGCTGATTGCCTCATGATGAGTCTAACTAGAATGGTATTAACTCTGCTGTTGTTTTTAAATTGTTACATACCCAATATTTTCTTTTGACTCTTCTTTATATTTAGATTAATAACAGTGTAATCACTTCATTAGTTTATTTAGATTATGTTATTTTCGGAAATTATTGTTTAGATCAGCCTTGTCCTTCCTATCTATCTGTGCCTTCCCAGAATTAAGTAATATCTGAGGAAACCAATTAATTGCAACTCGACCGCTGTAATGGGGTCTGCTCTACAATGTGGCAATGTCTAATGGAGTTTTAATTTCCCCATGGTGAGTCAACATTTGCTTAAAGAGAGAAGACTGTCAGAGCAAACCACTGCCCGAGACACACACAACTTCCAAGGCTGTGGGGTTGAACAGGCATCTTGTGGCTGCTGCTGCTTTTGTTGGGGGTAAATTCACAGAGCTGGGGCATTGAAGAGCATCTCAATTCCCACCTCAGGCTGAGGTTTCCCATCAACTTGTATAACACATGGGACATACTGCCCAACGTGGCTCTCAGGCTGCACCTCCCAACCTTGCATGGATCCTGGGTGCTAAGATGAGCTTGTCACCCAGCGAAGGTTTGACAGCCCTTTTTCAAAGCATGGTCTTCCTTAGAAAATACGTAACTGTCCTGGGCCTTTGCTATGCAGTTGCACCAGCAAGTCCTTGTTATGGACCAGAAACCCACTGTGGTGCAGGGCTGTCAAAACCAAAAGTCAAAAACCCCAAGGAACATGCTGTACCTATAGAACTCATGACACACATAGGATAGCAGAATTTATAATGAGATTTTCATTAACTGGATTCTTCAGAGTATTTAGTACTGCCAAAAGTTACATTTGGGATTCTGGAGGGAGAGGAAGCACCCAGAACCCTTTGAAATGCCCCCGGTCCCTTCCTCACTCAGGCCCTGGGCATCTTTGCAAGCCTCAGCCTACGCGCCGTTGACTAATGAGTGTTTTGCTTGGTGAACGCTGACAAACTTCTGAAGTCGGTCTGCCTTTCCCAATCTTCTGACAGCTTAAAAGATTTGAAACAAAGCTACATTATGATGCAACCAATTTCAGCAGCATCTGATTAACAAAAAGGAGGCCACAGCTACCTGACAGCAGCCGGTGGTTATTTTTTATTTCTAAAACAAACTGATGGCCTCAAACATTCATACATGTATTTTTTTTTTTTTTTTTTTTGTTTAAATGTCTCATTTCCAGGGTTGTTTTTTTTTTGGATCGTGCAGGGAAATAAAGTTTTGCAATTCTTCTTCTCATAATAAGTCTGTCCAAAAATGATGTTGCTCGTTGTGTTGAAAGATGGTTTCATTTTCTACTCAAAATTGGTATGAAAAATTTGCCTTGCCAAATGAACATTGTATACTGAACTTGTCAAATCCTCTCTCCTGACACAAATAAAAGATAACATTGGGTGGCAGCATGTAAAACAGCACTGACAAGACAGCTAGGATGGAAGCAAAGAAATGCATATTTTTCTCTTTCTCTTTTCCTGAGAAGGGTAGGGGAAAGATCCAGGTGAGTGAATGCTGGCGTGTTACAACCAAAAATACATCATCTAAAGACTTAACAAGCCATTTCAGTGCGGGTTTTAAGACAAACATAAGCGATTCCATTTCTGATTAGCAAAATCATGACAAAAGTCTCGATTTTTTCCAGGCAGGCAAGAAAGCTGCTAAGTAGAAAGAGTGGCTGCATGAAAGGGGTATTCAGTTAAAAGTTCCCAACTCTGCTGTACAAGCTGGAAGGAGTACTGATAGCACTGCTGAAAATTATTCTAAGTATATTTAAAAATAAATAAGTTAATGATAGCATTTTCATTAGATCTGCAGTCACACCATGTAAGTGGATTTTTTTTCCTATTAAAATTGTTGATTGAAGGCTGTTAGCTATTTATCAGCCCAAAATTACATTTCGTTTCTCCTAGGGGTTGCCTCTGTTAAAAATCCCAACAACTGCCTAGTTAGTAACAAGAAAAGACTCCTAAAACTGCAGTTTCGGGTTGGGGGGGGGAGGAATACAAGCATGAAACACAGATTGCACCTTCAAATCCCCGATGGCATCACGCTTCTTTGTTCTGCTAAGAAAAATTAACCTCAATCTCGGCTCAAGGTCCCCCGATTGATTATCATAGTCATTTAAATACTGTAATCTCATTTTCAGCATCAGGGAAAGGGAGCGAAAAGAAGAAAAAGAGAAAGAGGTGGGGAAGTGAGGGGGAGAGAAAGAGAAAACAGAATAAATTATCTGACAAAAGGAAAAAGGGCCTTTCTGCTTACGGAGCCTATTTCAGATCCTTCCACTTGATTGGAAAAGTTGATGAAGTTTAAATGAAGCAGAATTAGAGGCTCAGGCCACTGAGTATTGACAGGGGCCCATGGAAGAATGTGCAATTCAATAGGCCTGATTTCTGTGGAAAACAGGGAAAAAGCCTAAATGGTATAATCTTCAATCAAATCTAACATCGACACTGACAAGGCAGGGTAATGAGATAGGCCAGATCAGGCATGTTGGTTAAAGAAATTAATCCCTCTCGCTGCACCAAGAGTTCAGCTTTGATGCCTATTGTACAGCCCCCCGTCCCAGCCTATCTAAATGCTAACTAACTGGGAGTGTGATCTGGGACTGTGCTTTTCATTGCTGAGGCTAATCTGATAACAATTTTAGCTCCCTGATTACAGCGGCAGAGGTAGCACGGCAGCCCCTCGCCGTGGCACCGCCGAGACAGAGGAGAGGGGCAGAGTTCGGTGATGGATGCAGCCCTGCCAGTGCTGGGAAACTTGTGTTTTGGTGTGTATTAGAGCCTTAACACACCCTAATACATGGTAATTAGTGTAGTTACAGTCGCCTCCTGCCCAGCTGATCGGTATCTCCTGGGAACCACCAAAGGGGCCGGGCAGCGATGGGAGGGTGATGGAGAGAGCAAATGTAAAGGGATGTCGAGAAGTTGAAAAACGTGCTGCAAACAAAGGGGCTCTTCCACCTGGGCGAGCAGCCCTGAAGCTGGTGATTAAAACCATCTTTATTTTTCAGGCTAGTTTGCTCTTCGCTAACCAATACCAGGTTCACTGTGTTTGCTTTTCTGAGTCCCGCCTCCCGCCCCAGCCTAGGAATTATACTCTTATTTTTAATCATGTTTCACTTGTAAGATTTTCAAAATAATAATAAAAAAACCATGTTGTTTTGGGGTTTTTTTATTAAAAACCTCAAACTAGAGATATTCCCTTGATACTGAAGTTTTCTTAAAGGTTGTTGTTGGAAAACTAGTAGTAGAGTCTCACTCTCATTTATCTACGCTAGTTCAAATAAATGAGTAGAAAAGTCAGTGTAATTTATTTTATAAAGTACAAATGGTTAAAAAAGAAAATAGCCTCAAAATGCAGGTTCTGTCTAATCTGTACAATGTGAGCAGCCAAGCAAGAACAAAACATTCCTTGCAAGACGACAAAGGCTTCTCAAATTCAATAATTAAGCATAAGAGCATCTCTAAGAATTTGCATGGAAAGCAATCTGCCCTTGGGGAAAGTGTGGCTAAAAACTTGCAAAAATGCAGAACTGAAAATGTTGGTCCCTGTGATCCCCGTGAACGTGCTTCGTTTGTTCTATTATCCTGCTGGGCAGCACTCAAAAAGAGGGAAAATATTTGTGGCAAAGGTTTAAAAATGAAGAGCTTTTTGCCTTTTCTCTGGGCAGCTGCCCCCCAGCTGCCTGCCCAATGCCCTCCTGTCCCCGACAGTCCTTACTGAGCCTCCACCAGCTTTTCCTCTCTGCTCAGGACGTTTTCTTGTGCCTTTCCCAGAGAAGGAGGGATATTTATTGTTGCTGAGATGTTCATGTCCTCTAACAAGTTTAAGCTGTGACTCTGGTGCTGCTCTCAGCCTGCTGCGTTCAGTGTCTCTGAAGAAGAGGCACGTTATTGGGATTTGGAATATCCCTGACTTTTTGCCTGATGTCTTCAATTTGAATTAGTCTGAAAATAATCTCTTGGCTTAATGTGGTTTGGGGCCAACGCCATAAACTGGTGTTGGCTCTTCCTTACAGTTTCTTAAATCTTTCAGACAATAAAGCCTGAGTTTTAGGTTCATCATAAAAATTTATAGCTTGCTGCGGCTCTGGATTTACTGTGAGTACATGGACGCACCTGTGACCTTTTTTCACTTTACTTTTTTTCCTGTTCTGTCTAAATGCTCTCTTCCTTCGGCTTAATTTCTGCTTTTGCATCTGCAAGAACTCAGGCAAGATGCTATACAGACTTTCTCTGCTGTGATAATGCTCCTATTAGGGTCATAATGCAACAGTTCGGTCTAATGGTTATTATTGTGCTGACTTCAATAATGCACTTTTAAATCAAAGGCCCTTTGAAGCTTTATTTCCATTGTATTAGACAAATAAACATAGAAGATTTTCACAAACATAAAAGGCATTCACCTTGTAATGTTTCTGGGCTTATTAGTCTCACCAATTTGCATTGTTTTGTTCACATAAAGGATCAAAATGCCCTTTTGCTTGCTTTTACATACTGCCTGCAGCTCTTGGGGGTGAGCAGCTCCGAATGCCCCATGCTGCTGGGGCTGGGGCTGTCCCTCTGACCGCTGAATCACAGCTGGCAGTTTGCAGCCTAAGTCCTGTCTTCAAATAACCAGGAGAAAAACCCACTACTTCCACTCAGGCAGAATGTTTACTCGCCTCTTGGAAATGCCTTATTTATTTCAGTGGTGCCTGTGCAAAATATGGGAGGGCACTAAAGCTCATAAGGAGTTTAATTTTTAGTGTACCAAATAATTCATTTAAAATCTTAAACGAGTTCATGCTGAGAAGAAAACCCTTAGAAGTCAGAGCATTGGAAAGACAAAGCTCAGAACCAAACCTAATGATTATTTGACTAACCAGCCCTTCATTAGTTTATTTCTCTAATGAATTATTGAGCTTTACTGTGTAGACATTTCAGAATACATTTCTAAAAGAACACCACTGGCCTTAGATTGCAAAAATATAATAGAAGTAGTGATATAATAATAATAGTAATAAGCACACAAAATGCTGCATAAACACTAATTAATCCTCAGCGTCCCCAAGCAGCAAGCACAGAAGGCAGGATGCAGCACATGTAGTGATTTGAGGTAAATAGTATAATTAACACTATATAAAAGACCACCTTATTCCAAATACTGCTCACAGCACTTGTGACTACTCTGCTCTGTGTTACCGGGGTTATTCACCTAAGACAGACAACCCGAAATCTGGGCCCCGACTAAGGTTTCAGTAGATGAATTGATTCCAAACAGCTGAGAGCAGGTTATTAGGAGAGGGAAGGGAGTTATTTAAATCAACAAAGCTAACACCTGGGGGAAGTTACCCAAATGCTCTGGAAGGTGTGTCACGGGGCTGTTATGCCGTCAGCAGCATTTGCCACATTTGGGGCTCTTGGTCAACACAGAAGGAGCTGTGAGGTTGTGGTTGAACCCCCAAATCATCTGGGGAGAGCAGAGACACGCCATAGACACTCCGGGGACCTGCGCTGTCTCCACACGCTCGCTGTGTATGTTCTCTGTGGAGAGGCAATGATTTCACTCTGTCAGTCCTGGCCATCATGCAGGCACTACACCTGCATGGGTCCTGATGGCTCCTACAGCTGCTCCCTGAGCATCCAGCAATGGGTAGGTTTTTAAGGAAGCCTTCATGTTATCACCTTCCCCTCCTGCACAGGTTAGCAGCCCTTGCACAAAGATGGATGAGGATTACAAAGGTGAGTGGTGCCTCCCAGCTCTGCCCTGAGAAAGGGCTCGGTGAGGTGGGAGCATCGTTCCAGGTTCACCTTGGCTCCTCGCTATAAGGGCGCAGGGAGAGCAAAAGAAGATGAGTGGATTTGGAGAGAAGGCTTAAAAAAAAAAAAAGGGAAGGTGAGGGTTAAAGGCTTAAAGATTGAGCACAACAGTCAGGTGTAAAAGCCCTGTTATAGCCACAATGCAGGTCTATTAATAAAAGCTTCAACTCCAGAGCAATGGAAAACCTGCCCTTTCAGTAACTGCTATTACAGGAGATGTTTGTGATGCATGTGGTTTACAATTTGAAGTTGTAATATCCTTTTTCACGCCTTACATTTGTCCATGTTTGCCTCTTGCATAATTGTAGCTTATTTTTTTTCATGATGTGATACAATTTTAGTTTGATAAAATGCCTATTGTTCCTTTTCTTAGCTGTCCTTTCTATAGATTGCTCCAGGAACCAAAATGAGTTTGCAACTACTCTCAGCAGCGCCTTGCTCTGTGACAAGTCAGACGGCTCCGAAATACTTCATGATAAGGTTGAAGAGGCATGAAAGGAAAAAGAAAAATGTGGTGAGTGATTTCTGCCTTTGCTTTGGTACCCACGTAGTGAGTGGAGTCCCATGGCTGCCTGGCTGGTGCCCTGCCATCACCCACATTGAGCTGCTGTCCCTGGGCATGGGGCAGGCTCCGGGTGAGCGTGGGGCCAGCTCTCCCGTGTGTCCCCTTCCTCCACTAAAAAGGGTAGTTTTCAGCCTCTCTGGCCTACTTAATCCTTCCCCTGCTGGGATTGCCAAAACCAAGGCTATCACTGTGCCAGTTCCTGTGGTTTTGTGGGGTTTTTGATCATATATTCCTCCTCTGGAGATTGTAGCTGGTGAAATTTTATTTCCCGAGTCCTGTAGCTTTTATTCAATCTTATTTGGAACAAAGAAAAAAATCCACCCCTCAGGGTTGGAGAGAAAAGCTTAGGAAAACAAACCCTAAATGGCCTGGCATTCAGACCAATAAAAAGAGCCTGGCATCAGTTGTCATGTAAATAACAAGCTTTTAAAACAAATATTGCTGCATTCCAACAGTGCTGAAAACTTCTGTTTGTTACATCTGGTTCTCCAGCAGCCGGGATGCCTGGGACCGGGACCTGGCGCCAGCCTTTCCCAGCCTTCGCAGCACCAGCCCCATCCTCTTCCTCCTCCGGTTTGGAGATTCTGAAACAACTTTTGACTGTTGAGAGCGACACGGCTGGGGCTCTGAAGACGATGTTGAGAGCGACACGGCTGGGGCTCTGAAGGCGAGCTGGATGCCTCTCGGCTCTGAAGGAATTTTATGGAAAGCAGTTCCCCACTTTTTACATGGTAAGAGGATGCTTTGGCACATGGGTCTCGCAGCTGTGATTTCTCATTTACCTTTGCACACCAGGGATACGTGCACTGCCAGGCTGGTGGTGACACAATGACTTTGGCAGCGATATGCTGAGCTTAATTATGGCATATTATCCAAAAGATGCTAATATAAGTGTAACCAAAGTGCTGTGGGTCACTTTTCCTGGAGTGTGTGTCAGGCACGCTGGGGGTTAAGTGCGGTGAAGGCTGGTTTCGTGCCCAGAGCTGGCTTATTTTTGTAACACAGTACTTTTCAGTAAGTTCGTACTGAGAAAATTGCTTGGCTAAGGCTTTTACTGGTAAAAACAAACAAACCAAAAATGCTTTGCTCAGATTTTTACTGGCATCAGTAGACAAAATACTTTCCTCAGTTTTATGCTGCAAGCAAATATATATTGATAAACTGAATTAATTCTTTGATTAATTAAAACACACGATACATTTAACCAGAGAATAATAGAGCATTCAGCCCTAGAAATCTTTATGTGAAAAGATGATGTTTTTAATCTGCAATAGCCAGCATGTGTGGGCACATCCCGGAGGGAGGATGGTGCTGGGCAGAGCTGAGGCAGGAGGGTCAGCCAGAAACAAGGCAGTCGGCTGTGCAGTGGTCTCCGTTTGGATACCTGATGCCATATTTAGAAGATGTGTGAGAGAACTTGCAGTGGTCTCCGTTTGGATACCTGATGCCTTATTTAGAAGATGTGTGAGAGAACTGGGAGAAAAAGTAGGGGATCCTGTTGTTAGCTGCTGCAAAGCGAGTCTCTCACATTTGCACTCAGGTTTTGGGGACTGAGTGCAAGTTGGAGGAAGATTGGGCAGCAAGTGTCCCATCCATCACAACTGGACTGCAGGTTCTTGTGTATTTTCTGTCCTGTGAACATCAATGAAAGCTCTTGGAGCTGTGCATTCCTCAGTGCCCTCCCACGGCTGCCAGAAGCACTTGTCCAAGCAGCAGTTGTCTCAAAACCTTTTGTCCCCTTCTTCTAAACCATCTCTGTGTCCTTGGGTTTCAGGTGGCACCGTACAGCATGAGGCTTGGGACCTGCTGGCCATTCCCTTTGGCAGCTTACTCCAAAATGCCTGGTCCACAGCACTCCAGGAGGGGGAAGAGATCCCAGGCTGGAGTTGGAAGCACGAAGAGGAGGAGACATGGCAGAGGGCTGGCGCTGTGAGTATGCCACGACGGGTGGGTGCACCAGCAAGCAGGGATGGCCAAGTGCCAGTGCTTATCCAGTAAACTGCCATCCTGTCACTGTCACCTCCCAGCAGCAGAGGACACCCTGGTAAATTCAGCACTTGGTGAGGCACGCTGCAATGTGGGAAGGTAGTTGGCAGAGGCTCAGCAGTTTGCTGCACAGACTTTACAATGTAATTTACTGCAGTGCAATCACCACCGATTCCAAGAGTAAAGGCATCCCTGTTCATAGCCCAGTTACTTGCTCAAATTTTAGTTTCACCTGGCCAGATAGCAGAAATCCAGGTTGAGTCTGGTCAAAACATCTCATGGTTTATAACTGCTCGGAAATCCCACTGCCAGGGTGCTCTGCAACAGTTATGCTGAGAAAAAGCTCAAGCTCTAAAGCTGGGGCTGAGCAAAGTGCTGGACCCAAGGGGAGAAGAATCAACCAAGCTCTAGGGACAGACAGCGCTCGACCAAACGCTCTGCTCCAGACAGGCAAAACTCCCACATAAATCAACATAATCTTAATGACCCCATATAATCTACTCACAACATACATGCTACAGGAGAGGAGCTGCCATTCGTAGGATTACCCCAGTGTTATATTCCTAGACCTGGGATTTACGGCGCTGACGGGTGGTTTATACTTATTTCAATTTAAGAAACGTAAATGCATCATGAAAATAAGTAGGATCAACCCAGCCCCTGCAATTATGCCCTAGTGTACCTTAAATGCCATATAATTACATAATCTTCTGATTCATATTCATCCATCACCTAAAAATGTATTTACTAGCACACTTTACTAAGAAAAGGCAGAAACATTTAGGAGGGATGGGGAAGATGCAGGGTTGTCTCCTCTCCCTCCCAGCAGAGCAGCTGCCTCCATCCTGAGGAGGTTCACACCAGCTCTTTCTGGTGGGCCAAGTAGGTGAGGAAATCTCTCCCCCCGATTCCATTTCTAAGCAAAGATCCCTCCATGTCCTATCAAAATTCCAGGGTCCAGAGAAAAGAAAGAAAGTAGATGTTTTGAATTTGAAAAAATGAAGCTTCTTTTGAGTTATGATGCAAAACCTACTTTTTTTTTTCTTTGCCTTCCTCATAAAACTTCCAAATTTTAGAGGTTCCTGAACCTCATGAAAAAAAAAAAGAAAAATTATTCAATGTTGGAAGACTGAAATTTTCTGTGATATTCCAAATTCCACAATTTTATGGCCGATTTCCAAGCCTGCCGGTGCCGGGGTGCGATCACCAGGGGAACTCAAGACTTTAACTCTCGCAGCCGAGGCTGAGCAGCCGCGGTTTAAGTGTCACCGCTGCCTGCGGAGAAAAACCCATGGTTTTGAGCAGAATTGGCTGCCCTCCCCGGGAGAAGACGAAAAGTGCAGGTGCTCAAGCTGTTCTGCGAGTGCCATCCAGGGGAGGAGAGCTGTATGTACCGCGGCTGCTGCTTGGGGGGGGACGACTCGGAGGGAGGTAGGGGGTTAAAGCCTGATTTTTTTGTGCTTGTGGGTGTTGAATGGGGGGAGACAACCCAAGTGAAAGAAGACTGAAATTTTCTGTGATATTCCAAATTCCACAATTTTATGGCCGATTTCCAAGCCTGCCGGTGCCGGGGTGCGATCACCAGGGGAACTCAAGACTTTAACTCTCGCAGCCGAGGCTGAGCAGCCGCGGTTTAAGTGTCACCGCTGCCTGCGGAGAAAAACCCATGGTTTTGAGCAGAATTGGCTGCCCTCCCCGGGAGAAGACGAAAAGTGCAGGTGCTCAAGCTGTTCTGCGAGTGCCATCCAGGGGAGGAGAGCTGTATGTACCGCGGCTGCTGCTTGGGGGGGGACGACTCGGAGGGAGGTAGGGGGTTAAAGCCTGATTTTTTTGTGCTTGTGGGTGTTGAATGGGGGGAGACAACCCAAGTGAAATGCCTGAAGCTTTCTAAAGCTCACCCAAGCCATCCGCAGGATGAGGGTACAAGCAAATTGGTTAAGACATGAAGTGTCAGGAGTTTGTGAAGTGACTGGAACCTTCACAGCTGGTCTAAAAATCCTGATTTCAGTGGTTAGTTTGTGTGTCCCCCCCTCCGGCTTCCCCTGCTGTGGGGTGTGGCAGAGAGCAGCCCTAGGGACATCTCTGTTCCTTTCCCCAAGGCGAGGGGCTATTGCCTGAAAAAAAACACTCAAACCTTGGAGGGAGAACCCATCCCATGCTGCTGCCAGTCACCATCCCGGGGCTACTGGGCATTTAACGGTGCTAAAGCACCAAGGAGCAGTGAGAAAACACATTTTTCCCTCCTTGCCGTATAAATTAATGGGGTGAATAAACTGTTTTGAACTGTTGCCATCCTCCAGGCACTTTAAAAGGAAGCTTTTTTGCTCTGTGGCTGCGGTGGCCCGGGGATGCCCACGGGGACCGGGACACCCCACTCCATCCCCCCACCCCGCACAAGGGAGAACCCATCCCATGCTGCTGCCAGTCACCATCCCGGGGCTACCGGGCACCAAGGAGCAGCGAGAAAACACATTTTTCCCTCCTTGCCGTATAAATTAATGCGGTGAAAAAACTGTTTTCAGCTGTTGCCATCCTCCAGGCACTTTAAAAGGAAGTTTTTTTGCTGTGTGGCTGCGGTGGCCCCGGGGATGCCCACGGGGACCGGGCCACCCCACTCCATCCCCCCACCCCGCGCCTCCCCGGGGCGCTGTTGGCCGCTACCGGCGTTAGGATGGGGTTGTGTGAGCGGGGAGGGACCGGAGCTCACCTTGAGGATGAGCGGGTTGCGGAGCATGCTGTCCCGGCCCACCCCCAGCCGCTCGTTCTCGCTGCCCGGCTCCACCTCGTCCAGGGATAGCGGCTGTCGCGGGGCCGCCGTGTGGCCGCCTGCCATGTCGCCCACCCCGGGGCCAAGGCGGGCGGCTTTGACCTGCCCGGTGAGGAGAAAGGCCTCGCCGTGGAGCTGCAGCTCCCACCCGTGAGCGTAGGGACGGGGGGTGTGTGTATGTGTGTGGCGGTGTCCCGTCTCCTAGCAACCGCCGCCGCCGGTCCGTCGCTTTGATGGGTCCGGCCGGGGCCGCTTCCGCTGGACGAGGAGGAACGGAGAGTCCGGGAGCAGCGCGGTGCGGGGGGAGCGGTGTTGCCGTCGGACGTCGCGGGAGCGTGCGCGGCTCGGAGGTGCGGCGGGTGGCCCCGGGCCGGACCGTTATCCCCCGGCCGGACCGTTATTCCCTAGGGCCGGTGGTGGCCTGGCTGGGGAGAGACCGGTGGGGAGAGTGTCAGGGTACCTGAGGGGATTGCGTTTTTCCCGCTTCGGTGCCACCCAGAGGCCTGGGGGTGCTCTGGGTGCCGGCCTCGGTAGTCCCGGAGAGAGGCGGGGGGTAACGGCGGGCATGCCCCGGGGGGTGGGACCTGCCTCCGCGCAGGGGAGGCCTGGCCGCGGCCTGGCTCTCAGCACGGTGCTGGGGCGAGCTGTGCGGGGCCTGGGGCCCGTCCTCAGAGCTGTGCGGGATCTGGGGCCCGTCCCCAGAGCTGTGCGGGGCCTGGTGCCCGTCCGCAGAGCTGTGCGGGGCCTGGGGCCCGGCCCCAGAGCTATGGGGTGGTGCGGGGTCTGGTGTCTCTCTCCAGGGGTCTCAGGGCAGCCGTTTCCCAGCGGCAGTGAGGAGGTAACATCTGGTCCCGGTCAGCACCGTAAAGTGTTTTGGGGATGTGAAAGTCAAGGTCTCGTGTTTCAGAGATGACGGGATGTTGTTTTCTAAGTGGTTTTTATGTGTTGGCTGTAGAAAACGTGCTAAAAAATACTTCCTGCCTGCTCTCTGTAACTCTGTGGCTTTCAGGAATGGGTTTGTTCTGGTTACAGAGTCTGTCGCAGCTGCAGGTCTCGCCGAAGCTTGGGCTTCTTTGAACACAGGCAAAGCCAGTCCAAAGCTTCTAATTAGATAACTTGTTTTTAGTGCTGATTGGTTTAGTATTTCTTTATTACTTCTAGCTTGTTGCTGTTTCAGTGCTGAAAGCAGAGTTGAATACAGCAGCTTGTCATCTCTTAGTTATTAAAAAACAGCTTAAAGCTAACAGGTATTAAAGTGTATCTTTGTTGTTGTAGGAAGGCAGTTTTAAGGCAATACAGCTGTGATGCACATCTGTTTGATGAAGAAGGTGTTGCATTTTCATAGTCACTTTGCAAAATTAGCTGGATTGAAAAGTAAGTATCTTTATTGTCTGTTTCTAAGATAATATTAAGTAGTTCCCTTGTATTTTAATGTTTTGGGCTGTTTTTTTAAATGTGTAACGGTACATAGATTATAGCACTTGAGTAAAACTCATCTTTTTTTATTTAAGGTAAGAAAAAATATGACAGAAGAAGCAAGTGCAGATGATTTTCAAGTTCAGAATTTTCTCAAGAAGAAGAAAAAGAGAAAACGCAAAGAATACAATAAGAAACATGAAAATGATGAAGGAGAAAGTATAGAAAATGCAGAGCCTAGCCGTGCTTCTCCACTGCTGTTTGAAGATCGAGCAGCACAGAATGGTGAAAGTTGTAAAAAGAAGAAAAAAAAACACAAGGAGAAGATGCAACAGTCTTTGTTAGATAATTCTTGTGTAGGACTGGAATGTGAAATCAGTAACGAAACTGGAGTGGATGTCTCCCAAAAGAAAAAAAAAAAGAAAAAAAAGAAGCGAAAGTATAATGATAGTACAGATGATCACAATGATGTAAGTTGTGTGGTATTAAATCACCATCCTGTTGATCGTTGCCAGCAGATCAATGCTGATTACGTTTATTTAAAACAACCTGCTAAGAAGAAAAAAAAAGAAAAATTGCCTGAAGGGGATGAGGTATGTGAGCTGCCCATCTCAGAAGCAGGTGATCAAAATGACAATAAAAAACCAAAAAAGAAGAGGAGGAAGAAGAAGAAAAGAAGCAGTAGTACCCAAGATACGCAGGACAACACAGATGTGACTGTTGAGCAGTCGCTGTTGACAAGTGCTGAGCGAAACAGGCAAGGGGAAGACACAGTCTTGGCTACAGAAGAGGGTGCTGTGGCAACGCCTCAGCCATGGCAGGAAGATGGTGACTGTGATGCTGCTTCTCTCATGAGCGAAGATTCTTTGGATGTACCTGCTAATTTTTCAAAGCAGACTAAAGCGGATGATCGATCTCAAAAAACTCCATCGCATGCTCGGAAGACAGTAAAAAGCAGTGCCTTCGTCATGGAAGACAGCTCTTCAGAATCTGATGTAATGTAAGTGTAGGGTTTGGTTTTGTTTGTTTGTTTTCTTTTCCCACCTCTCAGATACATTTTTGTCACATTATTTGGGTCCCAGATTTTTCTTCGGTCTGTATTGTATGTGTTTTTAAAAACAACTTCAAAAACCTTTATGTTATGTTAAGGTGTTATGGAGACCTACTTTAGAGCTCAGTTATCAATACAAAAGAATACAATGCCATTGCCTTCAATGTAGAATATTTTAAAACCTGTAGGTATAGACATAATTTATGTGCAAGTAATTCATATTTAGTAAAAAAAAAAAAAAAAGGGGCGGGGGGAGGGGAAGAGTGCGATTTCTGTTTGTTAAATTTGGTGTTTATATTGACTTGTAGGCATTTTTGCCAAACATATAGTTTGGTCAGCTTAAGAATTTAGAGTTTTGTGCACACAAATGCTGATATAAGTAGCTGTTGGTGCTTTTGCAGTGTCTAGAACCCACAGTAAGAGCACTCGTAAGAGACGGAAACGTTCTGTGTTGCCAGCAGTAGAAGAGACACTATTTCTTTTGCATGTCCATGTGTGAGAGTTTTGTGGGAAAGGTGTGGATTTTCAAAACTTCAGCAAGCTCTTTGAATGTATTAAATATAGAAATTTGATAATAAATTATGTCTATGTTAAAAGGTTGAAAATACAAGGGGGTAGATGTGTGGAGTATTCCTTGTTCTTTAATTAATGAACATGTTCATTCTTTTGTACGGTAGAGACAGTAACAAAATCTCTGTTTCACAGCTCTAATGGTGTATTTTATTTTACTTTTTTTTTTTTTTTTTTTTTTTTCCCCCACATCAGGACACCAGAACCCTTGGGATCAAATAGAAAGAAGGACCCAAATAGTTCCGATACTGAAATGGCAGCCTCTGATAAGCTTAGCGTGAATGATGAAGAGTTTATAAACTCCACCATGTGTTCAGTTGTGGATTTGGATGTTGCAAAACAAGAATTGGAAGAGTTTATTCCTCATGTGAGGAATATATCAGACAGTTCAATCAGGAAGATGGCAGGAAGAGACCTAGTGAGGTTTAAGCAGTTTAAAAAACAAGGTGAGCTCTCGAAGTGTTGTTGTAGTGAGGGAGGACTGTGCAGCTGTGCTAATATTTTGACAGAGAAAAAGTAGTTCAGTTTTGTATCTTAATCTGTCACGTGCATGGAATCTTGTTCACTTCATTCCAATGGACATATTTTCTGTTTCTCTGCTTTGTAGCATCTACTTCCTCATTTTTTTTTTTTTTTTTTTTTTCCCCCACATCAGGACACCAGAACCCTTGGGATCAAATAGAAAGAAGGACCCAAATAGTTCCGATACTGAAATGGCAGCCTCTGATAAGCTTAGCGTGAATGATGAAGAGTTTATAAACTCCACCATGTGTTCAGTTGTGGATTTGGATGTTGCAAAACAAGAATTGGAAGAGTTTATTCCTCATGTGAGGAATATATCAGACAGTTCAATCAGGAAGATGGCAGGAAGAGACCTAGTGAGGTTTAAGCAGTTTAAAAAACAAGGTGAGCTCTCGAAGTGTTGTTGTAGTGAGGGAGGACTGTGCAGCTGTGCTAATATTTTGACAGAGGAAAAGTAGTTCAGTTTTGTATCTTATCTGTCAAGTGCATGGAATCTTGTTCACTTCATTCCAATGGACGTAGTTTTTGTTTCTCTGCTTTGTAGCAAGTATTTCCTCATTGTGGAATTGCAGTCCAAAGCACGTGTGTACATTAGCTGCTCCTAGTGCTTGTTTTGTCTCTTTTCAGTTTTCTTTTTTCACCTTTAGAATTTGTTGATCTTTCATTAGGTGAGTCATGGTTTGGGCTGGGCTGGCCACTAAAACAAACAACAGATGCTCTCTCTTCCCCAGTGAAGGAGGAGAGAAACTTACCAGAAAAGAAACTAAACTACTTCAATGAAATATTAATAATAAAATAATAAGAAGAAAATATAATAATAGTTATAAGAAAATAATGAAATATATACAAAGCCCTGTAGAGCTCCGAGGGTGATGATCACATTGACAGGCACTGGGAGAGTCCCAGACTGGACTCGGCAACGGATGGGAGCTGAACTCAGGAACTGGATTCAGGGACACACAGGTTGGGATGAAAGGCAGGCAGACAGACAGAATCCTCCTTGGATGTCAGCCATTGAAGAAAAAGAGCTGACCCTTTGATCCCTCAACTTTTATACTGAGCGTGATGCCGATGGGATGGAGTCCCCTGTCTTGTCCGCTCCTCCCTGCTGGTGTGACCCCTCTACGCTCTTCCTCTTCTGACCCTCCAACAGGGTGTATAACAAAGTTAGCTGGTCTTGGTTCTATCCCTCAGCTTTTATACTGAGCGTGATGCCGATGTGTATAACAAAGTTAGCTGGTCTTGGTTGTTACAGCAATAAGTATGAGCAAGAGCCTCTACATACTGTTCCTTGGCATTAGCTAGAAATATTCACTCCTAAAAGCCTGTGCTGTCTGAAAAACGTGTCGTTAATTTCAGTGAGTTCAGTTAGTTAGAAGAGGCTTAGCTGAAAAGCAAATTTACTGAAAAGAAAATTCATTCTGCTTTACCTCAAACCAGGATACTGTGTTTGCTAAAACCTGAAATATAATGCATGAGACGTGGTACTTGAGGTTTGTTGTTCTTTTTGGTGTTTGTTTGTTTTGTTTTGTTTTTTAAATAAAACTTTCTGTATATTTTAGGTATCGCGGTCAAGTTTGGCAGATTTTCCCAGAAGGAAAATAATCAAATCCGGAAAAATATTGAAGAGTTCTTATTGATTACTGGAATAGACAGTGCTGAGAAACTCCTCTTTACCTCAAGGTATCCAGAAGATAAAGAAACTATCAAACGCCTAAAAGCAGAACATCATTTTTGTGAAAAAATTTGTAAGTATTTCAGTTCCTTCTCAAATAGCTAAGTATTAGATTCCATAACCTGGTGATTTCAGTATCTATTTTCTAACGTTTTTTTTTTAATTGAAAAGCACTAATGTTGCTAAATTTGGCAAAAAAAAAAAGGGGCATGCTGCTGAGATTATGTAGTTGGTAATCTGTACTTTATACTATTCTTAATACCTTTTCTCAGTTATGGAGAGGTTAGAGGTTAAAATATTGTCACAATTAGCAGCACTTAGAGACTTTTAAACTTGCATTTGGGCGTTATGGCTTAAGGTGCATTATTTGCTAGACTTTAATTAACAGAGTGATTTATTAATGGGAGCTGTGATTAAATCCTGCCTAAAATCGTCAACCATTCTTAGAGCACATAATGAGTGGCAAGTTTAGGAATAAGTAAGTGATGGCTTCTCAGAAACTGAAGGAAATTAGGTCATTAGCCAAAGTAGCTAGTTTTCATGGCTGTCTCGTGTCTCTCTGTTAATGGGCATATTCAGTGTGTTACTCAGATTTCATCCAGAAGTTACCAAAATTTACAGCCAGGTCATACAATTTGTAGCTGATGAGTAACAGGTTCATGCTTGAGAGTTCAAAAGTTCAGTTTTTCAGTATTTGCCCACACATGCGCACAGGGGCACACAATTATTTACCAGCTGTTCCATGCACCATCCTATCACAGTCAGAACAATCACATCTTCAAAATTCTCAGGAGATTCTGTTCAGACTATTTCCTGTGCAGTTACCAAAGTGTTGTAGGGTATGTTCTCTTGAATGGAGAGAATCTGTCACTGATAGCATGCTCATGGAAATGTATGTCGTTCAGTTTTGTTTTGGCTTTGTTGAAATAGCCTCACGAGTGTGAGAAATGTTTCTTAAAAATTAATCATTTACCTTCTAGCTGAGGGCATACCACGACCCTGGAGGCTGATATATTATCGAGCAAGAAAGATGTTTGACCCAAATAATTATAAAGGGAGGTGAGTAATTTGACAGAGTTTCTGAATGCTAATATCAGTCTCTGATATTTATTTGTACATTAAAAATGGACATAAATGAAGATAATCTCCCCAGTTTGTGCCAGTTACTGTGACTTAATTGACAATTCATTTTTCTGACTGTTCCTTATAAATTCCTCAGTTTTAAAGTGTGACTTAAAATGGTAGTGATGAGTAACATTGAAACACCTGGAAGGATTACAGCTCTTTTAAGACATTGGCATGGTTTGAATTTACAGCTGAAGCTGTGCCCATTTCCTCAACTAGGTATAGTAAGGAAGAAAAAGAAAAATTAAAGAAGTATCATGCTCTGCATGGGAATGATTGGAAGAAGATCTCCGAGTTGATGTCCCGTTCTAACCTCTCAGTTGCTATGAAATACTCTGAAATCAAGTCAGGTATGTAATTTTATGGAAAACAATTTATTCTGTATATTGCAATTTAAAAAGTTATTTTAACTGCATGTTGTATGTGCCCTAAACTTTAGGAAAAAAATCCCTTGAGTGGATTTTTTCTTTTTAATGATTTGTGGTGGTTCTTTTCTTGAAATCCACTGATTGCATTTTCATACAGAAGAGCTAAGAACAGTTTCTGATAGAAAAGGGAAAAGAAGTGGAACAAATGCAGCTCTTTATTAAATGGAACTGGCTTCTAAATGGATGCTTTCAGGGGAAGGGTGAGAGGAATTTAGTGGCCAGGCTTTTTGAAAGGTAGAAACTAGAGCTCAGTGCTGTTCTCCAGTGATTAGACTGAACTCCTCTCTCAAATCTGGTACACAGAAGGCTTTCTGGGAAGTGTGTTACGTAGCTGGTCCTGTAAATAAGAGTAATGCAAAGTGAAGCATTTGCTCTTTTGCTGTTTTTTCTTAATAATTTATGATACATCATACCTTAACCTTATGTTTCAATTTTAGCTGCTAATTATGGTCCTTGGTCAAAAGAAGAGACCCAGAAGTTAATGCATGCAGTGGAGGAGGTGATTAGGAAAAGAATGGAAAAGGAAGATGCAGATTCTCTTTCATCATCGGAAAAGTCACATAGAGAGGTCTCAATTGACCGGGAGACGCTGTACCAGAAATTACCGTGGACTGAGATTGAAGCTAAAGTGGGAACTCGATATTGGAGACAATGCAAACAGAAATGGTAAGGTTCTACCTTTACTGTATTGAGATATACTAAATTGAGATGGTGAAATGAGTTCTGGCGAGCATTTAACTCCATTCCACAAAATTTTTGTACCATGATGATTGTTTGGTAAGATGGATAATAAGTAAGTTGAAGACTCCAGAAGATATGTTGCAAATGTTTTTGAGACAAATAAATAATTCCTTGCTAGCTGTGGTAAGTTTTCTTCTTGCTGTGATATTGAAGCCTGATTTCGGCCTCTCTGTGGCAGTAACATCTTGAAGACACTTGCTTTTCATGCTTGGGATTTCTTGAAATGATGTAAACCTTTTCTTGTGTGTTTTCAAAGGACTGCAATTTTGACAAACAAGATGACCAAAGGGCAGCAGGTGTATAGGGGGACCAAAGGATTACAGGCCAAGATCAGTCTTATTAAAAGGTATAGTTCAGAGTTACTGGGATGTTTTTGTATCTCTTACTGTTCTGAGTTGTGTTTATAAAAACCTGCTGGGTGAGAATGGCATGCCTGCAATTTCATACAGGTTTCACAATCACTTTTCTTTGGACAAAATGTCCCATGACTTCTGCCTGGAGGAGCTGTGAGTATTATTGAATTCATTTCTTGAATTCTGCCAACAAACTGCTTCTGTGTTATATTCACAGGTTGTATGAAATGAAAGTGGAGGATGCTAATGAAGTAAACTGGGAAGAACTCAGTCATATCATTGGGTAATCTTTTTCCCCTCTTTTTATGGATACAAAGGATAGATAAAGCAGATGGTCTTAAAAATTCCACAAAAGAATCAAAATTCTTAGACCTCTGCAACTATAGGAACAGACATTTAGTTTGGTAACATACAGTTGTATAGCCTTGCATAGTACTCAGCAACAAACTCACTTTTAACCGCTTCAGGCAACCCTCATTGTGCTCCCAGCACGTTCTGTGTACTAGAACTGTGTTATTTATTTACTCTGTGCTAAAGTCTCTGATAAAAGACTTCTCCAGGTGTTAATCACCACGAGCATCACTCTCATGAATGGATAACACAATAACAACTACACTTTTTAATAGTTCCTTGCACCACTAATTCTTTGAACTCTTCCCTTTTCAGAGATGTCCCTAAAGCCTATGTTCAAGCAAAATTTTATAAGCTAAAAGTCTCCTGTGTTCCTTTGTGGCAAAAAAAGACTTTTTCTGGTCAGTATCACAGCTCTTTGTATATACTCCTTAAGGTTTTTGCTTGAATCTAAGAGGATATGTATTCTGGCTTAACGCTTTCTTAGTTAGCTTTCCCCTAAGTAAACTGGGTTCAAAATCTCAGGCTTTATACTTATTTTACTAAATGATTTTTTTTTTTTTAAACAACAGTTTACTTTCAATGGCATCTTCATGCAGTGCTTATCAACCCCTTTAATGCCTTTGCTTTAAAAGTTTTATGACTGCTTTTTTAGTGTACCTTTGCATGTATGTGTCTGATCTACCCCGCAGCCACTCGAATTACTATGGAATAGTGAGATTTTTTTTTGCATTTGGCACTGACAAAATAATTGCTGTCTGTGAGATCCTGTTTCCCCTGGGCATCCAGTTCTCCTAAAGATCTAATTAAGACTACTTTTTTTGTTTTTTCCTTTTTCTTTTCCCAAAGAAATTATTGATTATCTTTTTGAAGAGAAACTTCCAGAACTTGAAGAACAGTTAGAAAAAAGGAAGGGGAAATGCCTTAGTTCTGACAATTCAACAGCTGGTCAACAGCAAAAGGCTTTCCGACTTGGTGACATTTTTGACTCCAGTGAAGACAGTGATTAATGGGTTGTCTTAAAAACAATTCCACATCTGCATATTTAACGACAAAAGGGATCTGGTTAAAAGTAGGTGCAGATCAACAGGTACACAGGTTATCTAATAATGGGAAAATTAAAGACAATGCATGTCTGATTTTCGTGTTTCATGTTGAAGACTGAGGTAAACACAGTTCTTGTGCTACCTTTTATTACCTTTGGTTTTGGAAGTCTTTTTTAAGCATCCAGGTTGCTCTCTGAATGTCTCAAAAATAGCATTTCCACTGCCTTTTTTTCTATTGAGTTGGAAGGTGCTGTTCACCTGCTGTGCATGGCCTTGTTTTTCAGAACTTCAATGAATTTTAAACCATTTTAAAAAATGACAGCTTTCAATTTACTTTTAAATATCTATAATAAACAAATACGAAGACATCTGTGTTGATGGAAACAGCACAATGTTGAGTTTGGTTTTTTTAACAGAGATCATCTTAAAAGCAACTGATTTTTATTTTTGATGTAGACTTGTACTTTTATCAGCACTTCCAGAGAAGAGGGGTTTTGGTCCATTACTGTTCCTAAAATGTAATGTTATTTCATGCCAACTAGAACAATGCATTTAAAATGTTTTTGTTAATATTTGGAATACAAAGACAAAATGAACAATGTATATATATACATACATATATATTTTTATTGTGCCAAGGAGAATTTCTACCTTTTTATAAGAAAGTTGAGGGGTAAGATGGAGGTTGTACTTATGTTGCTGTATGATATTTGACTATCTGCCTAGAGTCATTATTTGTAAATTGACCGATGAATGTGTTAAAATAAATAATAAATTTTACTGTGCGTTTAAAGTATTTGTACGGCTTGTTTATATTTCTTGTATGTTGTGTTAGAAAGAAGACGTGGTCTCTGACATACTGCTTTTTGATGGCCATTTTGATAAGTGAAAATTTGCTTTTTTAATTTTAGGAATTGTCATCGAAAACGCAGAACTTCCAGCAGCTTGAAAAAAAGGCCTTGTTGGAGGCTCCTCTAGACTGTGACTTATAGAAACGGATGTTAAATGAGAATTTTCCATACTTAACCGTAGTCTGACTTTAGTTCCTCTGAAGATAGATAAGAATGTGATTTTTGTGGGATGGGTGAGATGCCCCATGAGATAAATCACTGGTAGGAGGGTAAGTTTTCCAGCCAAGAGATGAAATGGTGGGGGAAGCAAGTAGCAGCTCCCTGGCACTTAGGTCTTTGATTTGCTTCTGTTGCCTGATGAGTTTAAAGGTTAAAAGCTGGAGAACTTGAATTTTTTAAGTTTTTTTCCTGGAAGATGGAGATTATCTGAATTTTCTGTAGGCTAGAGGACAGACAGCAGTGTGGTTATAGAGTTTGTAGAGCAGGTCTCACAGAAAAAGCCTACCTCCATGACAAGATTGGTTTTATCCATTGCTTTAAAGGGAAACTTTTCAAGGCAGATTCGTGCTGATGCATTATTTTGCAGAGAAATTGCTTTTAACCAGCGAGAAAGCCAGGGCAGGAACTAAATCTGACCTCTGGCACACAGGAAAAAAGGGAGATGCTGTCTCTGCCCTGGGAAGAGAGTAGGGAAACAATTCCTTACCCCATCTCCTTTGGTAATTGATGGTTTGGGGGGAGGAGACACCACTCGGTCATTTCTCGGTTGCTGGATAATGGCACTTAAGAGGGCATAAGGAAGAAATTCTTCCCTTTGCCATCATCTTATAAAGGCTCCCGGGAGTGCTGGCGGGGGATGCAGTTGTTTTGTGTGGATATCTGAATATTATTGAAAACAGAGCAAATTTGCAGAGATTTAAAAAAAACCCCAACAGAAAACAACCAGCCTCCACCAGGTGCTGAGGGAAATAACACTGACAAAGCTTTGTGGGTCAGGTCTACGATATATAAGAGCATGACAGATCCTTCAAGTTTAAAAAGCACTGCGAGTCCCTCCCAAAAACTTTGATTCAAGCAGATATGTCTCTTCAAGCGTTTTTCCTGGAGCATTAATGGCCCAAAGGGTGTTATAGAAACAAATATCTCTCCCAGCTGTGTGGCATTAGCAAAGTTGGAGACAGCTGGGTTACAAGAGCTGTGTTTGCAGCAGAGAAATACTGCAAAGCTGGGGAGTGTTGGGGTGCCAGCTGCTGAAAATCGATCAGAACTTGCCTTTTTCACCCCTCCCTTAGAATCATAGAATGGTCTAGGTTGGAAGAGACCCTTGGGATCATCGAGTCCAACCATCTCCCCTACTCTACAAAGTCCTCCCCTACACCATGTCCCTTAGCACTGCATCTAAACGGCCCTTAACCACAGCCAGGGATGGTGACTCCACCACCACCCTGGGCAGCCTGTTCCAATGCCCTATCACTCTTTCGGTGACAAATTCTTTCCTAATGTTCAATCTAAGCCTACCCTGTTGGAGCTTGAAGCCATTCCCTCTCGTTCTGTCACTAATTACCTGTGAGAAGAGACCAGCACCAACCCCTCTGAAAAACTGTAAATAATCTCTTGGGTCCCCCAGAACCTGGCGTGCAGCGTTGGCTCTGTCACCTTTGATTGTCTTAATTCTCTCTGTGAGGCAGTACAGACACCCCCCCCAACCCCTGCCGTGCCTCAGTTTCCCGCCGCGCTCCCCGCGCTACTGGCCCTTTAAGGGGCTCTCCCCGAAGGGGCGGGGCTTGTGGGCATGAGGGAGCGACCCCGCCCGCGGCGGGAGGGTGGAGGGGGAGGCTGGAGCTTACTTCCGCCGGCTGGGCCGGAAGCGCGGGGAGCGCGGCGGGGCGGGCGGACGGGGAGAGGCGGCGGCCAGGGTGGTGTCGGTCTGAGGTGAGTGGGAGAAGGACGGGGCTCGGCTTCCCGCCCCGCGGCCACGCTTCTCGCCCGCGGTCACTCTCCTCGCCGCCGAGGAGGCTGGGTTCCCCTCAGGTTCCCTTTTGTCTCCGTCCCCTCACGCCGCCTGAGGGGAGGTGCTGCCCTGCTGGGCCGGGCCGGGCCTGCTCGGCGGGAAGGGAGCAGCGCCTTAAGGGCTCGGGTGGGCCTTTGGGAGGTGGGAGGTGCGGCCTGGGAGCTGGCGAGGGGAGCTGTTGGTGAGTGTCCCGTGGTCCCCCGGGCGGCGGGACCGGTAACGGGGAGGGGCAGAACGGGGAAACCGAAACTCCGTGCTGTGGGCTGGGCCGGGTGTGTGTTCTCAGCTGTTTGCAGCCGTTTAAACTTGTGGGAAGCGGAGAGTTACAGGTAAAGGGGCTTCTGGCAGCTGAGGTTTGTGTATCCGAGTGCGTTCGTTTAAGTAATTTCTTTCCTCAACGTAGGTAGGTAGATTTTCTTACACCTTTTGTTAGGAAGAGCTGCCATAACTGCTGCGCTGCCCGCATTTGAATGGCAGAGGGGATTCAGGTGCAAATCATACTTATCACTTAAATGTGTGTTTAATATAAAGTGTGCTAATTTAAATCCCAAAGCCGTTCTTAATCTGTAGCGCGTGAACTGAACTGGTTTCTGGTGATGACCGTTTTGCTCTAGATCTCTGAAATTACCATCAAGACTCGGTTACCAGAGGATGCTTTGTTGAAGGAACCGCTTTGCAGAGCCGCACTCGAGGGCACGTATGGCTGAAGGTCTCGGTCCCCTTCCCCACCTGCAGGAGAGCTCTCTTTTCTTTCCCACCATGTGACCTGCCACACCTGCACAGCAAAGAGCTTCCTTTGCCAAAGGTAAACACCACCATTGTTTCTTTTCCCCAGTCTGTGTGTATAGGGGAAATGCATGATTTTGCTTTATCTAGGTTCTCCTTTTGTATTCCTTGTTATGCTAAATAGCAGAAACAATTACCATCGTTCCTTTTATATAGTTAGTTCAAGTGTTCATGCTTTTGCAGTATTTTGTTGAGTTTTTCAGGCTAGCAGGATCTGAGATGACTGTATTGCTGCTTAGTGAAGAACTTTTGTTATTAGAGGAAGCAGTCTGTGGTGAGAATTCTATGGTGCTAACTATAATAATAATGAAGACAGGAACGTTCTGCATAAATATCCTTTGTGTTTGACAACAGGGAGTTGTTGACCTATAAATTTTAGCATGAGATTGAGAAAAAAATCTAATTAAATTTTGTACTCATTAGACCTAGATTCCACAGATACCAGTAAAACAACATATAATGAACTTTAGCATCGCAGTTCAGGAAAGCGTGGATTAGGCAGGGATGAGGGGTTTTTTGTAGTATGTAAAGTGAATTTTCACATATTGTTTCATAGCTGACAGATTATGTAGTTCGACTTCTTTTCAGTGCTTTACTTACAGTGTTTGCCATTCAGCAGGCATTTTTCTGTAATGTTTATTTAATGCTTTAATATGTATTTCTGTGATTGTATGCCCCTATATGATATAAGAACATCCGAGAACATAGTGTGTGTGCTGCTAATGAGTTACATAAATCCCAAAACTCATCACACTTGAAAATTAAATACTGTTGTGGCTGAAAGGGAATGTTTTGCTGCTTCCAGTCTTTGGACTTATGTGATTCCTCCTTCTTTCCATCCAAAGAATGAGCACATGTCGATGGTGTACACCTAGTGGTTCTGACACCACTGAGTTCCTGAAGGACTATGCTTCTAAACGGTTGTCCCAGGAAGATCTTGAAGGATCCAACGATGATCTCTGTTACTGCCTGGAGTGTGTGGTTGAATACCACAAAGCAAGGGAAAAATTGCCGTGGTTGCATGAGGTAATTAAGCTATTTGGCCGTTGCCCATTACTGAGCAGGAGGACTTGAAACTGAAGAAAGTCTTCAGAAAATGCTTCTGTGGTCCAGCCTCAGTGTAGGAGGGGGCGGTTTTGTGCAGGGGTTGTGTTCTATTGGTTTTGGGGAGTAGGGTATGTTGTTTTTTAACTGTCTGCTTTTTTTCATATTGAGTTGCAAGAGGACCCTCTTGTTTTGCATATATTCAAATCAATGAGAATTAAAACAGTAGTGGGAAATTGCTGACTGGACATTAGAGCTTGAGCTTTTAGTCATGCTGCGATGGTCTGACATCTGGAAAAAGAACACCTGCCAAACAAACTAACAGTTCTATTTCTTGTATGTATTTTCTTACTTCCTCTGGTTTATGTTCAGCTTTGAGCTTGTTCCTCTTTGTTTGCTTTCACTTTTCATTCATAGTTTTCTACTATGCTTGAATTTCAGAGATCTAACCTTGCAAGCCTGTGAGATTATTTGTGATTAAAAACAATCAAAAGTTTAAAACCCCTTTATTATAAACCCTTCATAGTTCTCCCTCATTAGTATCCATTCTTGTGTTTTGGGAAGCTTGTTTTCCTTTATGTGTATATGTATGTAAAACGAGTTTTTGTAGCTAATTGTTCATAATACAGCTATCTAAAAGATTGCTTTTCAAATTACTCAGCTAGGTTATCTGGAGGGCAATTCCATCTGAGTATATATTGGAATTCAGTGGGGTGACTGGACTGCTGAAAGTTCATTTCTGTGTCTATTAACTGTAGGAAATAACTGGTTTCTAATTGAGGTTTGGAGCAGTTACTGTAGATGAGTCATGTTAAGTGAGCTGAATCCCCTACAAATACTCAGCAAGTCAGTTGGTCTGTTTGCATTGTTTACATTCATCCCACTAATACGTTGCAAAATCTGCAATAAGGCAAGATTATAAAATTGCTTTTCCCATGGTCTTAAATATGATTGTTTTCTGTATTGTGCACTTTATCTTGGCCAGTGGAACAAAACTTTGTGACTAACCTGTGGCCTGAAATAATTATTGAAATGATTTATGAGTATTTAGCAGAATTATAAAAATGCTTTTCGTTTTTAATGCCACTTTCTTAAAAATTATTTTATAATCTTAACTCTGAAGTGAGAGATTTGTGACTTGCACAGTCAAATGCCACATCAAAACTTTATTGTTTCACGTTGTGCTTGGAAAGAAACTTTTCAAAATGAAATTGTAAGTTTTCAGAGTCTAGTCAAGGTTTCTGCGTGTGATAATGCCTTCATTGTTTACTTCCCAGATGCACTTTGTTTAGTTGTTTTTCCTGCTAAATAGGTCTTGTGGGGGTTGGAAACTTCCCGCCTTGTTGCCCGCATTGAGAAATCCATAAGTGAAGAAGCTGGAGAAGACGATGAGTTGTTTATAGTGGATGAGAATGGAGACACACAACTGTCTGGATATGTGGGCCCCGATTTTGAGAATAACCTGCGAGTGCCCCTTCTAGAAATACTGAAATATCCATATCTGCTCCTGCATGAGAAAGTCAGTATGTATCTATCTTGCTGTATACAGTTGGAAAGGCATGGTGTTGTTTCTACTGAAGGAGGTGAAAATAACAAATGGTAGTGAAACTGAAGTACCAATGTGTGTTTGTATATATATTTTATATTTATTTTTACACTAAATATTTGAGTGTATAGATTAGCCCTTACTGTAACTGTGTTTGTCCTTTCAGGTGAGCTGTGTGTAGAAGTGCTCTGTAGAATGGAACGAAGTCACAGCTCCTTTCAGGTCTTTGAGAAATATCCAGGAATTTATCTATTTTTGGTACACCCAAATGAAGTGGTAAGTTACCTTTTCTGTTCTGCTAAAATTTAGTTTTAATAGCATCAGAACAGATTCTTATTTTTAATGACAAGAATATGAAAATAGTAGCATTCAGAATTTTAAGTGTTTGATTTTCTGTATTTTTCTTTAACAGTGTGTGTGTGTGTGTATATATATATATATCTCAGTGAGATTTCAGTGGGGTAAAACCACAATATGAAAATAGTAGCATTCAGAATTTTAAGTTTGATTTTCTGTATTTAACAGTGTGTGTACATATATATATATGTGAGATTTCACTGGGGTAAAACCACAGTGTTTTTGTTTCAATCCTTAGATTCGTCGATGGGCCATCCTAACAGCAAGGAATTTAGGGAAGGTTGACAGGGATGATTACTATGACCTACAGGAAGTGCTGACTTGCTTGTTCAAAGTCATTGAGTTGGGGCTTTTTGAGAGTCCAGATATTTACAGCTCTTCAATGATTGAAATGGGTAAACTCGTCCTTCTGCCATCTCATTTATACGATACTTCCAACTACAAGAACTATTGGCTAGGTGAGTATTTATGGTCAGGAATTAGTTTGTACATGTAGTCTCTATCATCTTGTCAGAGCTCTGCTATTTCATAAGTGCTGTTTATTTTGGGGCATGTCAAATGGGAAAATTGAACATTGCACAGCTGCAATAGTGAGGTAGTGTTTAATTGGTTTTGTGTTGCTGCTGATGTCTTTGGTCAAGTGTTACGCTGGTATTGGCATCTGGAAAATGTTCCTTGATTTGGTGAAAATTAGAACAAACTTTTGCAAATATATAGACAGGTTACTTCTCTCTTTTTTTTTTTTTTTTTTTTTGGTGTAGGGATTTGTATGTTGCTGACGGTGCTGGAAGAACAAGCGATGGACTCCTTGTTACTGGGCCCAGACAAACAAAATGATTTCATGCAGTCTATACTTCACACCATGGAGAAAGAAGCAGCTGGTAACTAATTTTGGTACTGAGATTAAGGCGGGTCATAGACTGTGTTTCATCTTTATCAAACTTCCTTGTTTAATTGAGTGAATTCTTAATACTATAATGCTGAGGTGATCTTAATTGAGGCTTTCTTATCTTCTGGAAGATGGCCAATATTGTACGATATTTGGGCAATACTGAGAAATAGTGAAAAATGACACTCAAACTCTTAAGGGGAAAAGGAATGGCTGTGCTTTGCATAAGGCTGGCGTAGAGGTTTTGAGATGAAAAATCTATAATTTCTACCATATTGTTTTCACTTTATGTACAGGTTATATGGGGATGTGTGTTTCACTATGGCATGAAGTTTAAATTTTGAGTCCAGAAATAAACACCTTCTGAATTGGTGCAACTTGCTTAAAATTTGACTCTTGTGTTCATCTGTTTGAGGAACCACTTTTGCAACTGGGAATTTAGACTTTAAACCAGTAGCCCTTGAGCCATTCTTGTAGGCAGCATGATGCAGCCCAGGAATGGCACATCAGCTCAAGACTAATACTGCCTCTTAAATGACTAGATTGTTATAAACTTAGTATGTTTATTGAGGATATGGTGTGAAGAAGGAAGAACACACTTGAAGGAAAACCAATTACTTCCAGATTAAATTTGAAGTATAAATTGTCATAGTTGTGTAAGTTGTACCCACTTCTTAGAATAGCACTGCAAATATCAGTGTAGAAAAAAATCAGTTTCATAGAGTTGGGAAATGTTAGTAATAGTTGTCCAGGTTCCTGTTAATTTAAAACTGCATAAGGAGCAGTGTCTGTCTGTACAGATAAATGAGGTTGACTTTTTTTTTTTCCCCATCCTTTTTCGGTGTTAAAAAGTATCATTGAAACTTAGAAGAATACATATCCTTATATTAGTATTCAAGAAAAATTAATGAAAACCAGCTAATTTCAACTTAGTCTAAGAATGTACAGGACTTTTTGCTTTTCAACTCTCCCCAATATTGCTGTTGTTTCAGATGATTCCACTGACCCCTTCTGGCCAGCGCTGCATTGTTTCATGGTTATTTTGGATCAGCTCGGATCTAAAGTATGGGGTCAGCTTATTGATCCTGTCCAAGCCTTTCAAACCATTATCAACAGCAGGAGCTACAAAAATGAAATAAAAAATATACGCAGTAGCTTTAAGAGGTCAGTTTTATTAAGAGACTAGAACAGTTTTCTGATTTTAATACCAGGTAGCGTAGCAGTTTGGTCTTGATTTTCTTGTTAGTGTTGCCTTAATTTGTATTGGGGGAGGGAGATGACAAAAAAAAATCAGATGTTGCCAACTTCAAACAAGGAAAAGATGAAGTAGGTCCCTTAAAATCGTGAGGTTCTTTCAAAAATAATATGCTCATTTAATTTTGACTACTGTCATGTCTGTTATACTTTTCAGGAGTTTTTTCCTAAATCAGGAAGGCTGCTAACTGGTTAGTGCTTCTTTAGTGCTATAACCAGCTTGTGCTTAAGTTAATGAAGATTGCCATGTCTGAGACTGAGTAATATTATGGAAATTCCAGAATTTTCAGTGGATGACATATCCTAGGTTCCGTTGTAGGTCCAGATAATGACTGATTTGAGTTTACTTTTAGCTCATGTTAAGTCTTAAATATTTCTCAAGATTAGATTTACTTAATGGTACTGTATGGTGTTAAAAGCTTTATTCCTTTCAGGGAAGGTAATAGTAGCCTTTAATAGCTTGGGTAAAAGTGAAAACATGTAGCAGGCATCAGATACTCTTTTGAAAGGTTTTGTTGTCTTCTAAGATAAAAAAGGGAGCGTTTGAGTGACAATGTTGTCAGTATTGAAGAGGAAGTTCATTAGGTGGAGTGCTGTTCAGTGCAGAAGGGGTTGGTTAGTACACTGCTAGGAAGTCTAGAAATGGCTTCTATGGGAACACAGTTTTGTACATAAACTTGGGGCATGCTGTCCCTTTTAAGGATTTTATAAGAATCCAGGCCCCAAGACTTTAGGAACACTTGCTATTTCTGAAAACTGAAGCTGTGTCTAATTTAGAAAAGTTGGTGAAAAATAGTACCTGGATAACTATACCAGTCATTTACTGTTTTCCTGTGGTATACTTTTAATCAGCTTTGAGTTGACAATGTCTTAAATGTTCAGTGTTTTTATACACACAGTGTCTATAATGTTATAGATGGCTACAGATACATATGTATGGGAAGTTACAAGTAGCCAAGGAAGGCATATCGAATGAGATTTTCTTAAGTTAAGCTATTGGAGTGTTGTGTTCAAGTAGTTGCATACCAATTTTATCAGTATTTAGCCATGATTGAGCTGCATTAATGCATAGAAAATTCAAAGAAAATGGAATTCTTCTAGATGTTTGTTCTAGGTAGTCAAATCCATGGCTTAGTAGAAAGCTTTTTTCCTGAGACTGTTGCTTCCCCACCTCTTATGACCAGGATAGAACAAACTCTACAATTTTGAGAGTGGTGATATGATATCTTTTCATAGTTCTGTTTTGTCAATGATGTGTTCTAATAGTCACATGGTCAGTATCTGACAAGTGAAATGTCTTTTTTTGTGTCTTGGCCAGCTTGTTTTCATATAGTTTAAGGTAGTTGTGTGGAGTTTACAATGATTTGTGTTTCTTTTTAGGACAAAATCTGAACCGGAGTCAGACTTCGATGATGACATGGTCTCTTGCAGTCAGATTGTGTATAATTATAACACAGAAAAACCTCAAAAGGTATTAAAAAAATATATTTCCCTGTTCTTTGAACTCTGAGCACTGAATGACACTGTGGCACTATTGTGTGCTTTAAATTGCAGATAGTCTGGTCACTTGTTTACCTGGTACTTTCAGTCTGTAAGAGGAAAGAATAATATCTTTGTGAGTTAAATAGAGGTAGTATTAAAGCCCAGGAATTCATACCAAGATTGGAACAAGCGTTGGTATCTCCATGAAAACTCTAAATTAAATTTAAAAGAAAATTTGCTGATTGAGTTCTTCTGGTTTACATTTTATTTCTCAGTATTCTAAACTAATATATTGCATATGGAGTAATGAGATATGCGTTGATGTACTTTCAAATGTTAGACCGTGCTTCAAAATGTCACCACTTCTTTTCTTGTTATAAAGCAGAAAAAACATTTCTGTGTTCTCTTCATGTTGGTGTTGTATTTATTAAATGTCTTTTAAAGGCTTTAGATGTCTATTTGATTATCTGAGGTTGAATTATGTCTGCATAACAAAATCTTTGGAGAGTTTCACAATAATTTTTAAAGGAAGTACTACTTTACACTTATTTCATAGGTTACATTTTAGGAAATTAGTTCCTTGTACATGTGTTAATTTGATCTTTATTCGTTTTTTTTAAATTTAGATTTTTGACTTATATTGTAATATAAGAGATGCTATCATTTAATCAACATACATTTGAGATAAAGTAACCTTTATGGCTAGAGGAAGAAAAAAAGCACATTGAATTGTGCAGATGTGCATGATGAGGATGATGTGTGCTGAATTTATTTTTCAGGATACTGGTTGGAAGTCTGCCATTTGTCCGGAATACTGCCCCAACATGTATGAAGATATGCAAACGCTGGCTAATGTGCTTCAGTCTGATCTTGGCAAAGATACACGTGTCCATCACAGCACCTTTCTGTGGTTCATCCCTTTCGTTCAGTCGCTTATGGATCTCAAGGACTTGGGTGTAGCATATATAGTAGAGGTCATTCACTACCTCTGCTCGGAAATCAAAGATATTCTCAATGAAAGAATCCAGCAGTGTGACAAAATCTCTGAATTTTTTCTCCTGATCTTGGTGTCCGTTATTGAACTACACAGAAATAAAAAGTGCCTGCATTTGCTATGGATTAGCTCCCAAGAATGGGTGGAAGCAGTGGTGAGATGTGCTAAGCTTCCAGCTATAGCTTTTACACGGTGCACTGAAAAAGCATCTGGACACTGTGGGAGAGGTTCATCAGCAGTATCTTTACAAGCTTCAAACTCTGTGCAGCATGCCTGTGTGCAGCTGATTCGCAGCCTTCTTAGAGAAGGCTACCAAATTGGGCAGCATTCTCTTTGCAAGCAATACCTGGACAAACTCAATCTCCTTCTGCGAGGAAATCTGTCTTTAGGTTGGCAGCTGAATGTCCAAGAAACCCAGGAATTACAAATGTGTATAAAGCAAGTTATAAGAAGTATGAAGGGCAGAGCATTGAATGCCCCTGTGTCTGTAGGAAACAATGCCAACTCTACAACTTTGCCTACCGTTTCTGTAAAGCAAGAGAATATTGCACATGGTGATGTGTGCAATAAGATGAATGAACGTGGTAGAGATGACCTTAGTGGTGTCATAGCGAAGGAAGGTGGAGATGAAGATTGTCGAGAGAACCTGTTCCCTAGAAGAAAGAGTGCCTGGGAAGAGGAATGTAGAGATGCATTTAAAAGTTCGGGATCTTGGACCTCCACAGAAGGCCTCTGCATGAATATTAAAAAGGAACTTACTGACTTCACAACTCAGGAATACGACTACCCACAGAACTCTTCGGTCACAAAAGTACATGGGAAAGCTCAGGAAAGCAAAGACAATGATCTTGTGGCAGGGAAATTTGATACGGATAATCAGCACTTTAATCCAAATGCCCAGCGTTCAGATTTCGGAAGAGGCGGGGAGTTGGAAAACAAATGTGAAGCAGGGTCCATAAAGCAGGAACCAATGCATCTGGCTGCTCAAAGTCATACTGGTTCTTCAGAACACGTTTACAGCTCAGATGGAAAGGAAAGCAATATGTCTCGCAGTTTGTCTTCAAAGTTTAAAGTCGATGCAGATAGGCTCACAAGTTTGAAAAGCAAGATACAGAAAATTGGATGGCTCTCAAAACAGTCGCGGTCAGCGAAGCCATGTGACTTGAAAAGCTGCACTTTAGCAGCAAGTGCTTCAAAAGCAGAGATGGAGCAACCAAAGTTTTGCACTGACTATCCATGTATGAGCAAAGATTGTCATCAACACCAGAGAGTGAATACTGTGTGTGGAAATGAGATCTCTGTTGATACTCCGTCTTCAAGGAGTTGTGACAAAAATCTTGACGGTGCTTTTCAGTCCAAACTGGTCCCCACTAAACCAGTATCAAAAAAAACACCAATGGATTGCGCTAGCTCGTCTAAAAATGAACCTGGTATGCAGCAAAATAAAAGTGTCGGTATTTTGCGTTCAGGGATTAGTGACACCTTACCGAAAAAAGCATCCACTGAAGAAAAATCAAGTTCATTGGTAAAGTCAGTGGTTAAGACAGACACTGACATGCAAACTTCAGACCAGGAACAGCTTAGTTTAAATGACTCGGTTAAATATAACTGTGAAGGTCCAATTTCTAAGACATTCTGCACGGACAAAACTTCAGCAAATGGTCACGTACCATCTAGCTCTGAAAAGCAGAGGGATATATCCCACACTGCTACTGAGATCAGGCCACTGTCAGTGAAGTGTGAATCAAGCGACAGATTGTTCAAATTTTCAAAATATTTCAAGAGAGAAAACAATTCGGTGAGGAAGGAAGAGGAGGATTTGGTGAAGGTTGTTTCTGAAGATAATACTTTAACAGACTCACAGGTTGACAGAGAACTCAGTAAATTATCTTTAGCTGCATATGCCAAAAGCGTCAATTTTCCCTTTGAGTCAAGCCAGGAAAGCTCAGTACATCATAATCTATGTGACATTAAAAGGAAAGTGAAAGGTGCCGTAAGATCTTCTGATGATGACCAAAGTACCAAGACTCCCTGTGGTGCAGATTGCCTTGACAATCAAGTCATCATAATTTCAGACTCTTCTGATGAAGAAGCAGGTGTGGCTGACAAGGAGGAAACAAAAAAAATGAACGAAAATGTACATCCTGAAAAGCAGCCTTCAACTTCCAGCAGCATTTCTGATAGTGATGTCAAATTAGAATCGAAGACGCTGCCAAGCTCTCCCTCATCCCTGGAAGACTGTGAGTCTCAGTGCTTTGAATTTGAAACAGAAGGTGATGTCTTTTCGGTTTGGCAAGATACTCAAGCGTATAGTATGGAACCAACTCAAGAGTATAAACAAGATCATGTTTCAACATCAGTTGATAGTAGTAATTCGGATAGTTTACTGAACGATTACATAAATGAGTGGGGTTATGATGTGGATTACGTAAGTGATGATGCCATGGATGAAAAAGCAAACTTGACAGAAAACCAGGCAGAAAATATTTCTCATCAGAAAGAAGCTGATAATACAGAAGTAGTAACTAATTCCACACTGCAAGAATTTAATAGTAAGGGAAATGCAGAAGATCAGTTGGAGAATTCTGCAGACAAAGGTGCTATTGCTAAAGACATCACCCTGGACTCAAAATTGACTGAACCCAGAGCATCTACATCTAACATCTCATTAGCTTCCAAGTTGGCACTTAAGAAAAACAGCATGAGCCCGCGGAAGAATATAGCAAAATCTAAGGTAGCAAGAGCCATTCAAAGAAGTCCTAAAAAACCTCCTGTTCTAAAACCAGCACAAAATAAAAAACTATCTCAAAGTACGTCAAAAAGTCTTCAGCCTGGCAGGTCAATGCCTGCTGTGGTTCCTCCAAGGAAGGTTCGGCAGTGTCCTGCACCAGCATCAACTGTAGAAAAGCTTGGTCTGAAGAAGGCACCCCGCAAAGCGTTTGAATTGTCCCAGCGCTCTTTAGAGAGCGTCGCTCAATTGCGTAGCTACGGTAAAGCTGCAGGGAGGGTTGCGCAGAAACAGAAGATTAAACAAATTGCTCCTCAGAACTTGTCTGTAAAACATAATAAAAAATTCCTAGCTTGCCAAGAACTTCAGTTTTTAATGCAGACAAGGCCCAAAAAAAGCATCAGGGTGAAAAATCTTGCAGGACGTTCTGAGAGTAGAAACAAAAAAGTCAGCAAAGTGGATCCAAGATCTACAGAACAAAAGCCTAAAAGTTTTCAGCTGGGATCCGTTGAAAACCAAAGAGGGAAAAAAAGGAAGGAGACTGGCTCTCTCTCTGCTGATGAGAGAAGATTTGAAATCCCCTCTTTGGTGGGTGAGACATATCTCTCGAAGATGCCTAGTTCTTCGGACTGGAGCAGAAGATCAGAGGATAACAGTGTGATGGCTCCTCCTGTACCTATGGATTCAAGTCTCTCTTCTGCTGCACTTGTTGGAGATGATAAAGATGAACCTTCAGGAAAAGGTTGCGTTGTCCAGCCTGAGTCTGAGGAGACAACTTCAAAAGAAAATGGCTGTAACCCAAGTGAAAACAGTGAAGATGATGATGATCTATTTTTAACTCAGTTAGATCCTGTGGATATGGAATTATGTTCTGAGGATGAAAGTGTTCAAGGTACTACTATAGCTAGTAAAAAACCCGAGGAAATGGATACTGCTGAAAGCCTTCAGCAGAACGAATCCTTGACTGTCCTGAAATGTAAGTACATGGACTGTATAGAAAAAGTGGAAAAACCAGGAGAGTACTGTAGTAAGCATTCAGCCACCAGCTCAGGAGAAGATCACCTGTTTGCCAAACCTTCTCTCCCACCCCCTCCTAAAACAAGGAAGCCTTCTACTACCAAAATTTTCAGCTCAACGAGTTCGTCACGGAATGCAGCCTTCAGCAAGGATCTCCAAAATGTTAAAAAGCTACCACCAGCTTCCAAAAGCAAAGTGAATGCAGCAAAACCAGTGGTGGCCAGGCCACCAAGTTTAAAGGCTATGCCAGTAGGAAATCAAACTTGCAAGCCTCCAAGTTTCAGTAATGTACCTCAACCCTGTATTCCTAAAAATGTTCTCCAGCCACAGAATAGACCAAATGACAATGCTTCAAATATTTCCAGAAGACCTGCCGGAGAACCCTATTATTCTTCCTTTCTTGGCACTCAGCAACGTGATCATAGTATTTTTGTTAATGGAGTTCTAAAGTGGACTTATGAAATGTTTGCAAACTGCAGCCAGTTTGGCCCTCCAAGTAGTCTCCAGCAGTCTGTAGTAGCCTCTGTTCCTGTCCGATTTCAGAGATACGATGACTATTTTAATACGTTCTTCCCCTTGATGATGCTAAATGCCTTTGAAACAGTAAGTAGCTATCTGCCTCTTGGTTTGTTTTCATCAACCCTAGTAAATTTTACCAAGAGATTAAAAACTGGTTTATGTCCTCTGTTTGCCTCCTGAACACGTTCAGATACAGAGGAATGAACTGGGGGAAAGAATCTGGACAGTTACGTTTAGGATGGTTTGGATCAGGGACTGTCAGTGTTATTCACCTCAGTGAAGCTTTTTTTTTTGGGTGTGCACCCACAATAGCATGAAAAAGGAGGGAAAAAGGATGTGGTTCCTCTTCCTTCGTAGCATATAAAGCTAAAATCTGAAGTCTTTCAATGACAGTGTCTGTAAAACGAGGATAAGAACCTAAAAAGCTTAACTTTAATAGTGAAAAAGACCATGTTCTTTCAATTAAAGTCTGTGTTTTCAAGTTCAGTCATTGCATCGCTTCTGCAGAAATAAGGTAGAAAATGAAGTCAGTACTTTAAATACTGGTATTTTAAAGTGAAGATGCAAAGCAGGGGGAACCCACATGTATTTTGAAGAGCTATGTAAGAAAGTACATTAAATGGGTGGTGGCTGGGGAGGAAGCACTTTGATTTGCCCTGTGTGTGTTTATATGTAATGTGTGAAAAAACCCAAACCCCAGACTCTAATGTCTTGTACCTGACAGTCCTTTAGCTTCCTTTTATTTCTGTTTAGTAGGCTTGCCCTTTGAGTCATGATAAGCTATTCTTTTGATAAACTAAACCTTTGAAAGTATTTTTATTTAGCTTTTTCTTTTCAACATGTAGCTGGCACAAGAGTGGATAGAAAAGCAGAGAGGAAGAGAAAAGAGTTACTACTTCTACTTGCAGAACTTCAGTGCTGACTCTAATACAGCAAATTTTACAGGTAAGAGTTTTGTGGTTGGTTTGGTGGTTTTTTTTTATAATACCCAGCAAATTTTACAGGTAAGAGTTTTGTGGTTTGTTTGGTGGGTTTTTTTTAATAAAACCGTCTTTTAATTTTCAGCTTATAATGAGCTAGCACTTACAGGTAGAATTTTTATTTTATTTGCTTTAAATATAGAAAGGACCTTGAATGTGCTGTTTACAGAATGCACACATTTTTCACCTGTTTTGCAGGGAATGTGTGCCTGAAGGGTTCGGTACAAAAAGTTATTTGATTGCTGTTGGGATACTTTCCATCTCACTCATTTGGGATTTTGTTTCTGCTTCTTCTGGTGAACAAAATAGTCTTTGACTTGCTTTATTTTTATATAATGCAATGTTCAGGCTTAAGAATGCAGGAGGAGGTAAAACTCTTTGGTCTCTTGCTATAGTTTCTAATAGCTTTAAAAGTTAACAGATGGGTATTACTGAAGTATATGCAATATGTTAATCACAGTTTAGTATTCTATGCAGTATAGTCAGAAAGTTATTGTAACCATTTTTCTTTTAATGTTCTAATTTTAAAATGTCTTCTGGGTAGCTCATTTTCAAGAAAGTGATTTGGCAAAGCAGCTTCATCCAAAAGAGGATGACTTAGTCTTTTTGGTGGTCCAGAAGAACAAAGACACCTTTGGGGAAGAAAATGAGACAGAGAGCCATGTAGTGAATCACGTTGGGCTTGTGACACGGTTTTCTCGTGCGTCTGGCTGTATAACTAGTAAGTAAAGGAGGCTGAAATAAGTGGGATTCTTCGTGCTACAGTAAAATGCTTCTTCATAGCTGCCTGTTGTTGTAGCGTACTACTTACAGAGGAAATGGGGTGGCTTTTACACTGTAGCATGTCTATTCCATGCTAGAAGCTTTGTAAAAAAGCCAGGAACTGAAGCTGCAGACCTGTTTTCCATGCATTTTTGTAGGGACTTCATTCAATACAGATGCTAATACCTTGTGTAAGAACAGAAACTAATGATGAGTAAGTGCTCTGTGTACATCTGTAGGAGTGCATCGCTGTAACATACGAAGTGCAATGAACTTCAGGGGTCTCACTGACTAAAATTTTCACTATCTTCTAGAACTGAAGTTGTGACTTTACCAGTATTGCCAAGTATCAGGATTAATGCTGTCTGATTAAAACGGCGATTTGAGTTGTTTTACAGAAGGCTGGGTTGGGTTTTGTGGCTTGGAGATTTTTGGGGGATTGAGGGAAAGGGGTTTGGATTTCTTGCAAGAATTAGTTGTTGGGTCCTTAATAGAAGGCAGCACCTGGTTCTGGTGAGTCCTTTGACCTGTTTGAGTTAACAATTTGGATATTCTTTGAATTAACAGCTTGTGCTTTTTGTTTGTTTTTTTTCTCCACCTACTTTTCTTAGGACAAAAGGAGCAGCATACTGTCTGTCATCTTTCTGTGCAAACTCGAGGCAATTTGTCCTTCTTCATAAATAAGCAAGTGAAGTGTGTGGTGGTTGGCTCCCTGGTGACCACACACCGAACATTCAATGGTCTGCTACTCTTGAGCAGGAGTCCCCTGGCTAAACCCATCATAAATCCAAGTTACAATGACTTCTGTCCTAGAGATTTCACTACGGCTTCAGAAGGCACTGTAAGTCCTGCAGCTAGACCTGATAGTTGGAGATGACAAAGTGGGCGTTTGATTCTCATGAGTTTTGCGAAACTGTTTTTGCGTGTTGTTTTTTGAGATGACCAAGTGCAAACAGACAAGCTTTGAAAGCAATGAAACACTGGGCTTTTCAGAGTCGGTTGATGGAGTGAATGGAGAGGAGTCTGAACTTGCTCAGCTGGTTCTGCTGTATTGACATAGATATTAGTAGTGCTTTTAGAGCAGCTTTCAGTTTTTTTTCCTTTCAGGAAACAAGGTGTAGTATGGAAAAGGTAATGCAAAATAAACGTGTGGAGAGTAAACGAAACCTTCATTACAGCTTTTGAGGCAGGTGTGGATCTAGAGCAAACTTAGAGTCAAAAGCTTCCATGCCCTTAAAGTGTTTGAGTCATAGCTAGAGGGGCGGGGGACATTCTGAAATACATAAAATGAGCGTGGAAGGTTTGATCAGCATTAAGTAATTAATTATTTTTTCCTCTGTCTGTCCCTTCAGGCATCGGATGTGAACGAATACAACGAAGGTCAAAAGAGAGCCATTGAGACAGCTTATGCCATGATAAAGCAGCATCCAGGGCTTCCTAAGATCTGCCTCATCCACGGACCGCCTGGAACAGGGAAATCAAAAACTATTGTTGGGCTTCTGTCTCGTGTTTTGAGAGAAGTAGGTGAATGTGATGTGCTTGTCATGTCTTGGTGTTTGGCTTCCCAATGGAAGTGAAGGATAGCTTAAACTAAATCGAAGTATAGTGTTGGTAATTACTGGGGGTGTAATTCATTAAGCTGACTTAATCAAATCTGGAGTGTATAGGGTGTGAAGCTGGAAATAGTACTTTTTGGGCATCTTGTCAAACACTTAAAAGTAAAAAGTATTTACTGGGGGTGTAATTCATTAAGCTGACTTAATTAAATCTGTACTGTATAGGGTGTGAAGCTGGAAATAATACTTTTTGGGCATCTCGTCAAACACTTAAAAGTAAAAAGTACTTACTGCAAAGTAAAATCGAGAAAACAGGCACAATCAGCAGAATAAACACTCGTTACCTAAAAAACCCTTTATATTTTGATGTATTAAAGAATGTTATTTGGTCTGTTCTGTTTAATGTTTTTTATGTTAGCATCCAGTAGATTCATCAAGTACATAATTGTTGAAGGGAATTTATGCAAATAGTATTAATACATTTGACTTGTCAATGTATGGCATGCTGTAAGAGATACTCAGGTGCAGTAGTCTCCATACTCTGCCTGCTGATTAAAATGTGTGTACAGTCTGGCTTTTAAATTGCAGATTACAACAAGCCTGTCTTGGTTTATTGTTAATTAATCTACAGAACACTAGGAATGAGGAAGCAACTCAAAAAACAAATGCCAAGATCAAGCCAAACCGTTTTCTAGTTTGTGCACCATCAAATGCTGCTGTAGATGAACTCATGAAAAAGATCATCATTGCATTTAAGGAAAAATGCCAAAACAAACAGGAGCCTTTGGGTATGGTTTATTTTTAAATTCTGTTTATATCTTAAATAGACAAAACCTGAAGGAGAAACTGGAACAGTTGATTACCCATAATACTTATATGCTACTCTAAGCTTTTTTCCTCTTGTAGAACACGACTGGCACATCCTCATACTGTTACTAATTTTAATGTGCATTTCTAAAAGGTGTGTTATTGCACTTTGTCTTTATATAAACATTGACATCAATACCGATATTAATTTGGTATTGATTTACAGCTGCTTTACTGATGTTACTCAGTAATCTTCTAACTTAAGAATTCTGTAAATTTTTAGATAAAGAAGCCTAAGAGTAGGAAGTGGTTCTGTTAATTCAAAATGACATTCTTAACTGATACCCACTGCTAAAGCATCAGCAACTTTTTTCTTTTAGCATCCAGAATTACTGAATTTTTTTTGTAGCGGCATTTGGATAAGTGCAAATAATTGTTGCAAACCCCTGAAAAGCAAAAAAGGAAAAGGCTTGTTTAATATCCATGATGTTTAATTTTTTTTTCCCTCTCTTTTTTGTAAACAGGAAACTGTGGTGATATCAACTTAGTGCGACTTGGTGCTGAAAAGGCAATCAACAGTGAGGTCCGGAGATTTAGCCTGGATAAGCAAGTTGAACATAGAATGAGTAAGTAACATGTAAATCAGACTTTCCTTCAGTCGTCTTTAAGATACACTTGGGACTGTGTGTCCTTAAAAAAGGAAGATCTGGTAAAAGATTTTTCTGCAATGATGTTTTATTGTTTTTCTCCATTCAGACTTTCCTTCAGTTGTCTTTAAGAACTTGATGCTGTTTTACACTTGGGACTGTGTGTCCTTAAAGAAGGAAGATCTGGTAAAAGATTTTCCTGCAATGATGCTTTATTGGTTTTCTCCAACTTAGTGGGAAAGTGTTAACTTCCATAGGGCCTAGAATCTAAGTAAAACCAAAGAAAATGAGCAAGATGACTTCTTGTTTGGCTGCTTTTTTTCTTTTTTTAATCTTGTGAAAAAATTCTTAAAAAAATGCATGTTAAAGCCATTATTTTTAAGCGATGTGGCTACAAAGCATTTGAGAGGTACAATTGGAATTGAGTCTTGAAAATGCATGTTAAAGCCATTATTTTTAAGCAATGTGGCTACAAAGCATTTGAGAGGTACAGTTGGAATTGAGTCTCATTATCTTCATTTTACAAGATAAGACCCCAATAGAGAAAAGCTAAAATGCAACAAAAAAAAAAGTTTTTCCATTTGTTCTTACTCTGTCGTGCATCTCAAGTTATTAAGTATTATTGCAACATAGCATTTTTTTTTTTTATTCCTCCTGTATGTTTGCCTTTGTTTTATTATAGAACGAAAACCATCTGACTCTGACCAGGATATTCAGAAGAGAAAAGCAGCTCTGGATCAAAAATTGGACATGCTGTCTCGTCAGCGAGCCATGCATAGATGTGAGAAGAGGGAGGTAGTAAGATAACAGTGTTTTTAATCTGGTTTGTGGGGTTTTTTGTATTCATAACTGAATACAAAGAGTAAAGAACTCTTCCTTTTAATGCTGTCTCTGAGCAGTAACTGTCTCTTTACCCGCTTTCCCAACTAAAGGAAATGTTGGAAAAAAAAGTTTTTCCATTTGTTCTTACTCTCGGTCGTGCATCTCAAGTTATTAAGTGTTATTGTAACATAGCAGTTTTCTTTATTCCTCCTGTATGTTTGCCTTTGTTTTATTATAGAACGAAAACCATCTGACTCTGACCAGGATATTCAGAAGAGAAAAGCAGCTCTGGATCAAAAATTGGACATGCTGTCTCGTCAGCGAGCCATGCATAGATGTGAGAAGAGGGAGGTAGTAAGATAACAGTGTTTTTAATCTGGTTTGTGGGGTTTTTTGTATTCATAACTGAATACAAAGAGTAAAGAACTCTTCCTTTTAATGCTGTCTCTGAGCAGTAACTGTCTCTTTACCCGCTTTCCCAACTAAAGGAAATGTTGGTTAGCATTGTGAAAGGGAATGAGGAACTTGACATCAGGATTATTTTTTTTTTTTCATCTATTTGTACTGGTATTTTCAGCGGGTCAGTCATGAATCATGCCACTTCTTGCTGTAGTGTTCAGTAGTCCTCATTTGGTTCTATCACCAGTGTAACCATGTTTATTAAACTTAATGATTTACCTTGTGTACTTCAAAGCTCTGCTTAACTGGAAGTAGTAAGATACCTTGCAATCTGAGATTTTGGTATGTGTGTTGCACTGAAGTTTTTCATTTTTTTTTTCTAAAAAACTTGGCATTTCTGCTCAAATCTTGGATTTCTGATGGTAAACCGCTTTTCCAGTTGCAGAGAAATGTAAAGTGTAGTATTGTTTGGAAAGTCTAAATGTATTGACCATTTTCTAAGAAACTGATCTGCTTTTTCAGACATCTTTGATATGAAAAGACTGAACAAATCTAAATGTTTAGGAAATGAATTAGGGTATGGGAAATGTGTGTTTATTATTCCTGATATTATTCTTCTCCCCTCCCTCCCCCCATCTAGAATCAAATGTTAGATGATGAAATTGGCAGACTTTCAAAGGAGAGACAGCAGCTTGCTTCTCAACTAAAGGAGGTAGGAATTTATCTTTAGGGCAGCTCTTTAATAAACCTCAACTAATCTATTTATATAATTGGTATCCTCTAATTGTGGTGGAGATCTGGTTTTGGTGTTGCTGGGAGTATTTATAAAGTAGTAGGTAAATAGATAAAAGATTGTGAGCAGAGTAAGTTACAGACAGCCTGGTGTGAAATCCAGGTGTACTCTGGCTGCATATTGCAAGAAAACCCTGTGTGGGAATATTCACTCTTACAGTTAATTTTAAACCAAATGTATATTTAGAAAAGAAGATAATAGAAACGTGCATGTCCTTATGTTCTAGGATGTATATTCATCACCACTTTCATGCCCCTTACAATCCTGCTGGGATTGAGATATGCTTTTAAATGTTTCTAAGTAAAGCAACAGCTGGAAGAATTTTTTGTGTGTGTGGAAAGGGAGAGGTTTGAAATTAGAAATAGGCACTGATATTAAAATGAGTAATTCAGGCTGAGTAGCATGAACCATGAGTTGAATTGAAGGTTCATCTTTTTATCTTTTAGGTCAGGCTGGATGGGGCTTTGAGCAACGTGGTCTGGTGGGAGGTGTCCCTGCCCAGGGCAGGGGGTTGGACCTCAATGATCTTTAAGGTCCCTTCCAACTCTAACCATTCTGTGATCCTGTGAAGTATATCCTGACTCTCAGTGGTCATGGAGGCTTGAAGTTAAAATTTGTTGGCAAACTAAACTTTGCTCACAATGACTGTGCCTAGATTGCATAGCTGTAGAGATACAGGAATACCTCCTTCCATTTTGCCTCCTCAATGGTGGTGTAATTAAATGAAAAGTATCACTTCAGTTAAGCAAACTTTTCACTTTGGTTTGTAATGATGGAGATAGTTTCGTTGGGATGATGTATTATCCGTGATCTGTTTGGCTGTTAGAATTGTCCAGGCAGTTACAAATTGCTCTAAGTTGGTTCAAGAGAACTAACAAAGAGGAGACATGGTGTCCTGTTGTACTTGAAGGTTCGGGGGCACTCTCAGAAGGTACAGACGGACATCATCTTGGAGTCTGACATCATCTGCTGCACGCTGAGCACAAGTGGAGGGAGTCTGCTGAAATCTGCTTTTTGTCGGCAAGGACTTGATCCTTTCAGCTGTGTCATTGTGGATGAGGTCAGGAAAGCTATTTAGAACTACAGCATGTTCTGCCTCTAAAGGGCTGCCTTGTTCTCTGCTTAAGCTACTTGTTGTTTGGTTGCTGGTGTGATATGTTGTGAGTTGACTGTCCCATCCCCACCGTTTAACTGCTAACCAGCCTGTCCTGCTATGCTGAGCCATACTTCTAATTTCTTCTTTTTCTGACTTGTTTAGTACTTTAATGGTAGATGGCTTTAACTTAAAAGTCATGGCTAAAGTGTGGCTCTTGCTATAGGGGTTTCCAGATGGTTGGGTTGTGTTCTTCTGCTTATTTAGTAATAAAAGAAAAATCTGTTTGGAGTTTTTTTTATTAGGGAAAAATTTATTTAGTAATAAAAGAAAAATCTGTTTGGAGTCTTTTTATTAGAGAAAAATTATTCTCTTTCTCTTTTTTTTTTTTAGAAGCCTTAAAAAGCATTTCTGAGAGATTCTGGCTCTGTTACAGGAAATTTAGCATACTTCCCTCCACTCCTTTGCTTACAACTTCTGCTTTTTGTCCTGTTTGTGTATGCAAAAGGCAGGGCAGTCCTGTGAGGTTGAAACGCTGATTCCACTGATCCATCGCTGTAATAAACTTGTCCTTGTTGGAGATCCCAAACAGCTTCCTCCTACTGTAAAATCAATAGTAAGTGTTTAAACTTTATTTTCTAATGCTATATAGTGGATATAGTATAAGAAGAGTATAGAAAATACATATAAAAGGAAAAAGGAAAACAGACATTTCGATGTCAGATCATGGTGAGTATCAGATAATAACTTCAGATAATAACTTTTACCCTGCCAAGTTTAGTCTCTGTTATTTGGAGGCCATATCAATACTGCCTTCAAATTTATGCATAAAACTAATACAGATGTCAGTGCAGCCACTGTAGACTTGCCTGGTGTAGCCTGAAACTGATTTCATGCACCATTAAGAATGGCTACGGTAACACAACCTTTGGTGCAACTCAGCACTTGGTTTGTGATGGACGTTGTGTTGCGGGAGGCTGCTGTGTGAGCTTCCATCGGTGTCACGTTCCTCAAGGAATGGAGGATGAACACAACCTGTTTGTGTGGGTTTTTCCTCACCCTATGGATGTGTTCTATGGATGAACATACAGGAGCACTTCCTTGTATCCAACTGTAAAGAGGAATTTTTTTAAACATCTGATAAAGAAAGGAGGAAAACTAGGCTGGCTTCTCTAGAAGGGCAAATTGTCTGGGGTCTATATGCTTGTTTAACAAGACCCCACCTTTTTGTTATTGTTGATGTTTTTACTTCTCTAGAAGGGCAAATTGTCTGGGGTCTGTATGCTTGTTTAACAAGACCCCACCTGGAAGATCTTGCTTTTTTGTTTTGTTGATGTTTTTGAAATTTTACTGTGTTGTGACTCACAAAGGAAAGTTGTCATGTGGAAGACTACACTGACAAATGTTCAGATTTATGCAGGTGATCTCTACTGAAGTAATAAGACTTAACAGAAATAGAAAGCTGTCATGCAAGTAGTTGTCGTTTTGTCAATGATTTAGAAGTTTGAAGGAAAATACTGACTAATTTTAAGTCTAAAAAGCAAAATCCTGTTCCGAATTTGCGACCTAATTCTCCAGAAGTCAGTCTCATGTTTTCCCTTTTGAAGAAAGCTCAGGAATATGGGTATGACCAGTCCCTGATGGCACGTCTGCACAGACACCTGCAGGAGCAAGTGGAGAGGAGTGGTTTACGAAGCCTGCCGGTTGTGCAGCTGACTGTGCAGTATAGGATGCACCCTGACATCTGCCTCTTCCCATCCAATTATGTTTATGACAGGACTCTAAAGACTGACAGGTGAGTAGCTCTGTTCTCCTTTCTCAGCCAGGGGTATTTTAAAGAAGTCTTTTCATATCAGGATATTCCTTTGAGTCTAAAAACTTTTGAGGTTGGGGAGGGTTAAATGCTTAATGGGACAAAACTTGCATTCCAATTGCTAGTGCTGACTGTGATATGTAAATTAATGAGATCACTTAAAATTGGGCATGCTTATTGCTTAGAGGTCATTTTCAGGTCTCAGTATATGCAGGTATCACTGAAAATTAAGGACTCTGGGCAAAAAAAAGAAAGCTGAAAGTTGCTTGTATTTGATAACCATGGTGTAAATAAATGAATTTCTGTATGGTTACCTGGTGATAAAAATGTTATTTACAGAGCAACGGAAGAGAACAGATGTTCTTCAGAGTGGCCATTCCAGCCATACCTTATTTTTGATGTAGGAGATGGTCACGAGGAGCGAGACAATGAGTAAGTCCTGTGTCCTACTCTGCCAAGTTTTAGATTTGCTGAGAATTCATTTCCTGCAGAACAGTTGTTTTCTGTCGTCTGTTTTTCCCAATATGCATTAAGTAGCCAGAACTGCATTTTCAACTTTATCTGATTTAATTTTGAAAAAAAACCTGTTTACTAAAGCACGTGTTAAATGGGTTTGGGTTTTTTTTTTTAAATCTGAAGCTGGGTTTGATGCTGGTCTGACTATCTGTGAGATGCCAGTGAATGCCTGCTGTCTCTGCTAACTCTACTAACAGTTCCTGAGTTCCTGATTTATTTTCTTATCAGTGACTTTCCTTTCACAGCTGCTTGCTGAGGTAATGCCAGAAGGTGGCAGGCTCACTCCTCCCTTTTGCTTATTCTGTAAGGAAAGCAAAGCTCTGTAGTTTTAAGACTTAACATAAGTGCAGCCTGTCACTGCTCACACTTCTTGTTCACTGCTCCTCATGGCCTCCTTGAAAACTTCTATGTGAAGAAGGCTGTGAAAGTTCAAGACAGGCTTTGACTCACAATCCTCCTATAAATCGGGCTGAAGCATTGAATTTGAATGTATTCCTGTAATGTTTCCACTCTGTCTTGTTCAGCTCTTTTAGTAATCCTCAGGAAGTGAAGCTGGTGATGGAATTAATTAGAACAATTAAAGAAAAAAGGAAGAATCTGGGTCTTCGTCACATTGGAATAATTACTCCTTACAGCGCACAAAAAAGGAAAATTCAAGAACAACTGGACAGAGCGTTTAGGAATAACAGGTAAAAAATCCCATGTGTTTCTAAAATGGGACTTGGATTTGCATGTTAGTCCTTTGTTTATCCTCTTAAAACAATAGCAAAAATTCAAGGTTTTTCTGTACAGTCTGTACTTATGGATTCCTTTAAAGGGCACGCACAAGCCTTTTGCTTAAAGCAGGCATGGCCTGTCTGTACCATTTCTTGGTTATTACTTGTATACATCCTCTGTTTGTATTGCTGTTCTGAATAAAGCTGATTTAAAATAAAGTCTCAAATTCCAAGCTACATGGACCTGAACAGCTTTTCAATGGTGATGGCGGCCTCGGAAAAGCAAATTTAGTTTTAGGTTCATATGCTGAATCTTTTCATACACAGAAGCAGAAGTTTACCCTGGGTTATTTTGACAGCGGATCATTAAGCATGGTGTTTAGGCTATTTCCATTAGTGTGTTGCTTAAAACTTTAACTAACATCATTTAACACCTTGCTAATCCTTCCTTCAACAGCCCAGGAGAAGTGGACACAGTGGATGCATTCCAGGGACGAGAGAAAGACTGCATCATAGTGACATGTGTCCGGGCAAACAACACGAAAGGATCAATTGGGTATGTTTCTCTTGAGTGATTTGCAAATCCCATTTCCAGTGACACTCTAGATATAGTCATTATATTTTCAATATGACCAGTAAGAAAGTTACTAGAGAACAAGTCACTACAGCCAGCAAATTAAAGGGTATCTAAATGCATGAATTAATGTTACTGATTTGAGATCTCTGGCAAAATTATCTGGTGTCATGGGCAAGGTGTGATGGGAAAGTTTGCATCACCTTTACCTGTGGTCTTGGAGCTGAGTGAAGTATTTTGGTCTCCAAGGTTGCTAAAGCAGCATTAAATTTACGCTGAAAGTGACTTGCAAAGGGAGGAGAAAATTCTCCAAGAAATGGCAATGGATTTGTTTTCCTTTCCTGAGAAAATAATCTTGTAATCTTTCAGGTTTAAAAGCTGTTAGGAATATTTAGTGGTCTTTCAAGTTCCCTTCCTCCCCCTGCCACAAAACATAGAGAACTCTTAATATTTGTGCTGCTGGATCCACTCCCCGGGTCTGCTCTTTGCCTCTCATCTTTTTTTCCTGCACTGCCCAAATTTTCTGGGATGGCTCTGGAGCTTTTGCAGTCTTTACTGCAGGGGTTGTGAATTTTAGAAGAGCAGGTCTCAGTGCTACCACCACAGTACGAGGCATTGATGTGGGACTTGTTCAAACTAAGTTGTACAAAGACTTGACTTTGTATTGCAAACTTCGTTAGTATAGAATAAGATGTACATTTTGGGAGCTTTTTCATTAGAGAAGAAATAGTTGGTATCAGTTTTAACAAACTTTAAAAAGACAAGTTTTGGTAAACAAGCCCTAACAGAAATCAGGCTTTAAGAATATGCTAAGATTTCTTTGTTTAGGTTTCACTACCTTGATTTGTGATCCCACAAAAACAGACTAGACAGGAAAATTTTCTTCTGCAAGGAATATCCATTTCACTCTTGAAGCATGACAAAGCAAAAGTCCTCCTTCATGTGCATCTACTGCAGGTCACCTTTAAAATAAAATATTCATGTCCAGCGTTCAGTACTTCAGTAGAAAATTTTCCCATTAATCATGCCAAATATTATTAAACTATTTCAGTTCAAGACAAAAAGAAGCTTAAAGTCTTGATAGGTGAAGTGAGGTTGATGTCTTCTGTACTTTGAGGAACACTTAAGGAAGCAGTGGTTGGCATTAAGAGGGGACTTTCTCTAAGAAAGGAAAAGTCAATGGCAAGAGCTGGAAAGAACTGGAATTTCCTGTGAGGAGTCAGAGTGGTGAAAGAAAGAAAACACAATTCATGCAAAGCCCTTCACGTAAGGCAGGGCTGCTGCAGTGGGATCTGGGAATGGGTTATGAAGTGCTGCTGCCTTTGTAACTGCTTCCGTGATCTTCATTTCACTGAAATGGAATATTATATCTTTTTCTCGTAACACATGGTAGTAGTAGTTCAGGAGCTTAATTCTGTCTTGTCACCTAGGTTTCTGGCAAGTCTTCAGCGTTTGAACGTTATAATTACCCGAGCCAGATTCAGCCTCTTCATCCTTGGAAGACTGAAAACGCTCATGGTAGGTACAGTGTTAATCAAATGGTCTTCTGTGATCCACCCTTTTGGGTCAAGTCAGGGTTGGGGAGGTGAAAACCATTGTTGGACTGCTCCAGTCTCTGAAAGGAGACCCTTTTCTAGTGTACTGTTAAATTAGTACAATCCAGGCCTCTGAAGGGTTCTCTTTGAAAGCTTTGGCTGTAACTGTCATACAACATTTTAAAAAATCAGAATGGTTTTCCTTGCTTCCAAGAAGGAAAGTCAGAAATTACTCTCAATATTTTTAGTAACTAAATTGTAACACAGTCCTTTGCAGTTCAAGTGTGGGGGTTGTGAAAAATCTCTCTGCACAAGATAGGATGGTGGCAGAGAGAATTTTCTGCTTGATCCTTACTGTTTTTCCAGCTATTGCAGTTCTCACTGGATACTTGAGCAAGGAAAATGGTTTCTTTTTTTTTTTTTTAATAAAAAAAACAAACCATCCAGACCACCCCAGAACATCCACCTTATCTTCATACTATTGTTTTTGACACCACTTTGCATAGTCATGTGGTTTCTGAGGATACTCTTTTGAAATGGGTATTTCTGAAACAGAACTGGATGTTTGGGGAACTCTAAAGGCCCACTGAATGTGTAGGGAATGCTCTTGAATAGACATAATGTCTTATAGTACTAGATTTTTGTTCTCTTTCCAAGGGTGCAGGGGGTGGTGGCTGCACCACTAGAGGGCATTAAAGCCATGCTCCTGTTTCACTCTGTACCAGAGAACTCTTTTGGCCTGCATAAATATAGAAATTGTCATTTTAAGTAGTAGCTCACTGATGGTTGAAAGTACCTTCCCTGTGTTACAGCAGCCAGAGTGCCTACTGCTGTTTTGCAAGTGAAACATAAGATTCTTCCATTCCAGAAGGAACATAACAGTGGTTTCCATGACAGTTGTGTCAGGTACCTTGATTAAAGAGGTTGTGCATCCTCTGACACCTCTGTCCATTTGTGTTGATTTCTTTCTGGTAACTGTTTTCTTTTTTTTGGGGGGGTGTTTGTCTTTTTTTCTTTTTTTTAAAGGAAAATAAGGACTGGAATGAGTTGATTCAAGATGCTCAGAGAAGAGGTGCCATTATCAGGACATCAGAAAAGAGCTATGGGAAAGATGCTCTTAAGATTTTGAAGCTTAAGGCCACAGTACGGCTCCCGACCAACGCGGAGACAAAGAAACCTCCTTCCTTCCAGGCTTGTTCTTCCAGCAGCAAGAAGGGTGAGCTTGCAAATCCACCTCCTCCTCCACCAAGGGAGGCCAGTAGCCCACGGGATGTCACCTCTGGGGCTGGCCATGCGGTGCCCCAAGGAAGCAGAAGGCCCCAGCAGCCCCAGGTGGCTCAGGTGGTGGTAGACTCCAGGAGAGGCAGTGCCTCTGTGCCTGGGGAGGCTGCGGTGCTTCCCACCGATCGAGAGAAGCCACGGGACCCGAGGCTGGCCAGCATGGCTAGTAGGACTGAAACAAAAGGGAAGGAGCAGGCCTCGAAGGACAGCGGTCAGACAGCCCAGAGCAATCCAGGGGCAACATCACAGCAAGGCCTCAACGCCGCCTCAGCTGCCAGGGATCAGATGTCCAGAACTGAAACTTCTAAGAAGCCACAGCCCGTGATGAGACGATGTGACGTGCCTTCCACGTCGGCTTACGCAGCTCGGCATGGGGGTGACCAGAGAGCTTCTGTATCCAAAAACGGTTCAAAAGACTGCAGTGAAGGAGGTCAGAGCAATAGCAGTAGGTGGAACAAAGACTATCGTGTATTAAATAGGAGAACATCAGAGGAATCGCTGCAGAACAGAGACTCAAACAGTGCCAAGCGAAGGAAGACCTTTCACTGACTTTACTAGTGGCTCGTTACTGAAAATCTATTTCCAGATTTCTGTCTAGCAAGGGCTGTATTTTAAATTATTTAGTACACGTGGAACTCCCTTCTATTGATACCACTGCTATCAGTAGATCCATCTTTTTCCCATCTTGTCCCTAATTGTGAAGGGGACTTTACAACTGACAGCTCTGAGTTTTTGAAAATAAAAGTTGGATAGCTGCATTGCTTGGAAGAGCAGTGAATTTTGTCAGCTAGGAACTTAAGGTTGTAAATGTTTAACAATGTATATTTGTACAGTATACAGTTATTTTAAGATTTAATTTGGCAGATATCTAGCTTCTTGTTTCCTTGTGCAAATGCTAATTTCTTAGTGATGTAATTTTTTTAATGAAGAACCAGAGCAAAGCAAAACACCACCAAAACCAACCAAAAAAACCCCCCTCAAATAACAAACAAACCCCCCAAATCCAAAAATCTAGCCAGACTTCTTTTTCTCTTTGATTAGAAAGCCTAATTTATTTGAGAGCAAAGAGTGAATGTTGGAAATGTGGCAGCAGTGATTCTTCCTCATGCTCCACGACTGCCTCAGGAATGGCTGAAGGCAGATGTACATAGGTTGAATGGAGAGTATTCTACTTATTTTGTATATTTTACTGCCTGTTTTTATAGAAAAAGAAGAGCTTTCGTTTGTACAAATGTGCCTTGAGTTTTGCTTCTGCTGCTTCATCTGTTGGAATCCTTTTCTTGTTGCAGTGCAACACAAACTGCAGGTTAAAGCCTATGAGGTCTGTGGTCCCAGTGAGTCCGTGTGAGGAATAATCAGCAGCACCCTGGAATCTTAAGTTGAAGATCTAGTTAACACTTATTGGTAATGACAACTTGAGTTTCTTTGTATAGAGCTTTTGGAGATCTACAGCGATAAAAACAGCAAGTGGTTCATTCTAGGTGTTACTACTGGATTCTTTCCACTGTCTTAATGAAGGATATATAACCAGTGAAATGGGGTGGGGGAGAAAAAGGAGCTATTTTTAAGAAAGCCTTCCTCTCGTCGTAACATTTCACAATAGAAGTGGAATTATTTCTACTAAGAATGCCTTTGGGTCACTGTGAAGTATCACTTTCTTCTTCTGGAGTATGTCTGTCTCCAGGAGGTGAAGAGCAACATTTCATGGGCAGAGTTTTGCACGGCGGTGCTTCTGCTGGTGAGTGCAGTGTTACCACCAGCTGGGTTGCTGTCTACTTGCATCTGTGTTAAAACACAGCCTGTGATGAAGCAGCCACTCTGCTGCTGGCCCTTGTGAACTGACTTGTGCTCAGCCACTATAATGGCAGTAGTTTTCCTTAAGCAAATGTGCTGCCAGACTTCTCTGGGCGGAATTTAGCCATAATCTTTAGTTTTGTTTCTGTCCCGACACATTGATTGTGATTAGTGTCAGCTTTGTCCTTCTAACCCCCTGCTGAAGGGGTGCATGTCATCCAGCTCAGTGAAACACAGGTGCCTTACCACCCAAAACATAAGGTAGTGGGTCAAACAGTAATTGCTGGGGAAACTTATATCAAACACAGGTGCCTTACCACCCAAAACATAAGGTAGTGGGTCAAACTGTAATTGCTGGGAAAACTTAATGTATCCCAGCCCAGAACAAACGTGCTTTACTGGTACCAAAGGCTTCATAGGTATGTTGGTGTCATGGTGTTGGTGTCATCAAACCAGGACAGTTGGGAGGCTTTTAGTTGCTGTGTGAGGCTGCCTAGCTCATTGTGCTGCATAGTACTGAGCATTTTAAGAGAGTAGGGGAGAATCTTTGAGATGCCTGTGAAGTGAAATCAGAATATTTGCATTGTTCAGCTTTAGTCATTCATTATGTTGCAGTCTTAATCGCTTCAGTGAACCCTGACTTTCTCTTGTCAGCAGTACATGCACTTCTAAAACTGCTGTGGCTCTTCCCTGATGTTGTGTGCAGTCTGTGAGGGGGAAGGCTGCCTGAATGAATCTGTCACCACTCGGACGTTTCGGTCACTCCCACATCACAGAATCCGTGCCCTGTGTGTTATCTCCTTTTATGTTACTGGGAATACTTAAACATACTGTCATCTTTCAAACCTCTTGGCTCCTCTTGGCAGGGCTGTGCTGACCTGCCTGCTGTTTCTACTTAGCACATTAAAAAGGCTGCTATTCTGCAACCGGCTGTAGGATCCTATAGCTGTGGAAGCCATTTAGACTGTCTTTATGTAAATAAAGTGATGCTGGCAACGGTGTGAATGAGGAAATGCTTTTCTGGTCATTAAATAAAATTTGGTCAAAAGAATGGTTCTTTGAAACTTTGAGTTTTCTTTTTCCTTAATCAGCATTTCAGAACGTGTTCTTCTGAGAGCTTTACTTACCGCATGATGTAAGGAATTTTGTTGTAACATTTTATTTTCATTGTATTTTGTACCCATCACATAGGTCTGTACTCTCTAATGCCTGTATTTTTCCATAAATCATTGTTGAGGTGTGGTCAGTGGCTCAGACCTTTTTTGCATATTTATTACCAGGTTTATATGCCTTAAGTTGCCAGTCTTTCAGTGGTAGCTTATTGCTACCACATCAGTCTGTATTGTTAATGGTGTATAATAAAAAAATATTTGGGTTGTTGCACTTAAAAAACTTTTCCCTCTTCACATGTTCAGAGTAGGTTTGTGGTTTTAATTAACTTCCCCCCCTCATGTCTCTCTTATACCCATAACATGGAAAACCAAGCAAACTCCAATCCAAAGCACACTTCTCACGGACTCAAAGTGTGCATCAGGGAACAAATGGATGAGGTACAATTTTCCTAACTTCTCTGCTCTTTCCATTGTGTGTTATAAACCAGTGAGTGGTGTCAGAGTTGATGTCAGTAAGCTGAGTGTAGACTTGGCTTTATTTGTTTACTATCATCTCAGAACCAGTGACAGTTGGAGGAGGTTGTGCAGTGATTGTTCTCTTCTGCTGAGTGTTAAAGTCAGAAACATCAGTAAAAGAACAACACAACTGTATGTAAAACAGTTTAATTGGAAGTTGTGCCAAAAAACTCCAGAAGAAGCAGCATTTGGGTTTTTTACAGAGGCTTCCATGTTTCCTCCAAGCTCGGGCAGCTTAATTCTCAGTGTGAAACCAGTTCCCTCTCTGGTATTATTGGTCTTTGATGTCACTAAGAAGGGAAAATCTCTTGTAAGTGTTGGACTATGTTTTGCTCAAAGTTTAGGGTTTCTTTAATTCTTTGTACATGAAATAGGCTTTCTGGTCAAGGTGGAGTATGGGTCTGGTGATTCCTTTTTCTTTTAAGGTTTGCTGTAATTGTTTTCTTTGTCATTACTCCAAATTCTGGGGATGTGAGAACAAACCAGAGCTGTGTAATAACAACGATACCCGAACAGGTATTTGCCTAATGAGTTTTTCTTCTTACCTCTGTCTCCCATTGAGACTTTTTTTTTCCCCCCTCTTTTTTGCATTTGCTGAAGTGCAATGAGATGCTGGGGTTTACTTTTGCCTACAGAAGGGAGAGACCAGAGTAGCCAACAGCTGGAGCTCGTTCACAGCCTGTGGTGATGCTGGGGATAAGCAGAACTACAGCCCTAAAAATGCAAGACGTTCTCTCTCGTCTGCATGAATAAATGATGGATGAAACGACTGCTGTATTGTAAATGGAATTTATAATGTTAATGATATAATACAGTCTCTTGCCACAACGAGTCCATTCCCAAACCGTATATAAGGTCTCCTTTCTTGTCTTTTTAAGATGCTTGGAAAGGAGCCCGATGCCTTATTCTTTAGTGCAAATACATGTAAGCTAAGCAGCCTTCTACGTGGAGTATCGCTGGCACATGAGACCTTCCAGCCATGTGTACCTGTCTTCTAAGGCCTCAACTAATTTGCCACCAAGTCCCAGGCAAATAGTGACAGAAAAGAAAATGAAGGCGGTTTGAGTGCCCCTTACATTTGGTATTGTAGAAATGTAGAAAACCTTGTTTTATAGCCTGACAGGCTACGGTGGTCTGGCTGTCCAATTCTGTCACCGATTTCACTGTTGAATTCCCTTTGCTACAAAGAAATCCCAGCAGTTTCCCCTCTCCTTGTTCTCATCCCTGAACCAGCAGAGTGCTGGCCCAGGATGGAGCTTTTGGAGCCCAGTATTGTTGCTGGCCAGGGGAGAAGGTAGTTACGTGGTAAAAATGGGTGGTTTTAGACTTTCCTCGCAGGTTTTACCCTGTGGTGAAGCTTGTTACGATGCCTGGAGAATCGAAATTATAAAGGAGCTTTTAGGACAGTCTGAAGCTTTTCCTGCATCTCAAATCAGCGTGCAGGTTTTAGCCAGTTTCTGTGTGGTTGTGGCCAAACTCCAAATCCCCGCTGAGAAGATGGTGATAACAAAGCTCTTCAAAACCCAGCTCTGCTCTAATTTCTAAGCGAGACCACTCAGCTCCTCCTTTATACTTTGGTTTATTTACATTTGGGACTTTTCCTGAAAGCCAATTCTAGAACAGAATGGGTTGGTGAGACTGTTAATTTTATTACCACTCAAGTGTTGGTTCTCTTGCTGCTCCAGCCTCGGCGAGGCTCCTTATGAATCGCTCTTGTAGATGAGATGTCTGCCTTCTCGTCTTCATGAAGCCAAATAACATACCTGGTAAGTGCTGATGGAGTTTTTTCCCCCCCTCTCCTTCTGTCTCCACCTCCCAGGGGCTGGAGGCTCAATGTTTCATCTGGCAAGTGAGCAAATAAGCCTAAAGCCACTCTGCTGGTGGCTCCTCTGCAGCTGGGGCTGCAACTCAGCCTGGCCGCAGCCGCCTGTCGCGTCAGGCAGATTTCTGTTGCTTTCTGTTACTTTTGGTTATTTAGATTTGTCAGTGCTCTAAAATAGTTAAAATCAGAGTAGAATTGGAGGTAAACAAGGAAAATCAAAAGCTCTACTTGTGCTGTTTGAAGAGGTCACTTTTTTTTTTTTTTTTGCAGACAGAAGCGTAATTTAAAAACTTTTTGAAATGAATCGAATGCTGGCTGCACGCTGGCGACTGGATACACATGAAAACCTCTTGAAAGAGTGCAAGTGGCTTTTCTCGGAAAGAGAAGTACTTTTTGGTTAACCTTTCCACCAGTAAAGCATCAGGCTCATTGGACAACTCCCATTTGGAAGCATTAACTGATGTACAAATGTTTCTATTTTAAAGATGATGAACTTTGGGATCTGCGGGTACTCGCTGTGCTGGTTTCTCTCTGTGTTATTTCAATAATGCTCCATCCTTTGTGTAGACACCTGTGTGCTAACAGACATCTGCACTTAATGCTTCTTCAGCGCTGAAGCTCTCAGAAGCTTTGAATTATTTTCTTAAACACCAAGTTTAAGTTTTGTAAGAGAGGGTTGGTTTTTTTTTTTTTGGGTCTTGTAGTGGTTTGTATTTTATGATTGCAAGTTCTCCAGCACCATTGGACAAGTAAAGTGCCATCCTGGTCTCTGACACGCAGGGCTAATAGCTTTGTGTCTGAGCTTAGAGATGAGCTGTGCTGCCAGGTCTGCAGGCAGAGCCACCGGAGGGAAGTCGAAGGTCCCTCCTTTGGTTCTGCTCTTGTTCACAGCCCAAAAGCCATTTGGTTTCTTCTGTGAGATGGAGCACGTTGTGTTTGTCCTCTGCAGTTGCTATTTCACAGAGATCTTTGTTTCTGCGCGACTAGTAAGAGCCTAAGAATGGTAACCGTAGGGTGGAGGGTAGACTTGTGTTTTGGTTTGGTTTTGCTCCTCACCAATCATCTTCAACACTCAGGTGCACTTTGGCGTAGCTGCAGGAGGGTTAGCACCACAGCTTCCCGATTCTGGTTCAAGTTATTGAACTATTTGTTGGGCTTTGGCTAAAGAAGGCCCAGGACTGAACATTACTGTTATTACAGGGAGGTGGGACCATCTCTGGAGCTGAGTTATGATGTCTTGTCTTAAAAACAAATGAACAAAACCCCAACCAACCCAAATTCGACCAAGAGTAAATCCCCCAACCCAAAAAAGATCCACTGCAGTGGTGTATCCCCTTCAGCAGGCTTCATTCCTGGGCTGTTCTGAGCTTTGTTGTGCCCTTCTGAGGTTATTTTCTATGGGAATTCAGTGCTGCTGCTTGGCACGTTCCTGCTTGTACAGCAATAAAAGTGTGTGTTTGCAGGGAACCTGCCCGGTGCAGAGTTTGTCTTTATGAAGTAGTAAATTTTCTGTCGCTTAATCTAATATTCTAGAGAAAAACACTAGTAGGGGGAAAGGAGAATGTTGCTTCACCTACCAGAAGTGCCATTAGAGATCTTGATCTTGTTACAGTCTGTTCTATGCTATTACTTGTAAGAACAGTAACGTATAAAGATTTTAAATATATCGCAGTCAGAAAGTACAAAGAAGGAGCAAGTGTCAATAACAGCAGCCAGCAGCCGGCAGCGTTAAAGAGAGGGAGGCAATGCTTGTGCCAGCCCACTCCCTCAGAGATCAAACCTCAGCAGGGCGAGTTTAACCCTCATTTATTTTATGGCAGATTAAGTCCTGTGACTCGCCTCTGTGATGTTAAATGCTGCTCGAAATACGCTCTAGATTTCTTTGTGTTGCTCTTTGATGTGACAGTATCTGTCCTGCGCCTTCACTTTTCTTTGTTTTTTTTCCTCCTAATGCTTCTTCAGCGCTGAAGCTCTCAGAAGCTTTGAATTATTTTCTTAAACACCAAGTTTAAGTTTTGTAAGAGAGGGTTGGTTTTTTTTTTTTTGGGTCTTGTAGTGGTTTGTATTTTATGATTGCAAGTTCTCCAGCACCATTGGACAAGTAAAGTGCCATCCTGGTCTCTGACACGCAGGGCTAATAGCTTTGTGTCTGAGCTTAGAGATGAGCTGTGCTGCCAGGTCTGCAGGCAGAGCCACCGGAGGGAAGTCGAAGGTCCCTCCTTTGGTTCTGCTCTTGTTCACAGCCCAAAAGCCATTTGGTTTCTTCTGTGAGATGGAGCACGTTGTGTTTGTCCTCTGCAGTTGCTATTTCACAGAGATCTTTGTTTCTGCGCGACTAGTAAGAGCCTAAGAATGGTAACCGTAGGGTGGAGGGTAGACTTGTGTTTTGGTTTGGTTTTGCTCCTCACCAATCATCTTCAACACTCAGGTGCACTTTGGCGTAGCTGCAGGAGGGTTAGCACCACAGCTTCCCGATTCTGGTTCAAGTTATTGAACTATTTGTTGGGCTTTGGCTAAAGAAGGCCCAGGACTGAACATTACTGTTATTACAGGGAGGTGGGACCATCTCTGGAGCTGAGTTATGATGTCTTGTCTTAAAAACAAATGAACAAAACCCCAACCAACCCAAATTCGACCAAGAGTAAATCCCCCAACCCAAAAAAGATCCACTGCAGTGGTGTATCCCCTTCAGCAGGCTTCATTCCTGGGCTGTTCTGAGCTTTGTTGTGCCCTTCTGAGGTTATTTTCTATGGGAATTCAGTGCTGCTGCTTGGCACGTTCCTGCTTGTACAGCAATAAAAGTGTGTGTTTGCAGGGAACCTGCCCGGTGCAGAGTTTGTCTTTATGAAGTAGTAAATTTTCTGTCGCTTAATCTAATATTCTAGAGAAAAACACTAGTAGGGGGAAAGGAGAATGTTGCTTCACCTACCAGAAGTGCCATTAGAGATCTTGATCTTGTTACAGTCTGTTCTATGCTATTACTTGTAAGAACAGTAACGTATAAAGATTTTAAATATATCGCAGTCAGAAAGTACAAAGAAGGAGCAAGTGTCAATAACAGCAGCCAGCAGCCGGCAGCGTTAAAGAGAGGGAGGCAATGCTTGTGCCAGCCCACTCCCTCAGAGATCAAACCTCAGCAGGGCGAGTTTAACCCTCATTTATTTTATGGCAGATTAAGTCCTGTGACTCGCCTCTGTGATGTTAAATGCTGCTCGAAATACGCTCTAGATTTCTTTGTGTTGCTCTTTGATGTGACAGTATCTGTCCTGCGCCTTCACTTTTCTTTGTTTTTTTTCCTCCTTTTTTCAAAGTACAAGTTCACTGGCCTTCTCTCCACGAAGGTGGCTGTGTTTTGGGGGCACTGGCTGTGTATGCTGTATCCGCACTGTTAGGCTGGAGGATGCTGCAGGCTCTTGCACTTTTGGAACGTGGGCTGCTCCCAGCACAGACTCCCCCGAAAAGCAGGGTGAGCTGCAGAGACAGGACCATGGAGACACCAGCATTGAAACACAACAATTGTTGGTGGAGGAGGTTTTGGAGTAGCACTCTGGCAAGGACACCAGACCTGGAAATGCCAGTGGGGGCTCGAGGCTGGATTGTGTGGGGCTCCTGGGCTGGGTCTGGGAGCAGGAGGGCTGGGGAGAGCTGGGGCAGTGACCAAGGGCTGCTCCCTTGCCAAGACAATTACCCCAGAACTGAACGTGCTGGGGGTGGGGGATGTCTCCTGTCTTCTAGTCCTCTGCTCAGTCAGCTCCTGGCTTGGTGAATCTTTGGACATGGCAAAATTAAAGCTTTTAGGATCGTGACATTCCCATTGTTCTGATGGACTTACATCATCTCTCGTCTCTGGTTTCTCCTGCTTCCATTTATGTACTTGGCTGCAATGCTTCTTCTGATAGGGGCATGTTTGCGAGTCTTAAATGAGTTGATCTAGTCCCTGTGCTCTCTATACTGAAGTCCCACTCTGTGGGTGCTTAAAAATACTCCAAATATACAGATTTTTTTTTCTGGGGAGGGGTATCATGGCATCGGCTCTGGGAGGGGCTGCAATGGGGCTGGACAGCTGAGGTCCCCCTGGGGAAGCATCCCTGGACTACCCAGCCTTCTCCTGCCAAAGGCTCATTTGGAAATGGCCTTTCCATACAAGACCAGTGCTTAATATATCACTCGGGCTTTGTTCATTGTCTACAGTTAGTAGCCTAACCTAGGTTCAGCAAAGTAATTAGGAGAAATAATTAACAGCTCTCAGCGACGAGGCAACCTCTCTCTCCCTCCCCTCTCCCTCACCACGTGCTGCACCTTGGTAGTTACTCAGAAAACACAAGAGGACGTTATCAATCAAAAAATAAGTCTTTACCTGTAATTAACTGTGCACACAAAAAGGAAAACGTGGTGATCAAGCAGCAATTGATAGTTGCTTTACTGGAGGAGGTTACACCAGAATCAAACGCTCATGGCAAAACGTCCCTTTAAGTTGTGGTTCTTTTATAACATTTAATCCAAACAAAAATAAGTCTCTACCAAAAAAAGTAATTTGAACCGTACACTATACGGAAATGTGTGGATAAGACACCGCACTCCTCACGTACCGTACGCCTGATGGCCCCTGTGTTCTCCGTGAGTGCAAGAAAACAAAACCCAGCAATGAAAATACAAAATCAATGCAGCAACTAGAGTTGTAGGCAACAGTATGTGCATGGCCAGACCGGGCCCGTGGTGGGATGTGGGACTATGCAGCAAGGATGGACCAGAGTCCCCCCCCTTCCCTCCCTCCCCTTCCCCTGCCTGTTGTGTTACGGGGCTCTGGAGTTGTCATGACAGGCTCTTTCAAAACAGGACGCTAAGAAGAGGAAAAATAAAAACACCCCAGCCTATACCAAAGTAAAGAAAGTAATAATAAAAAAAATATCCCTTGGATCGCGGCACTATTTCACCAGGGCCCCCGGTGACCCCGGCCCCGGGTTGCCCTGTGCAGGGCAGGGAAGGAGAGTCGCTGGGTGGAGGGAAGGACGGGCCCCGTGTCCCCACCGGGCTGCGGGACCGTGGTCCTGGCACAGGCTGCTGCAGTCCCCGTGCCCCTGCCCGGCAGCCGGCTCTGCGCTGCGGCCACCCCGGCTGCTGCCGGGACGGGTCCATCAGCAGGAGTCAGCCCCTGGTTTTCTGCATACCTCTCTGCTTGGAAAAGTGGACCAAAAAGACGTTGTGCAAGTCCTAGCGTGAAGGAAGGCGGAGGAGACGGCGGGGAGAGCCACCCCGTTACCTTGGTCTCCCCGGGTCCCTCGGGTGATGGTGCCTGGGCTGGGCTCCTTCCTCTGCGGCTTCAGAGGTCCACCCAGCCGCGCAGCTGGAGGGCCAGCACCCCGAGGAGGATGGTGCCGAGGCTGCTGTGGGCGCTGGAGGCACCGTCGCAGTCCTGTTTGTCGGCTTCACACCTGGATTGCTGGCACAGGACCCCCTTGAAGCCCACGGGGCAGATGCAGCGCTGGTTCTGGTAGCAGGTGCCACCGTTCTGGCAGAGCAGGAGCTCGTCGTCGCAGACGTTGGCTGCGAGGTGGGAGGGATAGAAGGATGTGGGTGTTAGTCTGGGGTATGTCAAAAACCTTGGCTGCAGCAGAAACTTGAAGTTTTCGGCATTCTTTAGCTCCTAGGGGTTAAATTATCCAACCCTCGTAGTGCTAGAGCAGTTCCAAGGCCAGAGGGACATAGTGGGAGATATAAACTCTAGGGAAACAGCTATCAAGGTATTGTGGATTTGGGTGAAATGGCTGGAATCTGGTCACCCTACACCCTGAGCACTGTGGGGCACCCGAGCGGGTGGTGCTGAGGATCCCCCTCTTGTTTGGGCCCGTCTCACCCCTCCCTCTGTCCCGCGGGCTCAGGTACGTACGGAAGCAGCCCTGTCTCCAGTAGTAGTTGGGCAGGCAGTCGTCACACTTGGGCCCCGTGGCACCTTCTTTGCATTCACAGTAGCCGGTCTCGTTGCAGCGGTCGTGCATGGAGCCGATCTGGTTGCAGTTACATTCTGGCCAAAGAAGACAGGGCTGTTAGTGTCCATCCTGCCTGGGGGCTTTGTGCCCTCTAATGCCCCGAGGGAAGTGTTGGGGTCTTTGGAACAGGCTGGCTGCGTGCTGCGGGAGGGCTGTTACAGCCCAAGGGGCTGGGAGGGCATGGTTTCATGAGAAGGTCCAGCAGTGCAAACAGTCCTGTGTGCAAAGACCACCCCCCACTTTGGAGCTGAGCATCTCCTGGTAGAGCAATGCCTCTGAATCACAGAATCACAGAATTATCTAGGCTGGAAGAGACCCTCGGGATCATCGAGTCCAGCCATCCACCCTACTCTAAAGTTCTCCCCTACACCGTATCCCCCAACACCACATCTAAACGGTTCTTAAACACAGCCAGGGATGGGGACTCAACCCCCTCCCTGGGCAGCCTATTCCAATGCCCAAGCACTCTCTCTTTGAAGAATTGTTTCCTAATGTCCAGTCTAAACCTACCCTGGCGCAACTTGAACCCATTACCCCTTGTCCTGTCATCTGTAACTTGGGAGAAGAGACCGACCCCCGCCTCTCTACACCCTCCTTTCAGGTAGATGTAGAGAGCGATAAGGTCTCCCCTCAGTCTCCTCTTCTCCAGACTGAACAACCCCAGCTCCCTCAGCCTCTCCTCATAAGACTTACTCTCCAGACCCCTCACAAGCTTCGTTGCCCTTCTCTGGACCCACTCCAGCACCTCAATGTCTTTCTTGTGGTGGGGGGCCCCAAAACTGGACACAGTACTCGAGGTGGGGTCTCACCAGTGCCGAGTACAGGGGAAGAATCATGTTAGAAAGATATTATTTGGGGTTTGTTTTCAGGGAAGAGATGCGTCGGTGGGCTGCAAAGACTGTAGTGGCTGCTGTCCTCGGGGACCATGCGGGTGGACACACCACCCTCTAGAAAGGGACTGCACTAAAGCTCACCCCATAGAGCGAGGGCCCACAGGAGCCACCCCATGTCCTAGTGCCGCTGCCCAAGGGCACTGCTCCACTCACCTATGCATACATTCTCGTCATCCAGCTCTGCCGAGCTGTTGCGGTAGAAGCCCAGGCGGCAGTGCTGGCAGTGCTGGCCCCTCGTGTTGTGCTTGCAGCTCACGCAGGTCACCACGTTCAGGAAGTCGATGTAGCTGCAGCGGTTGGAGTGGCCGTAGCACTCGCAGTCTGCGGAGAGGAGGAGAGAGCTGGGGACCTGGGCCAGGAGCATCCTCCCTCATGCTGGGCAGAGGAGAGGAGCCACAAGGCTTTGGAGGAGGCTCCTGCTCTGGCCAAATGCAATGGGCACTGCCAACGCTGGGCTGGGCAGGATGGGTGCACACAGTGGCTGCTGATCTTCACTGACATGGGGGAGATTGGGCTGGAAACCATTGCTCAGAGAGCAGAGTGGGGTCAGGGGGCTCTGTCCCCTGGGGGTGAGGACAGGCAGGATCCAGCCCCCAGCTGTGCCAGGACACAATCTCTTTAAGGAAATGTATAATCTCTGTGGAGGGGAGTCAGGTGTTAATTAAAAAGCTGCCTCATTAATGAGCAGAGCCCAGTTTGGTGCCTGGCTTTGGCTTTGGTGGGGCTGCAGGAGCTGCAATGGAGTTGGGCTGGGGTGCAGAGCCCCTCACTATGGCAAAGAGGGGACTGGCCCATGAGATGGAGCTGGTAGAGGGTGCAGCAGTGTTAGTTGCCTCCAGCGATGGGAAGGCCCTGGACAAAGCTGAAGTGGAGCTGAAGCTGCTGCATGTTCAGGTAAAACCTTGCTGCCTCTGTGGCTTTTTCTCCTGTGTCCCTTCTCAGCGTGCCCCTTGCTGTTGTACCTCCCAAACCAAGGTGCTGGTTGTGAAGTACAGTGATTCTCGGGTTAAAAGTTTAAAATGAGTCTATGCATGGAGGCATGGCTTGTGTGGGGTCCTTCAAAAGGTGGTGGGTACATGTGTGAGGGTTTGAACCAGTTTGCCCAGCACAGGGACGCCTGCAAAGGCTGCTGGTGGGGTGGGAGATGTCTCACCATTGCTTGGCCAAACACTGCTCCTGTCCTCAGGGCTGACCTCTCTCAGCTGTGAGAGCAACCAGCCAGGTTTAATTTGTAGCCAGAGGCATTTGATTACTTGCTTCTTGTGTTTGGTTTTTATTACCATGGCTTGGGGTGGTGACTACCTTGCAGTGTTAGATTCAGGATGCTGGATCTTTCTGAGAGTTTAAAAGTATAATACAGGAGGAGAGGAGGTACTTGTGGCCCTCCTGCCCTGGTCAGGAGGTGTTCCAGCCAGCAGGGGCAGGTGATAACCTAACCAGAGATGGTGTCAGCCAGGTCTGAGCTTCCCCAGCTGTCAGAGAGGAAGAAGGAAGCTTGGAGCTGTGGTTTTGGTCCAAGCTCTAGCATTAAACATTCAAGGATGGCAGAGGGAGGGGATGAAGGTGGAAGGGTGTGGGCTGGCATGCACATGCGACTGGTGGAGGAGACTTGTGTCAATGAAATGAAGACCAGGGAAGATGGATTAGGGCAGAGGTTTCCCCATGGTTCACAGCTGCCTGAGGAGGAACTGAGTTTGCTGTAATCTTGACCTTCTGTGAAATATCTGCCTGTTTGACCAATAACCAAAGAATTTCAGCTCAAATACTTCTGCCTGCTGCAATTTCCAAGTGTTGTTTCACCTTAGGGATGCACTCCTACATACACCTTGACTAGGCAAACCCTCCCCATCTTCTCCATGTTGGAGGCTGCTGGACCACATCACCTGGGTGAAGACTAGGAGCCCTGGAGCACCGTGCTCCCCCCTCTTACCTTTATACGTTTCGATGGGAGCCACTGGGCCAGAGTCTGGTTTGAGCCGGATGAGTTTTGAGCTCTTTGAGGATGCTTAAGAAAAATCAAAGACATGCTTTTTCTCACCGCTTAGCTCCGCTCCACGTCCTACCCTACCACGAGGAGCTCTGGTATGAGAACAATGCCAACCCGAGCCAAGAACACCGCTCTGGCAGCGCCGGCATCTATTTCTGCACCAGACAGCTGGTAGCTGCTAAATTTCTCCTTTTCTTCTCCCCTCCTCAAAGTTTGATGCATGAAAAACCCAACGCGCCGTGCTATTGCGATGTGTAGAGCTGGAGGCTGAGGAACTACTCGCACATTCTCCCGTTACGCTTGTTTGGTGACATGGATCGGGTTATTCAGGCCAAGGATCTACAAGTCTAAACAGCTTAAAAAAAATAATCTACCGGCCATGGCCTCAGTTTGATGGCCAACTGGCACCTAAAAAGCTGCTAGGAGTACATCTAGAAGGACAAATGCTACGGAGGTGGTATCTGGCAGGGGTCCTGCCAAGCACGCGTTGTTCCAGCCCAGCTCAACCCCACCAGCACATACCTGTCTTCTTCCCATGCTTCTTGCCTGCTACGCGCCCTGCTTTGCTCTTCGGAGCTGCTACACAAGACAATAAAATACATCTGAGTGCTGTGGTGAGGAGAGGGCTTCCAGGACCAGTCCAGGATGGCTGGACTGGGGTATTTCATCAGGATAAAGGGCTGCCCTGGCCAGGATGGTGCTTCCTCAGGGCCGTGCAGCCAGCTGGACCCCTGTCCTTCACTGAATGACTGGAGTGCTGGGGATAAAGGCCATCTCTTCCAAATGGAGCTTATGGATTTGGTGCCTGGAGGTTTTTGTGCTCTGGTAACCCCACTACAGGGCAAGGTTGAGCAGCGCTGAGACCCCTCAAGGTGTTTAGAAATGGGTCTTACCAGTGTTTGTAGTGTGTACCAACCCTTGCACTGTGCCAGCCTACCATGGTGCCCAGTCCCTGCTCTGCCACCATGGCTTTCTCCATTCCCTGGTCCCATGGCTGAGCAGGGAACATGGCAGCCTCTCCTCACGGGTGTTCAGCATTGGCCTGGCACAGTATGGAGGCTACCAGGGCCTATTGTTCCTGCCATGAGAGAACTGGGGTAGCCCAGAGAGGGGACGAGCAGCCCCATGGGTCCACAGGGTGCCCAAATCCCCACATCTCTGCAGTGGGTGCTGGGGGTCATATCCCTGTGGAGAAGCCCCCATGGTTGTGCCTGTCCCTCATGAGGAGCTGGCCATGGCTGTGGGGAGGCTCCACAGAGTGTTGGGAGTAGGGTGATCTGCCAATGAGGCTTGGCCCTGTTGGGCCAGCACAGCCAATCAGCCCAATTAGTCTCACCCAATTAATCTTGACAGGGGACAGGTGCATGCCCCTTGACCTGTGGGAAGGAACACCTTCCCAAAGAGCTGAGGTGCTCATGGGCTCTCCTGGGGCCCAGAGAGACCGCTGCAGCCACCCCAGCCCCAACCATGTCTCCATCCAGTCCTATGGATGAGCTGAGGTGGACTCTCCAAGTAGGAGAGCAGATTGTACAATGGTGAGTCATGCCAAGGATGGGTGGGTTGTCACAGCCTAAGAGCATTGGGGGAAAAAACTGCCCTGCTCCATCCTTGGGGATAGGCTTAGCCTTACCTCGAATGTTTTCAGGAGGGTTTGGTGGCTTCGGCTTGGATCCAAATGGCGCTGTGTTTGGTGGGCGCTGAACAGCTTACGGTGGCATCAGTTAGAGAGAACATCAGATTTAATGCAGATCCCCTTCTTGTTTGCTTAAAAAGGTGGCAAAGGGACACTGGAAGCTCTAGGCAAGTATCTAGGGTGGGATGGTTGAGCAACATCTAGTTGTGAATGTGTTGAAGCAGGAACGAGAGACAAAGTCTCCTGGAAGTTGAAGTCTTTAAAAGTGAAGAGAGACAAAAGAAGTTCTCCTATGGGAAGGGCATGGGAACTGCTGGAGGGGTGCTTGTTGGCCTGTGGTCATCACGTTGCCCAAGCATGGAGAGAAGCTGAATCTGCAGACCACTGTCAAGACTCAGGAGCCCCTGTTGTTTGGCAGACTGTCAGCAACACCCGGCATGATGCCCATGGTGTAGGCCTCTCTCTCGTTGCTGTATCCAATACAGCTTTGTCTCTCTGTGAGGCCAGAGGCAGGCCCAAGAACACAATTCCAAAAAACTTCTATTTTGGCACTTTCTGCCCTTCAGTTGAGTATTTCCAAACACTGGGTTGTGTCCTGGGCCCAGCTTCAGCAGTTGTTATGTTCTGCACTGGAGGGGATGCTAATGTCTACGGCTGGAGTGAGCTACAAGCATCTCAGCTGGGAACGGGACTTGAGCACCAACAGGCAACTGCTGAAGCGTGTGTGCTGGTGGGAACCCCAAGGAGGAGAAACTTCAGCCTCAACAGCCAGCGTGAAGCCTCCTAAGTTTCCCACCAGGAGCAGCTCACCTTAGGCAGTCACGCAGGAGACCTGAAGCAAGGAAATACATAAGAAGGCATCTATGCTACAAACGACACAGGCCTATCTATTTACAAAGTTATTCTGCTCTACAAACAGACTCGGGTCTCGGGAGACGATGGGATTTCCATGATCCTCTCTGTTCACCCCAGCAGCAAGCTGTGAACAATCTCTTCTACCACTTACCATCCTCATATTTCATGTATACGACTAAACCCTGAGGCTCAATCCAGCCCCACCAGGCTCCAAGCTGCGTGTTGGGCACAGGCAAACCCCGAGCTTTTTTCCCAGGTGGGAGGAGGAGAGAGATGCATGGAAAGCAGAGATGCAGAACTAGAAACTAAAGCCTTCGCCGAGCGTCGGGAGCTGGTACTCGCTGGCAGGACCCAGCTCAGCCACGTGTCTCCTACCTTCTGCTCCAGGGCCAGCCTTGGCTGGGGGAGAGCCCACTTGCAGGGGAGCAGCAGCCGACAAACTGGTGTAGTCTTGCAGCCATCAAAGGGGAAAGCTGCGTTACTGGGTGTGCTGGGGGGAGCTGGCAACCAGCAAGGAGCTCTGATGGAGGGCCAGAGCTCTGGAGGACAAACCCAACCCAAGCCAACCCAACCCATCCCTGCGTCCCACAAGAAATGCATAGATCACTCATTTGATTTCCCCTCAAACCCTCACCCCCACTGGCTCCGTACCCCTCCCCGTCTCCTCAATATTGGTGACAATCTTCAGGTTTGCTAGAAAACAAACCAAGGAATAAAATTTTAAAAGCTGAATTATTAATTTCAAGCTCCAGTTGGGTAACATAAGGAGGAGGAGGGAAAAAAAATAAAAAAAATCTCTCAATCCTTGCCAAGTTTCAAAGGACAAACCCGAGTAGGAGAGAAATGTGATTTCCCAGCCTCGTCAAGGGGATGATAAACAATGCAGAATAAAGAAGAAAAAAAATTATTATTTTTTTTTTTAATGACAAGCTCTAAGAGAAGGTGATAGACATTGTCCTTTTCAGCTGGAAACTGGAAACCAATTGATATTAATATGGTGTTAAAGAGAATATGAAAAAAGCCCTGTGCAAATTGGCAAGGGTTTAATTAGAGTCACAATAAAAAACAGCCCTGAAGGCATTTTGCTTTTTAGTCATTCACATACACCTCCACTCAATTGCGTTTACAGAGCCAGGAAAATTATTAATGCTCATTATCCTGAGAAGCTTTCCTTTGTAGCTCTGGAACATTAATGGACAGTTTTACAGTTCAGGAGGGGGAGAGATGTGTTTTACCCCCAGACCCAGTTCATACAAGTGGGAAACACTGGGTGACTCTTATTCTGGGGGCTTGTATCAGCCCCCATTGGTCTTGGTGGGTTTCTGGGGAAGTAGAATAGATGGAACCAAGAAATCACTCTTTACAGCAAAAACCATCAGGGCAAACAGCAGTGGAGTTATGGGGCAAGACCCTGAAAAAGTCCTTCTCAAAACATAAGCAAAGGGTCCTGTTTCTGCAGGACCTACACAAAGCCAGACTTTTTGTGCCATCAAGCAGGGCTCAGGATGGTTTTGTTTTTCCCAGAGGTGAACTGGCACTGCTGAAACTGCTGGGTTACCGACTGGGGTGGGGGGTAAATGGAAGCAAAAAAAAAAACCACAAACAAAAAACAAACCCAAACCTTTCTTCTGCTTATTTTGAATGTGGGAAAAATGTAACAAATGGCAAGGCAGAATTTGACAGGCTTCAAGGAAGGGTTTGAAATAACAGAACTGCAGAAGGCAAATGAGAATAGCACTTAATTCATCCTCCTTAGGGTAGCTGTGATTTCCCTTCGTTCTACCAATTTTGGCAGCCTCGACTGCCTTCAGACCACAGACCATGCTCATAAGCTCATTCTTCTCTACCCTCTCACCACAAGACAAGCGACCGGGCACAAAAGCATCCTACGAACATGACCACAGCTCCACCTTGACCACGGAAAACACCACGAGCAGCCAAAGGAAGCAGATGTCTAGCAGATCCATGCAACCCAGAGACAACTCAAATCTAATCTACTCCTCTAGCCTACGTGCTACGTTGCTTTCTGCCTTGCCGCTACCCACTAGTTTGCGGAGGCATGAAGGAGAAGGGAAAAACACATCGATCTGGCTTTAAATACCTGTTTTTTTCTCTGTCTCTCTCACAGGCTCAGAGTCAGCGAGCTCAGAGGCTGGTCTGATGATGCTTGCTTATGGTGGGAAGCAGAAATTCAGAGGGCAGAAGACAGTGTGTAAATTAGAGGGTGAAACAGGACAGGGATGGGGCAGGGCTCTAAGGGACTTTTTTCAAATATCTGCCTGAGCTGGCTTTAAAGCAAGGAGGGATTTGCCTAATGCTTTCTAGAATTTAAAAGGGAGGTTATGACAGAGTATCTCACTTTGGGACTCTGACCCAGCTTGGGGTTATTGCATCTCCTGCAGTCAGGTGTCTTAGCAGGAGCTCGAGGGTCATCTCTTTAACAAGGTATGTCCCTTGAGTTCCAGGTGAGTTAGATTCACAGCCCCTGGAGGATGTCATGGTATTTAAAGAAATACTTTACATTTTGCAGGACCGGAAGGGGAGGAACATCTCTGGCCAAGAAGCAGATCAGAATTAAGCTGTGCCTTGATTCCCTATTGCTGGTTAAAGGCAAACAGTGGACCTTTGGCTTCAAACCCAGCGTGCTGCCCAGGTAAGAGAGCAGGTCCCTGAGCTGCTGGGTGGCCCTGGCTACCTTCATATTTGGAACAGCACCTCCAGGGACTGCCTCCATCCCCATCTCACCCTTCTGGGGTGAGACCTGGCTCTGCAGAAACATGGGCAGGGTGTCTAGACAGAGGCAAGGAACTCAGAGCTCAGCCCTGCCCTTATCAAGCCAGAGAAGTGATGGCTGGACTGTGATATATTTATTTATTTGGTCACTTGCCATCAGTTAATGAAAGCACTATGAAAGTATTTTTTTTCTGCCCAGGAAGCAGGTTTTGGAGAAGGAATAAACCCTGAGGTGCATGGTGTCTCCTGGGTCCCTCAGAGCAGCTTGGCAGGAGACACTATCCCCAGCCCCCCCAGCCCCACAGAGATGCTGCCCTGCCCGGCCCAGTAGCATGACACAAGCGAGGCAGAGCAATTCAAACCACACACAAGATAGACACTAAACACACCACCCACACGTACACAGCACTTGTAAAAAGATTAGACCTAAAATGTCGCTATGGGTGAGCATGGATAAAAATCAAATGACCCCAAGCGTGTGGTGCAGGTGTAGACGTGGTCCCCTGTCACTGTGAGGATGGTGGGAGCTCTGGGCAGGGGTGGTGGCTGAGCCTCCTCCTGCACATGCACAGCATGGACCTGGGTGAGGAGCACTTCTTAACAGACCAGAGACTTGCACTCTTTTGCCCAGGGTCACTTCGACTCCATGGAAGTTGGAGCTAAACCCTCGGCTTCCTGATTAACTACTCAAGCAGGGTACTTCCATGAATATATCTATATTTGCATAAACATGCAATCAAGTTTCCTCATCCCTTTGACTGGCTTCTGGCAGCTCCCCCAGACAGACTGTTACTAACATACTGTGGGTGTAAAACGTCCTCCTGGGAAATATCAGGCCCAGAAAGCATGGCAAGGGGAGGAATGCGTGTCTAATTCCCCCATGAGAAGCTTTAAAAAAATGTCCTGCTGTTAAGTTTTATCTGCTCATTTCCAAAAGACAAGTGAAAACGCTGTCTCCTTGTTCACTAGAGGAGGGAAGCAGGAACCCCCGGAAAAAGGACAAAAGTTTTCCTCCACGGTGTGATTTTAGAAATTAGGAAAGGGTGTTTCTGGCGTGTGTGTGAGCTCCAGCCCCGCACGCTCCCTGGCTGCTTTGTGCAGTGGCCTCCTGGGGAATGTTAGAGTGTGGCTCTGCCCTGGGAAAGCTGCCCTTGAAGATGCAGCCAGCCTGAATGACATCCTTGAGTCTGGCCACAGGGACTTGGTACAGGACTGGGAGAACCAGCAAGGACAGAGCAAACCTGTCCCTTGACCCGACAGCCCATCCCTGGCATGGCTTAGCAAAGCCTCTGGGTTGCTCTGGTGAGTCCTAGGAGGTGACAGCAGCCCTCCCTGGTGGCTTCCCTTGTGGGGAATCTTCCCCATCTGAGCAAGTGGCTGGTGGGGCAGAGCAGCACCCAGCCTTCCCCATCAGAAGTTGGGGAGAGTGCAGGCTACAAGTCTCTTCTCCTTCCAGTCAGGCAAGACCGAGTACATGGTTTAGTTTGATGGTGGGACAGTAAAGCCTTCTTTGCTTCCCTGCTCTGTATGTGATGGAGCTGTAAGAGAGCATCTCTTGCAGCCATGCCAGCCCTGTGCAGGACAACGTTGCCAAGTGGCTCTAGGAGGGATGGATTTTGAAAACCTTTTCTTTTTTTAAAAAAAAAACCAAACCAGCACAAAATGGAGACAAAAAAGGGAAAAGCATTCCTTCCCCCGCATCCAATCCTGGCTTGGCTTCTTGCTGCCCTGATGATAGCAGAGTGACAGCAGAGTGAGATCAGCCGGCGAGGGAGGACGTCAACAACCACAGTGTGGTTGTCTCTGGGCTTTGAAGTGGACCCGTTGCAGCTGGCTCCCTGCTTAGAGGGACCATCATGCTTGCTCCCAGCCTGTGTCACACGTGTCAAAGTGTCCCTGGGCTGAACAGAGAGAAAACCAAACCAGCACTGCCCAGAGGCTGGGGGATGTGAACCGAGTCAGGGTGATTTTTATCCATGTCCCTTTATCATCCTACAGAGCAGATAACCAGGGCCACCGCCACGGCAGCCCCACGGCTTCTTGCTGCCCTGATGATAGCAGAGTGACAGCAGAGTGAGATCAGCCGGCGAGGGAGGACGTCAACAACCACAGTGTGGTTGTCTCTGGGCTTTGAAGTGGACCCGTTGCAGCTGGCTCCCTGCTTAGAGGGACCATCATGCTTGCTCCCAGCCTGTGTCACACGTGTCAAAGTGTCCCTGGGCTGAACAGAGAGAAAACCAAACCAGCACTGCCCAGAGGCTGGGGGATGTGAACCGAGACAGGGTGATTTTTATCCATGTCCCTTTAGCATCCTACAGAGCAGATAACCAGGGCCACCGCCACGGCAGCCCCACGCGTTCCCCACCGCCACCGGAGGAGCTGGGGTGGGAAGCAGCTGAGAAGAGGAGCCTGGTGGTGGTGTCCAGGCTCTCTGAGCACGGCAGGGAGTGTGGCACCCACCTGGCTGGGTGGTGGTGGCAGGTAGGGGGGTGGTGGTGGTGGTGGTTGTGGTGGTGGTAGTTGAGGTGGTGGTGGTGGGCGTTGTCGTGGTGGGCGTTTTTACCGTGGTGGTTTTTGTGGTGGCAACCCGCTGCGGTCGCTCGTAGGCTGGCAAGCAAAGAGAAGAGGTGGGAAGCACTTATTGGGGTAAAACAGAGGGTTTCCTTGCCAGCCCGCGTGCCCAGGAGGCTGCTGCTGCTGGGGCTGAACTGGTGACCGATTTCTCAGCTCGTTTACAACTGGGGCACGGAGGGGATTAAGGCAATAGTGGCTGGATGACGCTGGATGCAGCGAGCACGTGTGCGTGCAGGGGCCCCAAGGCTGGGGCCACATCAGCTTACTCTGTTGCTGCAGATATTGGCTTAAATACTTACAGCACTATCATAAACTAATTGCCAATTAAGCTGAAAAGAGGAAACAGAAGCACGCCTGGGCAGAGGTGGGGTGAAGAGTGGGCAGGAGGTGAGGAGACCACTCAGCAGAGATGGGATTCTGCTGCCTGGTGTCTACGTGCCCACAGGCAGAGCCCTGCCTGCCCTGGCTCTTCTGCTGCCCCACAGGCAGCCAACTACCCGGGATCATCAAAAACAACCCCTACCACGGGTATGTGTTAACTTCCACTGGCACCCTTCATTTAGCAAGGCAAATTAACGGATGGTTTAAGGTCAGCGAGCCCCACGGAGCTGCAGCGGAGCGGTCCCTGGTGCGGTGCCCACCCCACCGCGCTCGCCACAACAGCCTGAACTAAAATAACACTCAGGACACAAATTCCTACTTAACTTACACCTGCTGCCCTCCTGTCCTTGTTTGTCCCGCTGCTTCATGCAGATTATCATGCTTAATTTCATAATAGCCCTGAGCTAGTTTAAATACTTAATTTAGGTCACTTCTAGTCTTCTATGCAGGCTAAATAATCTCTCCTTAACTGGCCTTGGACACAAATCCCTCCTGTCCACCTCCTGCACATCGCTCCCAGCACCCTCCCGGCTTCCTCCTAGCAGAAAATTTTGATGGGAAACATTTTCCAGGGAAACAAAGGATGCCAAGCTGTCTTAAGGTGGGGAAAAAATAGTTATCAGAATGGTTTTGACCGGAAAAGCAAAGGATATTTTGGATCGTTAAAACATATAATTTTCTTAATCCTAAATTACTTAAGGGAGACTTTTAATTTTAATTTGAAATTTTTAACCATTTTAGATTTTAAGCAGTTAAATTTAATGTGGTTCATTTACCCAGAAAAAAACATCCTCTACTTTTCAATTAGGTGCATTTCTCTTAATTACATTTGCATTTCTCTGGAACTGTTTCTCCTCCAATTCTTTCCACTTGCCTGCAAACCAAAGAATTCATTATTCATTCAGCTCTCCGATTTGTTTCTTCTGGAGGGTAATTCCGAGACACAAAATCCAAACCCAGGCTTCTGCTTACCCAAAACTCAAGGCTCTTTGATATCAAACTACCTCCAGCTTTGTTAAATAAGGAGTGCTATCATACCACCAATCTTTCAATAGAAATCCCCTCTGAGCTCTACTGTCTTCGCTGCTGACACTTCATAGACATATGTTCATCTACATACAGCTGTACACACACCCTACATACATTTTTTTATCGATAGCCCAAGGTGACCCAGACTGGATGCTATGCCAAATAACTCAAACCCAGCTCCTTCTCAGAGCAGAAGTCTGCAATACTGGGGGGGAAAAGTTCACAGCGAGCACTGGTGGTTTTGAAGAGTCTTTTTTTATTTCCTTTCCGGCTGCCATTCTAACGAACCTCATGGGGGGAAACCATGCCAGAGGAAAAGGCAAAATGAGGCTGCTAAAGTCAAAGGAAGAAAATATAAGACTCTTTGACAGGACAGAAAATGAGGCACAATTAGGGAAGACTTATTGCCTGGAAAATGATAATGGACAGAAAATAACCATTTTTTTTTTTCCTAGTGACATCCGCAAGGACCATGCACTAGGGTGTTAAATGCCAGCATTTCAGTTATGTTTTTACTTACTGCCAAAGGCTGAGCCTGCAGCTGCACCTGGAAAAAACAAGAAGAAGCCCGGTCACTGGAAGCAGGATGTCATCGGCTTTGATACCAGCAGAAAATCAAACAGATACACGACGTGGGACCGAACAGCAATTAATTAGTGGGGGTCTTGCTCATAGGCATATCAGTTTGCTGCAGCATCTTCAAAAGCTGCTTTTGCCAAACCACAGGGGCAACCAGACAGGGCTGTCTGGGGTCTTGGCAACTCAAGCTTTTCACTTGGGTAAGAAAAACCAGTTTGGTCCTTCCTGATGGCTTTTTCTGTTAACCGTTTCCTTGACCTACCATTAAAGCCCAGCAAAGGACAAGCACATCTTCTGAGGGCCACTCTAAGTACAAATGGTAGAGTCTGAAAGAGCTTGTTGTACCTAGGGCAGTTCTCCATGAGCGAGAAGGGCTGAACACCCTTCCCACTGTGGCATTTGCTCAACATGATGCTACAAAGCCACTGGCTTCAAACCCACCCATCGAAAGACATCCAAGGACCAGATTCTGGCTTTTGGCACCCAGAAGACTAATGGCCATGGTCCTCCCTACTGTAACAAGTGGATGAATCATGGAAAGTCTCTACTTTGCACGAACATAAAGCACAGGACCAGTGATGGAAGAGGTAGGGCCACCAAGAGGAGAGAGCTTCAGAGAATTGCCTCTGTTGGAGAGGAAGAGGATGTTGATGGGGGAGGAGGAAGCAACAGAGAGAGTGTCAAGGCTGGGGTGGGGGAGAAGACCGAGTGACAGATGGGAAGAGAGATGAATGGGAGAAGAAAGAGCAGAGGAGAAAGAGAAATAGGAAGAGACACAAGGAACGGAGGGGAGGGAAAGAGAGAGAACAGCATGTCTGTGCCTGTCAACACCCGAAACTCTCCCAGGCTCCTTTGAAGCAATGCAGCCGCTTGGTGGGAGCTGACAAGCTCGTTCACTTTCAAAGAA